>NW_012116944.1:723323-743725 GCF_000951035.1 Colobus angolensis palliatus
TTGTGATCTGCCTGCTTCGACCTCCCGAAGTGCTGGGATGACAGGTGTGAGCCACCATGCCTGGCCCACAGTTACTTTTTGATGGCTGTGTGTGTGTGTTTTTAGAAGATTAGCTTTGTGGGATGTTATATAGATAACCTAAATAGTGTATGTGAAATTAATGGGCCTTTTGTATAGTTTATTTTTAAATAACATTTTTTTTTCTGATTACAGAGATAATATATTTACCTTAAAAATTTAAAAGTATCAAAAAATTTAAGGAAAAAAAATTTAAAACCATCTACTATGGTCCGAATGTTTACGTTGGATGCATATGTTGAAATCCTAACCCCCAAGGTGATGGTATTAGGAGGTGGGGCATTTGGGAGGTGATTAGTCCAAGAGGATGGAGCCCTCATGGATGGGATTAGTGTCCTCATAAAAGCCTTGAGTGAGCTGGTTTACCCCTTCCACCTTGTGGGGATGCAGGAGGTGCAGGGAGAGGGTGCCATTGATGAATGGGAAAGCCGGCTCTCACCAGACACTGAAATCTTCTGGCACCTTGATTTTGGGCTTCTCAGCCTCCATAATTGTGAGAGATAAATTTCTGTTGTTTATAAGCCATGCAATCTAAGACATGTTGTTAGCCCAAACGGACTAAAAAGCCCAAACCATCTCAAAATAAAAATATTTCAATGCACAAGACATTGAAGACGTGTGATAGGAAATGAGTGATTTTCATCTATAGTGGCTATCACACAGGGCTTTTCTCAAAGGCCTGCAGCCAGCAGCATAAGAAGACCCCAGTTCCCTGTGCCCTCCTGCTCTTGTGGCCATGTCCCTAGCATGAGGCGGAGAATTGCTAATTAAATGATCTATGATTAATTTTACTGCAGACCTCAGTAGGCCAACAACTGTTAATAATGTGATTACCATTTGCCCTTTCTAGCAAATAGAATATGTGAAAACTGATAGTAAATATATTATTATCATTTAGTGTACTAAAGCCATATGCTTATTTGAATATTAAAAAAAATTATTTTTTCTTACTCAAGACTATTGTAGGAAAACCATAGAAAGTGTGTTGAGAGTTTCCAATAGGGTTATGTATATGAAAGGAGTTTTAAATAGCTAAGTACACAATGTGTGTGTGGTTTTTTTTTTCTTTTCATTTTCTTACTTTTACTGTTGCTGTGCTCTGTATGCTCATGGCCTCCTTCCCCCAAATTCATATGTCAAAATCCTTACCCCCAATGTGACAGTATAAGGAAGTGGTAAGTGGGGCCTTTGGGGATAATTGGGTAATGAGGGTGGAGACCTCATGCATCGGATTAATCTCTTTATAAAAGAGATTCAAGAGAGACCCCTCATCCCTTCCACCATGTGAGGACACCAAGAAGGCACCATCTATAAAGCAGGCCCTCGGCCAGGCGTGGTGGCTCACGCCTGTAATTCCAGCACTTTGGGATCCGAGGTGGGCGATCACCTGAGGTTGGGAGTTCAAGACCAGCCTGACCAACATAGAGAAACCCCATCTCTACTAAAAATACAAAAAAATTAGCCGAGCATGGTGGCGCATGCCTGTAATCCCAGTTACTAGGGAGGCTGTGGTGGAAGAATAGCTTGAATCCGGGAGGCGGAGGTTGTGGTGAGCCAAGATCGCACTACTGCACTCCAGCCTGGGCTACAGAGTGAAACTCTGTATCAAATAAATAAATAAATAAATATAAAATAAAAACAAGAATAAAAAAAAATAAAGCAGGCCCTCACCAGACATTGAATCTGCTGATGGCTTAATGTTGGACTTTCCTGTTTCCAGAACTGTGAGAAATAACTTTTTAAATTTCTGTTGTTTCTAAGCCACTTGGTTTGTGATATTTTGTTATAGCAGCCCAAACAAAGATGACTACACCAGGGGATAGCAAATGTTTTCTATAAATATCAGATAGGAAATATTTTAAGCTTTATGGGCCATGTGGTCTTTGTTACAACTACTCATCTCTGCCTTTGTAGCATGAAGTCAAGCAGATATAATACAAATGGACATGGCAGTATTCCAGTAAAACTTTACTGATAAAAACATGTAGTAGGCCAGATTTGGCCAGAGGGCCATAGTTTGCCCGGGCCCGCTATACATTCAGGACCTGGTCTATATTCAGGTTAGTATGCTATTCTGGACAAATTGGCATTAGTAGCTTTAATGTGTGAAATGAAGTCAAAGGCAATGAATGGGCTCAGAGGTGATATCAGAGGTAAGAGAGGGAAGGTGGAGAACTTTCCTCACTGGAAGGTTACGGTTACTATCATCAAGGTGTTCCTAAGGAGATGGTATGGTACTTAAAACCCAGAGCCTTCATGATTGCCCTGTAAAGAGGATCTCTTGGGGTGTGCTGCAGGAGCTCATGACACAAACTCTTACCAAAGCCTTCCTTTCCTCTTGGGATCTCTGCTCATTCCACTGCCATTTTCATGCTCTCCATATTCTCTTTGGAAATACAGCCCACCAAGGACGGTAGACACTTCTAATTTTTGTCATAAAACCTGTGAGACAGCTGGGATAGTCAGAAGAAGACTGCTAGAGGTTGGGGGGGATTACCAAAGGGAAATAAGCCTGGCGTAGTGGCTCACGCCTGTAATCCTTGCATTTTGGGGACTGAGGCAGGAGGATTGCTTGAGCCCAGGAGTTCAAGACCAGCCTGGACAATGGAGCAAAACCTCATCTCTAAAAAAAAAAAATATATATATATATATGTATATGTGTGTGTATATATATATGTATACATATATATATATTTAAAAATTAGCTGGGCATGGTGGCATGCTCCTGTGGTCCCAGCTACTCCAGGGGCTGAAGCTACAGTTGTGCCACCACACTCCAGCCTGGATGGTGACAGAGTGAGACCCTGTCTCAAACAAGCAACAAAACAAAACAATACAAAACAACAACAACCACAATAACAAAACCCCAAAGGGAAACTAACTCCAGAGAGTGCTTTGAATCTGGTCCTGACGCAAGAGGGATAGTGCTCACTTGGGATGGGGGAGTGGGGTGGTGCCACACCAGTTCCAACTGTGGAGGCTGCAGAAAAAGACATGATGCCAGGAAACTATTTTCTTTTCCTTTTCCACTTGATTCCTCACCTGTTTTTAATGTTTCTGAGCTGTTATTCTGATGTGGTAGTGGGCTGCAGTGATGAGAGGAGGATTAGCAAGAATCACTAGAAATGTCTATATGCACAGGCACCTCCTCCTTAACACTGCCTACCCCTGCTCTTCACCTCACAAAGCATTGAGAACCTCAGGAAGACTGTGCCAAGGAAATATTCATCCCAAAGAGTCCTTGACTTATGTAGTGGATTCAGTGTCATGGAAACACTTGTGTATTTATTTATTTACTCATTTATTTTTAGAGGTGAATAACTTTTTATATGGTGATAAATATTTCTACTTATTGCCTGACAAGGACCCATTAGTTTCTGAAGTGAGTTGTTTTCTTTGTACAGGCTGCTTCAAATTTTGAGCTAACGTGACTTTAAACCCTAAGAGGTGACTCAATAGTCTGATTCCCTTTATGATGATAGCTTGAAATTTTGCCCATTTATATGGTCCAGTACAGTCTTGCTCTTAGTCAGCTTGGGCTCCCACAACCAAACACACAGGCTGGGTGAGGCAACACGTATTTAGTTTTCAGTTCCAGTGACAGGAAAAGTCCCAGATCAGGGTGCCAGCATGGTCAAGTTCTGTGAGGGCTCTCTTCCTAGCCTGCAGATGGCTGCCTTCTTACTGTGTCCTCAGGTGGCAGGGAGGGAGAGAGAGAGAGAGAGAGAGAGAGAGACAGAGAGAGAGAGAGAGAGCTCTTGAGCAAGCTGGGGTCTCTTTCTCTTCTTATAAGGACACTAAACCCATCATGGGTGCCCGACCGTCATGACCTTATCCAAATCTACTTACATTCCAAAGTCTCCACCTCCAAATACCATCACATTGAGGGTTAGGACTTCAGGATATGAAGTCAGGGCGACAGAAACACACAGTCTGTAACATTTAACTTCATTCTGTTTGACCTGTAGAATTTCTTTTAAAGATCACCTTGTACCTGCGACTTCCTATTTTATAAGTCTCAAATGGTATTTCGCCAAATCCAAAGCTTTTCTTATCTTACAGAATATTTGCTACAAACTATTTTTGTCAAAACCTTCTCTTGGAACAATAATCTAGAGAGATCCCTACTTGATCCTCTTTCTATTACCTGTATCTGCTAGGGATGACCGTCCCATCTTCCAAAGTTCCTTAGGGCTTGCCTGATTTAAAGTAATAAACTAAGCATGTGGAGGATGGGGTCTCCACACTAGAATGTGTACCCCCAACTTTCCAACATATTACCTCACTGTCCAAGAGACAAAAAATTGTATCAGTCCGTTATGTATTAGAATGTGAACTCAGCTACATTAGTTGCAAGACAAAGACACAGTTTGGCATTTTTAAATCTCATAACTTTTTGGTCAAGATAGAAACCAAAGAAAAAGAAAAATTCTGAGACGATGCTGCCATGCATTTCCTTGTCTAGGTCAATCATTGTATGATCTTGTTGAAAGGTAGAGTTAGGTCAAATGCACATAGCTAGTAAATGTTTCTCTAATGACATGTCAGAGTCATTTGGAATAAATCTAAGTTTTAATTTGGCTGAAGAGGGAGTGAGTTATTGGGAGAAGTTTGCTCTACCAGGACATCAGCAGTGGAGATAAGAACTGAGGTTTCCTAGGAGATCTGAGAGGTACTGGTTTGGGAATATTTTGCTATTTGAACAGATATCTAAAGATTTATGAATTTGGATTAAGGTTCTCCATGTATTTATGAACAAAGAGAAAGTTGAATTATGGCACATGAGTTCAGGAGGAGAAATATAAGAAAAAGCTGTTCTTGCCTTCTATAAGTTAAATTAAGATACCGTAAGAATGTTCAGTAAGGATGGACATTTCAGATACTGATGTTCTAAAGGAAATGATGTTTGTATTGTATTATCACTAAAGGTCAAACCTGGCCCCGGCTAGAGAGAGGTAAAAACAGAATCAGAACTGAGGGCTCCTGATTACCGGGACTGGACTCTTTCCCCTACACCCTGTTGACATGTAAGACATGAAAATCTAAAACTTCTTGTGGAAGATCCAAATATGCTTTAATTTACTGCTGGATCTCCTTGCTCTATTTACCTAAAGAAAAAGAAAAAAAGAGATAAATCTTGGCAACAAAAATGTAAATAAGTTACCTATACATCATTTTGTAAAGGTAAAACTATAATTTAATCTATATGAGCAAACATAAACATTCCTATATTCCAATTTTACTTCTAAATTTTACTAAATACAATTTAAAAATTTAAAACTTTTAATTGTAGATTTACATATACTTGTAAGAAATACTGCAAAGAGAGTTCATATGTTGCTTCCCAGCTTCTCCCACTGGTAATTTTTTTTTTTTTTTTTTGAGACAGAGTCTTGCTCTGTCGCCCAGGCTGGAGTGCAGTGGCACGATCTTGGCTCACTGCAACCTCTGCCCCCCAGGTTCAAGCCATTCTCCCTCAGCCTCCCAAGTAGCTGGGATTACAGGTGTGCGCCAGCACGCCTGGCTAATTTTTGTATTTTTAGTAGAGAAAGGGTTTCATCATGTTGACCAGGCTGGTCTTGAACTCCTGACCTCAGGTGATCCACCTGCCTCAGCCTCCCAAAGTGCTGGGATTACAGGTGTGAGCCACCGCACCCAGCCAACATCTTGCATAATTATAGCATAACATCATAATCAGGAAATTAACATTGCTACAATTCATTTGCCTTGTTCAGATTTCAGTAGTTTTACATGCACTCGTGTGTGTGTGTGTATTCTATGCAATTTTACCGCATGTTTGGAATGGTAAGACTACCGCAGTCAAGATAAAAAACAGTTATATCCCAAGGAACCCTGGTAATACTTTTTATTGCCACAGTCACTTTCCTCCTAGCCACTCCTTAACTCATGACAACCATAAATAAAGCTTCTGTGAACATCTATGCATAGGTTTTAGTATGAACATAAGTTTTCATTACTCTGGGATAAATGCCCAAGATTGTAAAATTGCTAGGTCACATGGTAATTGCATAATTAGTTCTGTAAGAAACTGCTATACTCTTTCTTTAAGAGTGGCTGTACAATTTTATATTCCCATCAGCAACATATGAGAGATATATTTTCTCCACATTCTCACTGGCATTTGGAGTTATCACTACTTCTTGTTTTATCCCCTTTGATAGGTATGTAGTGATATAGATTTTAATTTGTATTTCCCTAGTGGTCAATGATGTTAAACATCTTTTCATGTGCTTATTTGCTGCCTGTATACACTCTTCAGTGAACTAGTTATTCATGGCTTTTGCTCCTTTTCTAATTATTTATTTCTAATTGTTTGATTTTTTCACTGTTGGGTTTTGAAAGACAACTTCTTTGCTGGATGTGTGGTTTGTAAATATTTTTCTTCTAGTCTGTAGCTTGTCTTTTCATCCTCTTTACAGGATATTTCACAGGGAAAATGTTTTGCTTTTTGTTTTATGTTACCTTTGATGAAGTGCAGTTTACCAATTTTTTTTTTTGATGACTCATGCTTTCAGTGGCTCACTTTATTTTTATCCCTATCTGTTTTCTTGAGGTATGCATATTTGCAGCCAAAAGGAAGACTTTGTGTAGGACACTGTTGTGAGTTCCCTGTGTTTTTTGCACATTCAGCAATTTACTTATGTAGGGTAAACTTGGATTGTTTGCTTTACAGCCAGCGGTGTAGCACAGGTAATGTCTGAAAGTCTGGTAATTACCAGCTGCATTTATTAAGATATTTTCTTGCTGCTCTCACAATTTAAGTTCTTTCTCAGGCTTTGTAATGGTTCTGATTTTGGGTCTTGCACCAGTTGTAAAACGCTGCAAACTAGAAGCCTAGGCTACTAGATGTACAAAAGCTGCTTTATTTTATTGCAGGGAGTCTATGTAGCACAGGGGAAAATGCATGCATGGAATCACAAGGCAGTCATGCGCAAACCCTGACTCTTCCAAACTGGATGACCCCTTCATGGTTCTGTTGTCTCATCAGCAAAATTGAGATAACAATCCTATTTCATAAAGTTGCCATGAGAATAAAATAAAATGATGTATGTAAAGCACTTTACAGAGGATCTCGTTTTCAGATATGCTGAATAAATATTACCTATTATGATCATAGCCTTTTTTTTCTGTATGCATTCACTTTGAGATTATTTACACCTAAAGGAATGATTTTTTTCAGTTCCATAGCTGCTCCCTACCTCCTTATAAAGGTCTTTAAGGAGAACATGGAGGTCTAGAGATAAAAGCGCTAACTGTCTTTGGTCCCCTAAGGCCTGGGGAAGGTGTGCTTGTGAAGACAGCGTACAAGCATGGAAGTGGTAAGCACTGAGGGGTTCGGGGTGGGGGCACCAACCATGTTGTTGACAGACTCACTAGCTTGGAACAATTTGGGCATAGCCTTACCCAGTGGAATCAGGGAGTTCAATGAACTTCTGCATCAGCTACCTTGAGTATTTATTTTTCCCTATAACCCCTGTTTATAAACTGATCATGGCTAGGACCTGATTTTTCCTTCCAAGTTAAAACACAAAGCTCATTAATAAGAATCATTATAAAAGCAACACATACAATCATTGAGAAAACACTATAATACAAGGCATGAGCTCAGAGCCACGGAAACAAGGAAGATAAATTTATTATTATGATGAGTGATTTGACAGATGGAAATTGGCAGAAACCTTTATCATCTCTGTTGTCTCCCTTGTCTCTGGTCTCATCGACAGCACCGGAACATTACCACGAGATAGATAAGATGTGAATATCATTCTCGTTTTATCAGAAAGGAATAAGAATAGTAAAAAATTAATATGTTCAAGGTTACACCATGAATTTTAGGAGCACGTCTCTGCCTCTTGATTCCCATTTAGTATTCTGATACACACTACACTACTCTTTATCTCACTTCAGTTGCTATCTCAAATTATATTGGTAAGCCCATACTCCATGTTCTGCTTTCTCTGGGGGAATGGAGAATGGCAGGCTATCTATCATCTATCTTTGCTTTAGAATGAAATGTGACTTTTATGTAACTATAGTAATATATGTATGCCATAAAAATGCCTTGCAGTCTCAAAATGCTACAAATAAATTGGGAAATGAAGACTAATGTGCTACTGAAAGGTTATAATTTTCAGCTCTCAGCATGAGTCAGACTCCATGTGCCAATGCTCCCAGGAAATAAGGTTGACAGTTCTCCAGCATTAAGTAGAAACACCGTAGAATTTATCTCATACATTATCAAAGTCTTGCACCCACCCCTACAAATGGGCTACAAAAAGCTCCTTGCTGGAGGAGTGAACCCAAAAGCTTGGTAGCCTGACAGTAATGTTTTCCTGTTAATTTTATATACATCAGATTTGTTGTTACTACATTTTTCCTTTTAATTTCACATCAAGTGACCTTGTAGCATACTTTCAGTTACACTCTCACGTAGAATGCTCAGAGATCTGTGTACGCTAAGTGTTGAATCTTTATCCTCAATATCCAAAGTAGTTTTAGCAAAAGCTTTACACACACACACACACACACACACACACACACACACATGGCAGCAAGAAGTATGTATGTGAAACTAACACAGGAACAGAAAACCAAACACCGCATGTTCTCACTCATAAGTGGAAGTTGAACAACGAGAACACATAGACACAGGGAGGGGAACATCACACACCGGGGTCTGTCGGTGGAGGGGTAGGGTGTGGGGCAAGGGAATAAAGAGTATTAGGACAAATACCTAATGCATGTGGGGCTTAAAACTTAGATGGTGGGTTGATAGGTGCAGTAAACCACTATGGCACATGTATACTGATGTAACAAATCTGCAAGTTTTGCCCATGTATCCCAGAACTTAAAGTAAAATAAAAACAAAGAAATATATATGTGAATAAAAACCTGCTTTTTCAAGTGCTTCATCTGTACTTTACTTAGAGTTGAAAGATTGGGACTGAATGATTGTATATAGTAGTCCTTCTAAAGAAAGTCACATTTTTCACCACATTTTAGATTGTGAACCCTCAGAATTATAAAATTTAGTTTAGCTTTCTTTTCAGAGTAGTGGATAGAAAGACTATAGGACTGAGGGCCTAATTTCAAATTCCAATATCAACACTTATTAGCTATGTGATCTTGAATGAATTACATACTCTCCTTGCCACTCAATTTTCTCATTTGCAGAATGAGGACAGGAACCTGATAGGATTCGAAAATTTGCAGAATGAAAATTTGCAGAATGAGGACAGGAACCTGATAGGATTCGAAAATTAAATGAGGTAACATAGAAAGTGATTATGATTGTGCTTAAACAACTCATTCTAGTTTGGGGAACTTGAGCTTTTAGAAAATTCTTCTTTATGGTAAATCTAAATACACGTCCCAAACTTTAAACTGTTGTTCTCAATTGGCCTTCAGGACACATATGGAAAGTCTAATCTTTCTTTTAAATTAAGGCCCTATACCTATGAGAATTTTGCTCTAATGTCACTTTGTGTTTCATTCTTATAAGCTATCAATGTAAGATTCCTCACCACTCTACTTCCTGCCACAGGCCATTTTCTGTGTTCACTCTACACTCCCTTCCTGGACCTTCTCTTCTATTCCCATGGCTTCACTAACTCTCCATTCTCTTCCCTTCTAAGCCTGTATTTTGGTCAGTGTTTGGGGGCTCAATAAATGATAGCAGCCATGCATGCATGTCTTAGTCTGTCAGGTCTGCTATAACAAAATACTATAGATTAGGTGGCTTATAAACAAAATAAATTTAGTTCTAACAGTTCTGGAGCCTGAGAAGTCCAACATCAAGGAGGTGGCAGGTTTGGTGTCTGGTGAGGACTCACTTGCTGGTTCATAAATGGCATCTTCTTGCCAGGCCTCACAGCAAAAGGGCAAACCAGCTCCCTCAGGCTCTTTTGTAAGAGCTCTAATTGTAAGAGCACTAATCCCATTTTGTAAGTGCTCTTTTGTAAGAGCACTAATCCCATTTACGAGAGCTCCACCCTCATGACCTAATCACCTCCTAAAGGCTCCACTTCCTAATACCATTACCTGGAGGTCAGGATTTCAACATACAAGTTTTAGGGAACACAAACCTTCAGACCATAGCAACCCAGGTACCTGAAATATGAAGTTTATCCTTGCCCCTCCTCTTTCCCTCACCCCTATCCCCACGCAGTCTTTTACTTGGTTTTGTTGTCTCTATGTCTTCAGTATCTCTTGAATCTATCAGCTACTCTCCTTACTCAGGGCTACCATGGCTACCACTCTAGTCCAAGCTGCCATCATCTCTGGTCTAGGCTAACACAATAGTCTCTGCATCATCATTCCCTATCTCTCAATGCCACTTTCTGGTCAATTCTCCACCCTGAAGCCAGAGAGCGATACTTTAAATCTACAGATTTGATTCTGTTACTCTCTGGTGGAAAATAAATTAATGACATCCTGTTGTACTGGAATAAAAAATAAACCCTATCCCATAGCTGTATGGCTGTCTGTTGACTTCTCAGCCTTGTATTTTATCTCTATTCTCATATCTTTCCTGATCTCAATCACAGCAGACTTCTTTCAGTTCCTTGAACAGGGCATTCTCTCATTTGCTTTTGGGCCTTCAGACATGTGTGCCCCCTGACTGAAACAGTCTTTTCCTTCCAATTCCCTCTGCATTCATTTGGCCAATATTACTTTTCCTCAGGCCCCAGCTGTATGACACTGATGTGGTTTGGATCTGTGTACCCACCCATATCTCATGTTGAGTTAGAATCCCCAGTGTTGGAAGTGGGGACTGGTGGGAGTTGACTGGATGATGGGGCAGCTTTTCTCAGGAGTTGTTTAGTACCATCCCCTCAGTACTGTTGTTGTAATAGTGAGTGAGTCTCATGGGATCTGGTCATTTAAGTGTGTGGCACCTCCCCCCTCACTCTCTTGCTCCTGGTTTCCCCATGTGACTTGCTAGCTCCCCTTTCACCTTCTGCCATGATTGTAAGTTTCCTGAGGCCTCCCCAGAAGCCAAGCAGATGCTGGCATCATGCTTCCTGTACAACCTGCAGAACTGTGAGCCAATTAAACCTCTTTTCTTTATAAATCCTCCAGTCTTGAGTATTTCTTTATAGCAATGTAAGAATGGTCTAATACAGACCTTTTCAGGGAAGTGTTTTCTGACTGTCCCTTAATACAGTTGGGTCTCCCTGTTATGAATTTCAGAGCAACCTGTATTTTTTACTTCTTAATGCTCTCCATTGTTGGGACTATGTTTTTGTTTGTTTGTTTTGTTTTGTTTTTGAGATGGAGTGTCGCTCTGTTGCCCAGGCTGGAGTGCAGTGGGATGATCTCTGCTCACTGCAAGCTCCACCTCCCGGGTTCAAACGATTCTCCTGCCTCGGATACCTGAGTAGCTGGAATTACAGGCACGCACCACCATGCCTGGCTAATTTTTGTATTTTTAGTAGAGACGGGGTTTCTCTACTATATTGGCCAGGATGGTCTTTCTCTCCTGACTTCATGATCCACCCACCTTGGCTCCCAAAGTGTTGGGATTACAGGCATGAGCCACCGCAGCTGGCCCGACTATGCCTTTGTTTTATTTTTCCCCCTTTATAATATATACTCTATTAGAGTAGTAAGCATTTTTTAAATAAAAAATTATGAACAATATACAAAAAAAGGCCAAATAGTATTAAGAATCCTCATGTAACCCTGCCACATATTCAACTTACCAACTCATGACCAACATTGCTTTGGCTATCACTTCACCACTCCCTCCATTTCATCAGATTATTTTGAAGCACATTTCAGGCATCATAGCATATTAAAAGATTCAGTATCCATTTCTAAAAGATAACTACTGGTTTTAAAAACAGTATTACAGTAAGTTAGCAAGTGACTCTTTCTTTCCTATTCACTGCGCTCCTAGTAGGAATTTATTCTAATCCTAATACTGATCAAAACATAGGAGGTACTCAATAAATGTTTCTTGAATGAACGAATGAAGTGCACTATGGACGCACTTCCATTTGGGAGTATTACTCCTAACTTGTGGCACTGAGGATGACACACAGTACTTCAGATATATGCTGAAGAAAGAACTGGAAATGTCATTTTCTTCTTTTTTAGATATTATCATTTCTACTATTAGAGATTAATAATTTACTAATTTGTTTGTGGCTACATCTCTGAACTGTCTTAAATTGCCTAAAGGTTCATCAAAAGCTATTAATTCTTTTTCACATATCACTATTTTACTTACACATTTAATTCTTTGGGCCAAAGTCTGGGACTTTCCAAGAATTAGGTTTAAATTTCCTGTGACAAGAATTCTCGGAATTGTTTCACTGATCCAAAGCACTTGCCTCTGGGTTCCTAGCCACGTGAAAATTTCATTACCCAGGATTTTGTCGATTTTTAGTTAGGTCACTGTCTTAGTCAGTTTGAGTTACATGACAAAAATATCATAGACTAGGTGACTTAAACAACAGAAGTTTGTTTGTCCCAGACCTGGAGGCTGGAAATCTGACATCAGGATGCAGCGTGATCAGGTTCCCACGAGGGCCTCTTTCTCAGGCAGCATCTCTCAGTGCATGTACTCGGAGAGAGAGAGCCTGGTCTCCTCTTCTTTTTATAAGGGAATTAATACCATAATGAGGGCCCCCACCTCATGACCCAACCTATCCAAGCATGGCTCAAAGTTTGGGGAGAGATGTCTGGTGCATCCAAATCTTTTCCTGAAACCTTTCAGGGAAGTTCAGGTTTCCCTGAAACCTTTTCAGGAAAGTGTTTTCTGACTGTCCCTCAATACAGTTGAGGCTCCCTGTTATGAATTTCAAATGCTACTTCCCAGAGAGTTTCAGATGCTCAACCCAGACCATTTTTCGAATCTTTGTTTCAAATCCCTGCTGTCTTTTCAAACAGCAGGTGAATGTACAGTCCTCTTCCTTTGTACCTTTGTAAAGCATGAAGGTCTAGTTAATTGGAGGAAGAGGAACTGGTCTGACTTCTTTGTCACCTCCCAGGCAGCCATTAGTACTGTTGGTAGATTGCATGAAGCCTTTTATTTCTCTTTGGACATTTCAACTACATGGTTTTTGTAGAATGCGCTTTCTTCTTTTATTTGATGAGAATGAGGATTATGCTTTCTTTTTCTCTGTTTCTTCAAAGATTCCCAATACCAGTTCTCATTGTATCCCCTGTACTTGTTTTTTGTCCCGCTTGAAACTCATTTAGAGCAACTAGGTCCTCATTTAAAATCTCCTTACCTTTCTGTAGCTTCAATTCTCCCTTAACAATATTAGTTTTACCTTTCCCAGTGTGACAACAATATACTTTTAGACAGAGCAGATGGAAGTAAAATAGAAGTTCAATGAACACGTTTGTTCTTGTGGTTTGTTAATATTAAATCTTTATCTATGAGGCAGATGCAATACAGCTTTTATCAAAATAAGCAAAAACATTTAAGAAAAACAAAAAGCCACTATTACCACCAACACTGTCTCTCCCCATACCCAAAATACCTCAATTTAAAAAGTCATATTAACTTAAATGTTCACTTCATTTTGAGCCTTAGCTTTTCTGATTTGTTAGTTATAGCTCTTAATAAACCACCTACAAATTATATAGTTTTTAGTCTTCCCATTTTGCTGAAGAATATTAGATGATCTTTATTTTTAAATATTTTCAAGGCCTGCCAGTGACCCATTTATTTTGAATTACGATTGGTGAATTGAAATTGCAGAATGATTAGGACTTAATTATTTCAAATGTGGGCTTTGGAATTGAAAATACTTTATTTCCTAGCATTTAAACACTTGGATGACCTTCAGCAAGCAGATCTTTGAACTGCAGTTTCTCCTCTATAAATGGGCTCTTGCATTAATAAAATACTATGTGTGGAAAGGCCTGCATGAGGTGCCTGACACAGGACAGGAAATCCATACCAATTCACTTTCCTTTCCTTTTTTGAATGAATTGTGATGGACTGAAGTAAGTAATTTTGAAGCAATATGGGAAGTTTATTTGTATAGATCTTTATCTGTAAAATTAAGGCAACAAAAATAAGGTAAAAGGCAAATTCATTAATCAGGATTCTGTGTGTGTGTGTGTGCGTGCGCGCATGTGTGTGTGCATCAAGATGTCAAGCTCTCAAAATGTATTTCTCAATCTTTTCCTAACAAGATTCATTTTTCTACATTTATAATTTATGATGACAGATATCAATACCGTGCAATTTATTGAGAGCCTTTCAATCAATGTTTATTCTTTCTCATAACCAATTCATACATCAAAGATCCAGATAATTAAGGAAATAGTCACCCTATTATGCTATCAAGTACTAGATCTTGTTCATTCTGTCTATTTTTTTGTACCCATTAACCATTTCCACCACTCCTCCAACCCCTCCACCCCACCCCCATCCCTCTGTCCAGCTACCCTTCCCAGCTTCTGGTAACCATAATTCTATTCTCTCTCTCCATGTTTCTTAACTACTGAGTTATTAACCATTATTCCACATTGATTAAAAGCATAAACTGCATAGATCTTCCAGACCTGAAAGTTTATACAACACCCATTTTTCAGGAAGCAAGGAAATCTTCCACATACACTGGCCTGTGGGTTCTCTGGCAATTGAATAGTTGATAAATTCATATTCTTCCTTGCAGTGAATGAAATGCAAAGAATAAAAATTGCAACCATATTTCAACCATGAGGGAGAGAAAGAAAAGTTAACTGATTAATCATTTGCTAAAGTTGATTCAGTGGGATAAATGGGTATAAATTATGTAGAGTATAAAATCTGCAAAATTTGATAATTATTTTTATTCTCTGGCTTTATCATGGGCATAAGTAAAAATTTCCAGGATCAATGAATGATCAGTTATTGAATGGCTTTTAATTTAGAATCAATGCCATAATTACCAAAGTTTTTTTTACTTGCTCTATTCTTAGAGTTTATGCTTATGTATCAAGCTTGCAGGTGACACATCAGATATTTTTTCAATTATACATTTGGTTTATTTTGATGGCAAATTTATTTAAGTAGCTTCTCTAGAGGGTAACTTTCTTATATTTTCCTCTGTGCTGTCTGTATTACAAGATTCAAAACACATGTTTGACAAGTGAAAATTTAGCCCATCATTCAGATGATCTGTTCCTTTTGGTGCTGCATAAATTCGGTTCAAAAATAAAATAGACTGATGCCATTCAGAGTGGCATGCCCTTATATAAATATGAAGGCTAATGATGGGCTTGTGAAACTTACTTCCCTTTATGCATTAACATTTTTAGCTGTGATCATTTCCTAATCTTGTAATTATAAAACACAGGGTTGGACTTTTGAGTGACTAGACATTACAATACTTTTTTTTTTTCCTGTGGTAAGAAGAGTAAACGCATGTATTGAGGTACATTCACATGATGGAATATCATACAGCAGAGAAAATGACTGCACCACATAGTACATGGTTGAATTTCAGAAACGTACATCTCAGAAGGTTCATATATGATACCATTTTAGAAAACTCATAAATAAAACTAAACTATATGTTGTTTATAGACAGAAGCATGTGTCCGATAATAAAAACTTAAAAAAAATAGCTTCATAAATAATTTTTTAAAACATCAAGCAGTGGCTGCTTCAGTGATAAAGGGAAGACAAGAGGATGGAGAAAAGCACAGAAATAAATATAAGTTGTCAACAGTCTAGTTTCAGGCTTAGAAGTGTAGTCACAGTGTTTGATGTAATTTGTTTTATATTTTAAATGTATATTATGTATGTTACCTTTATGTATCAAATACTGTTCTGGAAAATATCATGGAGCAGGAAAGAACCCTTGTATAAAAACAAATTCTAAGCATCATCTAGTTTGTCATAAAGGAAAATTTATAAATAAGAACCCCAAACCTTATAGTATTTCATTAGATATTATTAATTTCTTTTAGAGAAGATGAAGAGAAAAAGACTAACAGAGACCGTTAAAAAGGCCTATGGATTCAGAAAACTCAAGGTTTTGGCTAAATATAAGAGTTGGCAGCCAATTTCCACATTATCCTTGCTCCAGAGACTAAGGGCCCTGGAACACGAATCCTGAGTCACAGGAATTGCTTGGAGGATCCTGAGGGACTTCATTTCAGTGATTTCTTCACATTTATTTGATGCATTGCATCTACATTTAGCTCAGAATTGACACAAGTCTTGCTTCATGAAATCCAGTTGATTAAGTGTGCTTCCCTTCTACTTCTCCGCCTATCTGAATCCTAATATCCTTCAAAGTCCACTCAAGTCTCAGTTATTTAGAATGACAATTCCTGATGAAATTGCAATAAACACATCAGCCTCTTTAATTAATCAGAGTGTGTGTTGATATCGATGCTCAAGCATGTGAGAGACTCCTGTTCATATGCCAAATATCTTTGTTCTTCCCTGCTGCATCTATGAGTTAATAATCTTCAAGAGGAAAAAATTCATTCCTTGTATGCTGTGTTTAACAATGCCCCCTACTAGTATTTTAGCGCCAAGTGGATACTTGATAGCCGTGAGTAACCAACACTTTTCTCGTTGGGGTGTAGCTATCTTTGGAGAAGTGATGTGGAAGTTTCAACGTCATGCTCTAAATGCAATGCTAATCCATATGCCTCCAGAAGCTGTTGGTGGCTTGGGACAGATTCCATGTACTTTGGCAGTAATTACCTTCACCTCTCCTTTTCCTTCACCTCCCACAATCAATCCATTAGCAAGTCTGGTTAGGTCTGCCCTTAAAACATATCCTAGCTCTTTCTGTCTTTACTGTTATTCATCCAGATCAAGCCATTTTTTTAGGTTTATGTGCTAGCCTTTTAAACTTTCATGCTTCTACTTTTGCTCTGAAAAATGGGAAAGAGTTAAACATTGATAAAGATACCATTCCTTTGATTATTCATGCTTCTACTTTGCCTCTGAAAAATGGGAAAGAGTTAAACATTGAGAAAGATACCACTCCTTTGATTATTCAAATAAGTACTTAAAAATAGATAAACAAATATTTTGAAATTTGATCTGAACATTGCACTTAGTTTTTATAGCGTGTGTTTTGTTGTAACGGCAAGTGGCATTTGTTTAAAAAGATGGTCTGTAGGGCCATTCAGATTTCTCTATACTAATAGTGCTACCCTTCACTATGGACAGATCTGGCCT
This sequence comes from Colobus angolensis palliatus, assembly GCF_000951035.1. Taxonomy (NCBI): domain Eukaryota; kingdom Metazoa; phylum Chordata; class Mammalia; order Primates; family Cercopithecidae; genus Colobus; species Colobus angolensis. The sequence goes on from NW_012116944.1 coordinate 740,575, forward strand.
GGTTATGCTATCCCAGAAGCCTGTCCTTGATTTCTCGTCCCTCCTCTCCCCCTCTTTGCTCTTCTGGCCAAGTAGCTATGCTCTCAGGCTGACCATCCCTCTGCTCATTCCTGGTCCAGTTTCAGCTCTCCATCTCAGGTGATTAGCCAGGCAAAGGGTCAACGGCAGAAGGCCAGCTGCAGGTGGGAGTGCCACAAAAACCACCCTGGGCCAACCAAATCCTAATTTTTTGGGGTGGGGCAAGAGCTACAGGTGATTCTGGAACTCATGTTTGAGGATGACTGATGAGTTTAAGATGGGTATGTTGAATGGCCCAGGCTGACCAAGCCCTACAGTGTGAGAGGAGGTTAGGGAAACTTCACTACAGACTCGATAGGCTGATCGGGGCTGGCCTACCAAGTTGGTTTGTGTTTGTGTGTTTTTGCAGCCCCTTCAATTCTGCACCCAAGGCAAGTGCTTCACCTGCCTCACCCTACGCATGGCCCTACTTAGAAACTTCCTACTCCCCAGAGAAGGTAGGATCGAACAGTGGTTAAGAGCATGGGTTGGGTGTGGTGGCTGATGCCTGTAATCCCAGCACTTTGGGAGGCTAAGGTAGGATTGCTTCAGGCCAGGAGTTTGAGACCAGACTGGGCAACATAGCAAGACTCTGTCTCTAATTTCTACAAAAAAAAAAAAATTAGTGGGGTGTCGCGGCATGTGCCTGTGGTCCCAGCTACTTGGGAGACAGGTGGGAGGATTGCTTGAGTCCAGGAGGTCAAGGCTACAGTGAACTAGGTTCATGCCACTACACTCCAGCCTGGTTGACATAAGGAGATCCCATCTCACAAACAAACAAGAGCATAGTCTATTGGTGCTGACACTTCTTAGTTGTATAATCTGAGGGAAGATATTTACACTCTGCATCCCAGTTTCCCCCTCACAGAAAACAGCAATAATAATCATGCCAACTTTATAGAATTTGAGGTGAAGAATAAATGGAATAATCCACACAAAAGGTTTAGAACTGCCTGTCACAGAGCCATCACGTTGCTTGTTCTATGGTTCATTTTTTTTCCTCTGTGAGAAAGCTCTGACCTGACTCTAAAATGACAAATTCATGTTCTAGAGCACAACCCATTTGTAACTTGGGGATGTCCATCCTAAATGGATTTGGCTTTGCCATTGTTTGGAGGAGGTAATTGGCCCTCAGAGGTGAGAATTATTCCAATGCTAATTAAAAGAATAAAGCCCCAGGCAGCAAACCAACCTCAATTGCCTGCGGTTGCTTTTGCATTAACCATCATCTTTGTTTAGAGAACTACACATTTGGTTGATAATATCAACTTAATAAACAGCCTTCCCAAAGTCTCCTTTAGGAATATGTCTTATTAAAATGGGATTGTTTAAAACAAGGCCTCTTTTCAAATATGGTAAAACATAAAAATTTGAAAAATTACACTAAGGGAAAGCAAAATCAAAGGAAATTTATTTGAAAGTATAGGATCAGTGAGAGAAAAATGAAGTATTTCAACCTGGTCTTTCTGTTACCTTATTGTCACTGGTAGAACGATAAGTAGGAAGTGGCAGATAGTTTTTGAGGCACATAGAAAGGAATTGTGGAGATCTTGTTTTTGTTGGTGTCTATAGTGGGCCTTTATTTCACATTCCCACAGGCCACCCTCAAGTCTGTATCTGCCTTACCTATCCCAGGGACCATTTCCAAATGAGTCCCTCTTACACTAAGTTCTCCTGGTGTCATACTGCACAAGCCCACTGCAGATCTTCCTAAGTGCACTCCGCATAAATCACTCTCCTAATCTAGAACCTTCAATGATTCCCTAGTGCCAAAGGATGAAGTATCATAGTCACTCAACATCTTCCAGGCCTCTGTATACCAACCCTGGCACGAACGCCGTGCTACAGACAGATGATCCTTCTTACCTTGGCAGCATTCTCTTCGAATTCTGATGTCCATGCTTTTGCGCATACTGTCTCTTCTTCCTGGCTTTCCTTCTCTGTCCCAACTTATCTCCCATAATACCTTTTCTTAAAAAAAACTGATACAAATATTTGTACATATTTACAGGGTACATGTGATATTTTCTGACATGCATAAACTGTGTAGTGATCCACTCAGGGTGTTTGGGGTATCCATCACTTTGAGTATCATTTCTATGTGTTGGGAACATTTCAAGTCCTCTCTTCTTGGTATTTTGAAATATATAACATACAATACACTGTTGTTAACTATAGTCATTGTTCATTCTTTTTTCTTTATTTTTATTTGAGTGGATTGTTTAAAAAGATCTGCGCCAGGCACAGTGCCTCACTTTTATAATCCCAACACTTTGGAAAGCTGAGGTGGGTGGATTGCTTGAGCCCAGAGAGTTTGAGACCAGCCTGGGCAACATGGTGAAACCCCATCTCTACAAAAAATACCAAAATTAACCGGGCATGGTGGCATGTGCCTGTAATCTCAGCTACTTAGGAGGCTGAGATGGGAGAATCACCAGAGCCTGGGGAGGTTGAGGCTGCTGTGAACCGTGATCATGCCACTGTACTCCAGACTTGGTGACAGAGTGAGACCCTGTCTCAAAAAAAAAAAAAAAAAAAAAATAAGGAGGAAAAAAAAGAAAGCAAATAAAATTTCTTTTTGATTAAGATTTATTGCAGTATCATTATTGTGTTCCTTTGGAGGTCCATTTTTCCTTCCTTTTTCATTTTTCTTGTGTCCTTATGTTGATATTCTGTGCATCTGGTGTAACAGTCACTTTTTTCTGTTTTTGAATTTACCTTCGTAGGGAAGAACTTTTTCCTGCAGACATGTCTAGGGTGTTGGTTGGGTAGGGCACTTTGGCTTTGATTCTGGGTGTGTGCAGTAGTACAGTCTTTATATGATTTCTTTGGCTGTAAACAATGTTAGTGGTGTCTGTGATTTCCTTGGTGGGTTAGGGTGTGGTTATTCATGGAGGCTGTGATGAAGTCATGCTAGGGACTGGGATGCCAGATGGGCCAGTGTCCAGGCCCCACTGGTAGCAGCAGTGGGTTGAATGTGCCTATCTTTGTGTCCCAGGGTGGTGTGTGCTGGCACCTGTGTTGGCAGTCACCAGTGGGCTTATTCTCAGGCCTCCAAGTGCTTGCTCAGATGCCAGTAGTGGCAGCAGTGCCC
>NW_012116944.1:744520-767146 GCF_000951035.1 Colobus angolensis palliatus
ACCCAGGGCAGCATATGCTGGCACAGGTGTTAGCGGGTCCAGGTGGGCAGATTCATAGGTCTCCAGGTGGCTTGCTTGGATGCCAGTAGTGGCAGCAGTGCCCCAGGCAGGTGTGTGAGTTCTCAGGCCCCTGGGCAGCTGGTGTGGAATGGGCAATGGCAGTAGCAGTGGTGGGATGTTCTCTGGGTCTCCAGTAGCATGCATTGATGTTGGTGGTGTCTGTGATGGGGTGGGTAGGCCAGTCCCCAGTACCACAGGTGGTGCTTGCAGGTAGGTGTCAGCTGATGTGGTAGCAGCCAAGAGTTCAGGCTCAACCTCAGGCTTCCAGGGGGAGTGCTAAGGTGCCCAAAGTGGTAGATTGGTTGGGCAATCCCTAGGACCCCCAGCTGTATGCTGTTTTGGATGGCATGGCTAAGCTGTGCTGGGTTAGCAAGTGCTCAGGCTCCCCAAAGGTGAAAGCGAGTACCAGCCATGGTTGGCAGGGGCAAGTCTCTTAGTCTCCTGGTGAAGTGCTTGGGTGAAGGGTGATAGCAGCTGCACTGAGACCCTGCCACTGGAGAGTGCTGGACCACCCTTGGTGGCCACAGCCTGGAGTAGTGGGTGGGGAGTGTGCATCCCTCTCATGTCCCAGACCTGGTGAGGCTCACATCCCAGCCCTGGTGGCAGTACCCTCCGCCTAGCTCTCACCTCAGCTCTGGTGATAGGAATCCCTGCCCGGCTTGGAACTAGGTCCAAGCGGCGACTCATGCCCCACTGCATACTAATCTCAGTGTTGGTGGTGTTCACTTTTCAGCGCTGGCAGACACAGCCCATGCCTCACTCATTTCTCAACCCTGGCTATGAAAGCACGCTCCAGACTCATACTGCAGTCTCAGCAACAACAGCCCAAGTTTTCCTAATGCTTCTGTTCCAGTGCTGCCGGGCTCCAGGAGAGCATGCAGTCTGCCAAAGGCTAGGTTAGAAACAGGCACCTTGCTGTAGTTGCTTAGGTCTAGGAAAGTGTGTGGGTCTCAGTAGAAGCTGCCTCCCTGGTGTGGTTCCATCCTCCCATCTCCTGGCAGCTCCCTGTGTGAGCTTCAGGTGGCAGGTTGAGGGGATCTCCTGTAGCCGGGATTGCATGATTCAATAGTGAGGATGCAGGCCGCTAGAAGTCTCTCATTTCCACCTTCCCAGCATTGAGCCGTCACTCCCAGCTGATCCCGCCCAATAAGGCTGACATTCTTCCTTATCCTTGCTTACTTTTGGTATTTCCTATCACTTTTCTGTTGAATTCTAATGTTCGCTCTTGAATAAAGTGTGCTTGTCTATACATTGTTTTGGCTCTTTTAAAAGTAGAGAAGGTGAGCATGAAATGCTTCTAGTCAGCTTTCTCGAAGCCCCTTCTTTTGAATGTGTTTTGTATTTCACTTAATAAATTCTTCAGTCCTAGAATTTCTGTTTGGTTCTTTTTTATAATATCTATCTCTTTGACAAATTTCTCATTCATAATATGAATTGTTTTTCTGATTCCTTTGTATTATCTTTCTGTTATTCTCTTGTATCTCACTGAGCTTCTTTAATATCATCATTTTGAATTCTTTATCTGGGATTTCATAAATATCTTTTTTGATTGAAATCTGTTGCTGGAAATCATCATGTTTCTTTGGAGGCATCATATGTCTTTGCTTTTTCATGTTTCTTTTTTCCTTACATTGATATGTGTGTATCTGGTGTTACAGTCGCTTCTTTCAATTATTTGAATTTGTTTTTGTAGAGGAGGGCTTTTTCCTACAGCGTTGGTTGGGGGTAGGGCACTTGGCTCTGATTCTGGGTATGTGCAGTAGTGGAGTCTTCTTATGATTTCTTTGGCTATAAAGAGCATCAGTGGTGTCTGTGATTTCTTTAGTAGCTTAGCATACAGTTGTTAATGCAGGCTGTAGTAAAGTTTTGCCTGGGACAGGGACACCGGGTGGGGAAGTCCTTGGGCCCTAGTGTTGGCAGCAGTAGGCTCAGCGTGCCTGTACTTGGGACCCAGGGCAGCATATGCTGGCACAGGTGTTAGCGGGTCCAGGTGGGCAGATTCATAGGTCTCCAGGTGGCTTGCTTGGATGCCAGTAGTGGCAGTGGTGGGCTCGGTGGGTGGGTGGGTCCTCAGGCCCTGGGCAGCCAATGTGCATAGGCAATGGTAGTAACAGTGGTGGGACTAACCTCTGGGTCCCAAGCGGTTCATGCTAGTGTTGGCAGTGGCTGCAATGGGTTGAGTGGGCTTGTCCCCAGGTCTGCAGGTGGCATGTGCCAGTGGGTGCCCACTGTGGTGGTTGTGGCAGTTTGAGTGGACCTGACCTTAGGCCCCTGGGAGGGGTGTTCAGGTGCCAATAGCGTTGAATTGGGCTGGGTCATCACCAGGCCCATGGACAGAGTGCTTGATCACTGAGAAGACACTGTTGGGCCAGGGAAACCTGTCCTAAGGGCCCCTGGTGGTGTGTACAAGCTGTGGCTATGGTAGGCAGGGACCGTGTGGTCCTCAGGCCCAAGGTGCAATTCTCTGGTGGGGGAGTCAGTGGCTTCACTGCAGCCCTGCTACTGGGGAGGGTGAGGTTGCTTTCAGCAGCAGCAGCCATATGCAGACGGCTGGGGAGCGTGCACTTTGTTGGTGCCCTGGCTGTGGCAGTACTGCAGGCAGGTGAATTGTCCTTGAAGTACATGGAAATATGCTGTGGCTTCACTGCTGGGGGTAGTAGAGTCTTTGCTGATGGCTTCAGCCCTGGAGGCAGAAGCCAGCTGTGAAGGGGGCTCTGGGTAGGGATGTCAGTGGGGTTTCAGGGATTTCAAGATGCAGGGGCTGTTGGGTCCAAGGGCAAGATGCAATCTGATCGAGATTGGGCTCTCAGTATGGCACGTTGCTGTGGCTGCTTAAGGGTCATGGTGTGTGTGGGACCCACTGTGAGTTCCCTCTCTGGGGCAATGCTGTCTCACGGTCTCCAGGCAGCTCCCTCTGTTAGTCTTGGTCTGTGAGAGTCAAGGGACTCTCCATGGCTGCAGAGTCTATGGTGGGACACTGGACCTTTGGGGTCACTCACGCACCCTTTCTCCACATTGGGGAGCCTCTCCTCGCTCCCAGCTCATCCCGCCAAAGAGGCTACCTTGCCTCCCTCTCCTTCCTTGCTTTAGGCGTTTCCTGTCATTCCCCTGTTGAATTCCAGTGTTCTCAGATGATCTATTTGATGTATGATTATCTACTTGCTGTTGGGTTCTTATTTGTGGAGAAGGCAAGTACCAGATGCCTCTAGTCAGCCATCTTCTGTAATATCTTTTCAGTGAGTTCTAGTATGTGTTGTTCTTTTTCTCTCTGTTGAATCCCCCTCAGAGCAGAAAGAAGGGCTCTGGCTTCTTTGTATTCCCAGCATCTAGTGCCCTAGATGCTCAAGAAACATTTGTTGATGGTGATGATAATGATGTTGACTAAAATTGGGTTGATTCTAAAGGCTCTTGTTGTAATTAGATGCTGAATTAATTTCGGGTCTATTATAGCAATGCATAAAACCTAAATTGCTCCCCACCTTGGAAAGCAGGGCTGTGATCAAGAAACATAGCTCCCAGAAATTTCCTAAGTAACGTCCTTTTTTACCCTGTTGGTAGTTGTGCCATTGTCAGGATTTTGAGTGAAGGTATGTGAAGTACCTCCTAAGGTGCTGGGATTACAGGCGTGAGCCACTGCGCCTGGCCACAAGTTACTTCTTATTACCATATGCTTCCAGCAGATGATTAAGCACTAGTTATATTTTTTAAGTTGTCCCATGAACTCAAAATTCCTTTGTTTCCCTCAGCTGTAGAATGACATTAGGTTTAATTTGCCATTTTCCCCACTGCTCCCTGATCCACAAGGATAAATGGAAGAAGGAGCAGGCAGAAACCGATTTCTACAAGTCATCAAAGGCGTGTTATTAAAAGTTAATGTATTTTCCATTGCCAGGTTTGGGACTAATGTAGCAATAAATTGAATGAAGATGGCTCAGACCGTCTACATAATGGGAAATCAGCTGATGTGAAACTAGAGAACCTTCTGTTTTTCTAGGGGGGAAGGGCAGAAGTTAAGCAGTGTTCAACATCTGTTTCTGAAGCATCCGCAGCCACACAGGAATCCAAGAGAAGATAGAATATTGCCTTTTTGGCCAAGCTATCCCAAACTAAAGCTCTTCCATTTACGATCTCACTGCTGTTTCTGGATTCTCAGGGAGAGAGTGAAGGGGGAGCATATCTATAGGCTTTTAGGCAATGACACTGATTATAGAAAAATAGATTAATCCCTGTCTCAAATCCAAGGCAAAACTGTAAAGTCAGTGTTGAAACTCAGGTTCTATGTCTTGATGCCTCTTATTTTGTTTTCCTATCTTCAGTGAAACCAGGTTGGATAATTAAATTTTTTCACACTTACTGGAATATATTTGTATCCATGTTTCTCAAGGAGTGGTCTGAGGACTCCCTGGGTCAGAATCACCTGGGCAGCTTGTAAAAAATACACATTACTTGACACTGTTCCAGGCCGTCTGAACCTGGGCTCACGGAAGTAGGAATCTCCAGATCTACATTTTTCTTCTTTTTTTGAGACAGGGTCTCGCTCCATCACCCAGGCTGAAGTGCAGTGGCATGATCACGGCTCATTACAGCCTCAGCTTCTCAGGCTCAATTGATCCTCCTGTCTCAACCTCCTGAGAGAACATGTGGCCTTGGAGAGGACCAGAGTGGGAACTGGTCCTAAGATCCACCTCAGTCACTGGTTAATTTTAAGTTTCTTTAGACTATATCATCTTCCACTTGTGCTATGACATAGTACCACAAACTGGGTAATTTATAATGACCGAAAGTTTACTTCTCAGAGTTCTGGAGGGTGAGAAGTTCAAAATTAAGGCAGTGGCATCTGGTGAGGGTCTTTTTGCTGCATCCTCACATGGTGGAAATTGGAAGGGCAAAAAAAAGAAGAACTGCCTCCATCAAGCCTTTTTATAAGGCACTAATCCATTCATGAGAGCAGAGCCTTCACCCAAACACCTCCCCAACGGCCCTACCTTCCAACACGGCTGCACTGGAGATTACAGTTCCAATTTGTGTCCTTTATACATATTTTAAAGGACACATTCAGATCACAGCAAATTCCCTGTGGGTACCTAAACCAAATCCCATTTCCTGAATGAAGCTGTCTTTGATATAAAAGAGCCAGAAGAATCAGTATGGCTTCAAGCCAATAGTCATTCATTCCATTTAAATTAAACTACAACAAGAGACACATTGAAATCATAAAATCTATTGTAAGCGGCACCATGCCATGGATATCTTTGACCGCATCTGCATGACCATTCTGGGCACTATGAGATGACAGACCCTCACTGTGGCGAGGGTAGATGAGGTTAGCAGCTGAGGCCTAGCAGCCTGAAGAATGCTCTCCTCTCTCATTATTGGCCCTCATTCAGGGCTGCTGCCCATCAGCATGAATTATCACTTTTAATAACCAAATGGACATTGAAATGGTAATGAGAATATTATGGTTTTCCAAATGAAAAGCCTCAATCTAATATATTTTCCTTTGAGAACACTAATTTGAAAATAAAATCATAGTTAATTTAAGCTGAGTTAAATACAAAGAATAATGGAAAATAACCAGTAAAAGCTTTATACTACTGCTTTCATTTGAGTGCTCAGAGACTTACACAGCCTATCTATAATTCCTTATTTCCTGGGAAACTTAGGATGGTTGGAGAGAGGTGTGTCATAGCTGAATATTTTCAAATGATTATAAAATGGAAGTATTAAGGACTGAGGCCGGGCGCAGTGGCTCAAGCCTGTAATCCTAGCACTTTGGGAGGCTGAGACGGGCGGATCACGAGGTCAGGAGATCGAAACCATCCTGGCTGACACAGTGAAACCCCGTCTCTACTAAAAAATACAGAAAACTAGCCGGACGAGGTGGTGGGCGCCTGTAGTCCCAGCTACTTGGGAGGCTGAGGCAGGAGAACGGCGTGAACCTGGGAGGCAGAGTTTGCAGTGAGCTGAGATCCGGCCACTGCACTCCAGCCTGGGCGACAGAGCGAGACTCCGCCTCAAAAAAAAAAAAAAAAAAAAAGGACTGAAAGGATGAGAAGATTTTAAGTAGTTTTAAGTAGGAATATTGATAATAGGTGAAACTATTCCAAGGGTTAGACCAGAAATGGAATGGAATTTCAAAACGATGCAGTGCTCAGGAGAAGAAAAATTACGCAGGAAAGAAAAAAACAAATCCTAAACCTGTCACTCAAGTCTCTCTGGGATCTGTCCCATAGGTCACCATTCTTTCTGCCGTCTTCCCTGCACTGCCCTGTACAGCTGCCAGCTCATAGACAGTCCTGCTATTCCCTTGTCATCTCTGCCTATTCTCGGCCTTCTACTCGGAAAGCCTACATCTCTGAGGACAGAAATTCTCTGAGTCCTTCCACACTCCCACCCCCACGTTTTCCCAATCACAATTCTGACTCTAAATTTTTATTACATTTTGCATTTTTTCCTACCCCATGGCACTTAAAATACATGAACCTGTTTCCTAGTGTTTGGAGTACATGTTCTACTCCTACTATTAGACTCTAAGCTCCCCAGAGCCTGCTCACACTTTTTCTCACATCCTTGAAATACACATTTACCTTCTCCCCTTGCCCTCACCATACCTAATTAACTCTTACTCATCTTTACATCAGCATTCAAAAGGGGAAAAGGGGCTTTTCCTGAGAAGTCTCATGGATTCCTCAGCCTTAGTTAGGTGCTCACATAGCTACTTATTCTCTTTTTGTCACAGCACCATATATTTATATAATTATTTTGTAAAGGTCTACCTTCTGCTCTAGACCAGCTGGGCAATGTGAAATGTACAGACTCCCAAGCCCTGGAGATTCAACTCTGTGGGTCTGAGATATGGCCTGGGGGACTGGGAGTTTCTAGATGTAGCAAGGACCCAGGCAATTCTCATCATCAAGAACACTTGGGAGACATTGTCCCAGCTCCCCAGAGATTCAGGTGTCACTGTTCTGGGGCAGAGACTTGGCAGAGTGTTGGAAGAGACAGTATTTTCCAATCTAGTTTCTCGTGTTGTTTCATGTGTTTTGTAGAAAACTTCGTCCTTTTAAAAATAGTATGTTACATTTTTGATCAAGACCGATGAGGATATTTAACTTCTGGATGAGGAGAGTTCATAGCAACAATCTATTCTCATTGAGGGCCTTAGTCACACCTATTTTAACCCATATGCCCTTCATATTTCTGTAAATAATACTGGTTGACATCCTCTTCATTGATAGTCTATTATGGCTGAGGTTCTTCACCCCCACACCCCATATTGTGGACTCAAGAAGCCTTAAGGTAACAAATAAAGACAGCATCTTTAGTCAAAAGGATTTTTGGGGAGTTCTTTGGCTATAGAGTGTTTCCCAAGAGATGGACACAAAACCATAGGCTGGGCTAAATCTGATGCAGAGAATGAGAGAGAGAGCCTTTTAGAGTGATGTTACAAGTTTATTTAATTACTTTCTAAGTCTTCCCCATAATTTCCATCCCCCTCTTAACACACTCAGGTGAGTGAATACATTTGGATAACCAAAGAAGGAGATGGAGAAGCCCCTGAGTTGAGCTTGCAGCCTTCAATATTTGTCTTAGTAACCCCTGATCCCATCTTCTCTTTTAGAGCACTTGCCTTTCTCTGATCTTCAGTATCTACTCATAAATGCTGAACCCAGAGATGAGTTTCAAAGCTTTGAGAAGCCAAATTACTCTCTCTCTCTCTATATATATCTCTGTGTGTGTGTTTGTGCGTGTGTGTAATTTCCACTTAAGTAAGATTATTGAGAGTTTTCTCAGAATTTGCTTTTGTTTTTTTCAGAAAAAACTTCAGATTATATTTACCTAAAGATTATTAACTTTACCTGCATACCCATAAACACGATAATTAGAAATTTATGTATACAATGAACTTGTAGGACATTTACCTGAAAGTAAATAGTCCCTCATGAACCACTACTATCTTCACTATCTTCTGTATCAAAATTTATTACCGATAAAGAAATCAATACATTTGTTTCTTCCGAGCATCTTTAAAACTCAACAGCTTTGTTTAGCTGATGTTGTTTTTCTTTCGTCAGAAACTGTAGCTCTCACCTCTGCAGGGACATTGAAGTACTATTAGATTTTATTCCACTTGGGGTCAGTATTGTGCTCCTGATTGCTACTGGCTTCTTGTTTTTGTAACTTACAAATATTAATTTGGGAATCTCAGTGGAAATATCCGTCTAGTGAAAACATGGGAAGATGCAAAGGTGATCCAGCTCTGACTGCTGTCACTCCCACCCCCCTCTTGATGGCTAGCTACATTCACTTTGTAGCAAACTAGGGGGCCAATTCATTATCATTCCCTTGTCTCCGTGTCTTCTTTTAATGCCTTCTGAATGTTCTCATCCTCTTAAATGCTGTTGAGATATGACTTGCCATGACAGCTTAGCATCTACACAGTTCTGACAAAGGCTTAGCCAAAAGGGGGCCTGGAAGCAATATTTTAGCTCCAGCTGTTTCTCCTTATTGCTATTAGCAAAAAATTAGTGCTTTTCTTTAAAGGAGAAAGGTTACAATTAATTACTGGAGAAAGAAAAAAAAACACACACACAAACAGTGGTCTCATTCTTGGCTGCACACTGAAATTATCTAGGGAGAATAAGTAAAATACTGATGCTCCGGCCATAACCTAGACCTGAGATGGGAATTTCCGAGAAGAAGCGAGTGAGGGGTGGGGTGGTCTCAGGTATAAGCATTTTTTAAAGTTCCCTACAAGTGTGGTTAGGTTGAGAACCACTGACCTGACAAAATTTGGAGGCCTGAAGCTGACTATAAACACAGAAGAATTCCAGAGCTAAGGTAGGCCAAAAAAAACCAGAAAGGATTATATTTTCTTTTGTTGATTATTAGTGTGACTTTGGAGAAGTCATGTCACTACCTTGGGTTCTTCTGTAAATGGCATAAGGGCCAAAGAGAATGGAATGTGACAATCATTTGAAAACAGATTCTTATTATTATGGTCATTTTATAACCATATTATTCAGTTTGTTGTATTTATGGGGCTTAACCAGTGTCCTCTTCCCTTTGTCTGTGTTTGACTTCTGCAGGATTTCCAGTTCTAGACAAATGAACTTAATGCATTTCTCCCTAGCCTTCCTATAAAGTGCAGCTAAAAACCCAGACATTATATATAAAATAAACATAAAAAGTCTCTGAAAGGTGGAGAGAAGAAGGCAGATTGGTTAGGGATTAACCCCTAACTATAGCTAAACACCCAGATATCATGTAAGCAATATTCTTTTTAAAATTTTTGATAATAAATAATCTACTCCAACAAAATACCAGAAGAATCCATGTCATACCTTTACTTTGTAGAAAAGGCTGAGAAGCATAGGTTGAACACCTAGACTTCCATCTTCACCCGGAGGTAATGAGGTGCTCTTTTCCGTCCATGCTGAGGTGGTCTCCCAGGAAGTCGAGCAGGGAGCCTGGATTTCCACCTCCGCCCTGTGGTGATGAGCTGCCCTTCCCTGAATACCTTCCCTCAGTTCCGTGGAGACTACCCAGGGAGCATGAACTTCTACCCTCATCTGCTGGTAATGAATAGCTCCCCGCTCCCTGCCATGGTGGTACCAATGGAGGCTGCTGGGGAATCTGGACTTCCACTTCCTTCCAGTGATAAAGAGTTAGTGCCCAGCTTCCACCACCAGTCCAGTTTCAGCATAGGCCAGCTAAAACAAAAGATTTACATAAGATCTAGAGACTCATAATGTAACATCCCAAATGTTCAGAATAGGATAAAAAACCACTCATCATACCAAGAGCCAGGAAACTCTCAACTGGAATGAGAGAAGGAAATCAACAGATGCCACTACTGAGACAACACAGATGTTGGAATAATCTGATAAGTATTTGAAAGAAGATGTCTTAAAAATGTTTTAATGAACATTTGTAAACATCTCTGAAACAAATGGAAACAAACTGTTCAGGCGATGTTTGTGCCCATCAAGGAACATGTGAAAGATCACCATTTCAGGAAGTTTAGGTATTTTTTTTTAAGAGAGGAGGCAGCTGGTCAACTAGGTTTTAGTTTTTTAAACCCTAATTATTTCTATGAGGGCCTAAGTTGACTTAGTGTTAAATATCTCCTGAATCCTTTCAACTTATTTCTTGGCAGTCTTACATTAAAATGGAATGAATAGGGACACATTCAACCTTATTAGACATTATGGCTAAAGATTTAAGGAACTGAGAAGTGACATCACTTTGTATATAGAATCCAATTATAGCTGTCTCTGACCAGCTCATGTCTTACTTAAGCTACAACTCTTAATAGGAACCACGACTTCCCTCCTCTTCCTTACTGACTGCAGCTCCCATACCCCCTCTACCATCTGCTTACAACTCCACCCAGAGTCAGTTTAGGGGAGTTTTATGGATGATTCAGTGACAGCCATTTTTATGGCACTTGGAGGAAAATGCGGGAAGGATGAAGGGGAGACTGGGTGCCCCTATTTCTCCTTTTCCTGCTACCACTTTTCCTGGAAACTCAACACAACACCCTTTAGAAGATTTCCCAGCCTCACTTCTGTCAAAATCCAACACTCACCCCCACCCCAGATCTCACCTAGTTACTTCTTTCATAGGCTTCAAATTCCTACAATAAAGCACCCAAGAATGCTTGACGCTAAGTTTTCTTTTTAAAATAAAGTAATATTGATATGGACAGAAGACAGGGAAATACCAGGTAGAAGAGGGTGTTTCCCTGATAAAGGCCCTACCCTCAAGCCTGGATATCCCAGCCCTAAATGAGGACAGGTATTCCTGTTTTTGTGCCCAAAAGTTGTCTTTTGGCCACCACTCCCCTATCCTGTACCCATATAAGCCCCAAACCCCAGGTTCCAGAAACAGATGAGGATATGAGGAGATGAGGAGACCAGCAGACAAATGGCAGAATGGCATGGCAGAGAAAGAGAGAAGAGATGGAGGGTCTGAATGCTGAGAGGAGTTTGGCTGGAGGCAGTCAGAGAGGTGTTCGGCTGCTAAGATGGCCCAACTCCAGGGGGAGATCATCTTCCAACTCCATCCCCCTTCCAGCTCCCTATCCATCCTGCTGAGAGCCATCTCCACCACTCAATAAAACCCCACATTCATCCTTCAAGTCCATGTGTGACCTGATTCTTTTGGGACCCTGGACAAGAGCTTGGGTTACAGAAAGCTCTCACACTTGGCCCTCCACCCTTGTAAAAAGGCAGAGGGTCCACTGAATTGGTTAACACTTAAGCCATCTGTGGACAGCAAGGGTAAAAGTGCACACTGTAACATGCATCCACTTGGGTGTTGGGAGTCACAGACACCCACCACTAGACACTGCCATGGGGCTGGAGCCTAAAAGCACTTGCCCCAGTTCCTGCACCTGCTCCAGGGGTTTGAGCCTGCAGTGGCCTAACAGAGAGCCACACCCCCCATTGCATGTCCTGCAAAGGGGCCAGGGAGTTCTCCTGTTTCAATATTTACGAAGTCTCGCTCTGTCGCCCAGGCTGGAGTGCAGTGGCCGGATCTCAGCTCACTGCAAGCTCCGCCTCCCGGGTTCATGCCATTCTCCTGCCTCAGCCTCCGGAGTAGCTGGGACTACAGGTGCCCGCCACCTCGCCCAGCTAGTTTTTTGTATTTTTTAGTAGAGACGGGGTTTCACTGTGTTAGCCAGAATGGTCTCGATCTCCTGACCTCGTGATCCGCCCGTCTCGGCCTCCCAAAGTGCTGGGATTACAGGCTTGAGCCACCGCGGCCGGCCCTGGCCTCCTTACTCTTTAGGACACTTAGGAAAAGTGAATTAGTTCGACTTAGTTTCCCACCATTGACAGCATTAACATTGAGGTTTAGAAAAACCTGAAAAGGCTCTGTGCTTGGGAACAAAGTGAAAATTCTATCATAATATTGCATAATCTGCTGCTTTCCAACTAGGGCCAACCAAAGTCAATGTTCTGTTGTCTTCTCAGAAATCCATAGTACCTGAGAATGAAAAGATTTCTTCCTGCCTAACCTGACATTTAAGTGAAGAGAGGGGAGCCACCAAGAGACATGGATATTTGCTGATGTACCCAGGCTAGGCTGCTACCTAGATACCTCATATTCTCAGCCTTCTAAATTTCCTGCCTAATCAGATTCACAGGACCTTTTGGAGGTGAGGAGGATGCATTTCTTCATACCACATGTTCAGTATCAGGCTGTAAATTTTGCTCAAAAAAAAGCAAAATTGTTCTTAGTCTTGTCAAGCCCCAGGATGATTCTTAAGACTGTTCTATTGTCCAAAATTCTCTGGACAACCAGTTGTTCTTTAAAGGATTAATCGATCTCTCAGAGCAGAAGTTGGGGATCTGGTCAGTGCCACATTAGACAATATTCCTGTACCAGACTCTACTTGGTAAGTACAGCTAGTTGATTGTTGACCTTGTTTATTCATATAGATATCACTTTTGGTAAAAGTCTGCTTTGTCTGCTAACAGGCATATGTAAGGTTTAGGACAGAAAAGAGCAGAAAGCGATAGAATTGAGGCTTTTTGGTTTGTTTTCTCCAAGGTTTCTACTTACTTACATAGGGATGAGTGACTATGCTGAATCTTCTCCTTTCATAACAGTGGACTCCAAGTCTTTTGACCCACTGGTGGCAGTAATTATGGATTCCTAAATCAATGCTTCTCTGACATCATCAGGAGAATCTTCAAAAATTAAATAAACTGGAGCAGTTTTGTGGTGAGATTTTAAAATAGCAGCTGCAGCTTCAAAGATGGGGTAGCAATCAATTAGGGAATGTAATGATCCAGGACTTAACAGGAAATGCAGTAACCACTGAGAGAAGTGAGGATGTGTTCTCTCTTAGCTAATGTTATCACACAGATGATGAGGGCATGGATGATAAGCCATGTGAATAAAGTATACATTTTATGCAGTGGTGGATTGTTTAAGGAAAGAAAAATTTAGGGCCTCTGTAGTAGATGGTTTTGAGGTACATTTTAGGGAAGTGACCAGAGATGCAGAGTGACATGTCATTTTATTTTATAGGATGCAACAGGAATCCCTAGAAAGTGTGGCTGAAATCTCCAGAGTCCCCACATCCTCCACTCCACCCCATTGACCAGTGAGAAAGTAGCATCAGTCATAGTCATCTAATCCCCTTCACCTGTCCACTCCGCCCCCAGCTCAGGAAGTTGTTTTAGGTCTCATGTGATGAGAGCAATCAGCAAGTGGATTAGGGATTGTCTGAGTGATTTGCCAGGGGAGTATTCTCCAGAGGTTGAGTCGTCTGCCTTGCCAAAATTAAAAGCTAGTGTGCTCGGATTGGGTTTCTTGGTTGATAATGAAAAAATATGTGAAAGCTATAGACCTGCAGTGCATGGCTATAAAGACACAAGAAGTAAGATCTGGAAGGCTAAAGGAAACCTGAGTCAGATTGTTCATTCCTCTGTTCTCCATCAGCACCAGGTGTTTCATGTGTGTATAAATAAATTGCTCTCATGAGCACCCATTCCACCATTCAAAGTCATCACTTTCATGCCACTTTTTTCTTTACATTTCACCTTCGTGAAGATTGGTTTCTTGACCTTTGAGGGGATAGAGACCAAGTAATCATTCCCCTCTGACTAAATAATTCTTCATACAAAACATTCTTAGCAAAATAGTGCCAAGATTCTGCTTCTCCCATCTAAGTAATCCCCTTCACACTTCTTTGTTTTTATTTTAATTATATGTTGCTGTTATTTGATTTCTCTTAAGAAATAAGACTGAACGTAGAAATGGAATAAGATGAGAAATGTATGAAAAGGAAAAATAACCTTGTGGTTTTTACCTCCTGTATCTCTAGTTATGAGCAACATGTTGACTCAATTTTTAGTAGTACTATATGGAATTTAACTAATTTCTAAACATAATCATTCTGAGTTAGTGGTATATTCTGAACTGACCTTTTAAAAAAGTTTTACTGTAGTATAATTTATATACAAAGAGGTGTCCATATTTAAAGTATAAGTGTTAACAAATATTTGCACCTGAGAAACTATTACATACTCAAAATAATAAACATAAACATTATCTCCAAATGTTTCCTTTTGCCCCTTTGTAATTTCTCTCCACTTCTTTCAACCCCTCTTCCACACTGACCTGCTTTCTGTCACTAAAGATTAGTATATCTCTCAATTTATTTAGGTTGCTTTCATTTTGGCAATAATTTTTAAGTTTTCAGGATAAGATCTTGCACATTCTTTGTCTGATTTATCCCTAAGGGTTACATTTTCTGATGCTATTGTAAATGATAATTTTTAAATTTCAATTTTAGATGGTCAGCATATACAGTTGATACTTGTACACTAACCTCATAGCCTTCAAACTTGTTAAATCTACTTACTAGTCCTAGCAAGGTTTTGCAGAGAGCACCAGATTTTTTCTACATAGAAAATGATATATTAGTGAGTAAAGAGAATTTCATCTTTTCATTTTCAATGTTGATGCCTTATATTACCTTTTCTTGCCTTATTGTGCTGGCTGGAATCTCTAACACAGTACTGAACAGAAGCAGTGAGAGTGGACATTCTTATCTTCTCTTAAATTTTAGAGGGAAAACATCTGGTCTTTCACTGTTAAGTATGATATTAGCTGTAGGTTTTTCATAAATGTTCTTTACCAGGTTGAGGATTGCTTGCTTGCTCTCCTTCCTTCCTTCCTTCCTTCCTTCCTTCCTTCTTCTTTTTTATCTTTCTTTTTTCTTTTTTGGTTTTTGATAAGAACATTCAATACAAGATTTACATCTTAGCAATTTTAAGTATACAAGACCACACTATGAACTATAGGCACTATACCACATAGTAGGTCTCCAGAACTTATTTATCTTGCATAGATGAAATTTTATACCCTTTAACCATCACCTCATTTTCTCCTCCTCATGATCTTTGTCAACTGCCATTTTACCTTCTGCTTTCATGAGTTTTGACTTTTTTAGATTCCACATATAAGTGAGATCATACAGTATTTGTCTTTCTGTGTCTGACTTACTTCACTTAGCATAATGTCTCCCAGGTTCATATATGTTGTTGCAAATGGCAGGATTGAGGATGTTCCTTTCTATTTCCAGTTTGCTAAAGAATGAAGAATGGATGTTGGATTTTGTTAAATGCTTTTGTGCTGCTATTGAAGTGCTCATATGGTTTTTCATTTTTCAGACTTGTATGATGATTTGCACTGATTAATTTCCATGCTAACTACACTAAAATATGATCTGTTGACATTTTGTTAAGAATTTTTGCAATCTATGTTCATGGGAGATTCTGGATTGTACTTGTCTTTCTTGTAATGTCTTTGTCTGGTTTGGTATTAGAATAATGGTATCCTTATGGAATGAATTGAGACATGTTCCCTCCTCTGCAATTTTCTGGAAGAGTTTGTGTAAAATTAGTATTATCTCTCCCTTAAATGTTTGATGGAATTTACCAGTGGAGCCATCTGGGCCTATAGTTTTCTTAATTAACTGTTTTTTTAACTGCAAATTCAATTTCCTTAATGGTTATAGAGCAATTCACTAATCTAATTCTTGGGTCACCTTTGGTAATTTTTCTTTCAAACAGCCTATAGATTTCATTTACATTGTCAAATTTAATGGCGTAAAACTATTTATAATATTCCTTTATTATTTTCTTAATATCTGTAGAGTCTGAAGTGATGTCACCTCTCCTGTTTCTGTTGCAATTTGTCTTTTCTATTTTTTTCCTGATCGCTTTGACTAGACATTTAACAGTTTTATTGATCCCAGAGAACGAGTTTTTGATTTCATTCTTTCTCTATTGTGATTGTTTACTATTTTGTTGATTTCTGTTCTGATCTGCTATTTTCTTTCTTCTGTTTAATTTGTTTTATTCGTTCTTACTAGTTTTTTAAGATGAAAGCTGAATCATTGACCCGAGACCTTTTTTCTTTTATAATATTGGCCTTTAGTCTATAAATTTTGAATCTGTTGTATTTCCACTTTCATTCTGTTCAAAATACTTCATAATTTTTTTTATTAGTTTTCCTTTGACCTATAGGTTAGTTAGAAGTATGGTTGTTAGTGTCTAAAGTGTTCTGGTTTTTAAGTAGTTTGACTATAATGTGCCTTGGTATAATTTCCCCCAGGTTTCTTTTGCTTGTGCTTCAATCAGCTTCTTCAATCTGTGGGTTTGGAGTTTTCAATCAAATTTGGAATAAATTCCAGTTCATTATTTCAAATATATCTAGGTTTTTGTTTCCTCTCCTTCTTTGGGGACTCCAGTTAGATGTGTATTAGGTAGCTTTTACCTTTTCCATAGCTCATTAATCCTCTGTTCATTTTTTTCCCAGTATTTGTGTGAATGTGTGTTTGTGTTTCATTTTCAGTAGGTTATGTTGCTACATCTTTCGGTTTTTTTCCTGCAATATTTAGTTTGCCTTAAACATCCAGTGTATTTATCTCAGACATCATAGTTTTCATCTCTACATGTTTGATTTGGACCTTTCATTATATCGTCTATATCTCTATTTCAGTTTTTCAGTCTTTTCTTTAGCTTCTTGAATATATGGAATAGAGTTCTAATAGCAGTTTTAATGTCCCTGTCTGTTATTTCTATCATTTGTGTCATTTCCGGGTGACTTTTGATTAATTTTTTCCCTCATTTTGGGTCATATTTTTCTTCTTCTTTGCATGCATGGTAATTTCTTATTGGCTGCAGACTTTGTGAATTTATACTTTCTAGGATGTTGTTAAGTTAGATGAAAATAGTTTGATCTGTTCAGGTATTGCTTTTTAAGACTTTTAGGTAGAACTAGACCAGCATTTATTTTAGAGCTCATAACTGAGGAAGCATACATTTGAGCGCAATGCCCAATCCTCCATGGACTATGAGATTTTCTACCCTGGATATTAGAATAGCCACCATTGCCAGCCTTATGTAAGTGCCAGTGATTATTTCCTCTAGTTCTGTTGGGTGGTTCTTTCTCTGGTCCCACATGTATGTGCTGATCAGTACTCGGCTGAATACTTGAAAGAAATCTCTTCAAATATTCAGAGTTCTTTGTGTCTCTCTCTTTTGTCTTGCCTAAGGCTCGCAAACTCTAGCTGCCTTTGTCTTCTCACACCCAGTTCATTCTTCCCAGACATTGTCTGGCTCTGCCTGAGTCTCCCTTGCTGCTCAATGGTCTGAAAACTTTTCCCAGGCAGTAAGCTGGGGGAATCTTAAGCTCATCTCATTTGTTTACCATCTCTCAGGGATCACTATCTTTTGTTGCCTGATATTGAATGTCATAAGAACCACTGTTTCTTATTTTTTGTCTAGTTTCTTAGTTGTTTCATATGAGAAGGTACGTTTTATCCCTGTTACATCGTAAGTCCACAAAATGCTGATCCCTTTCAAAAGTTCCAAGCATATAAAATTAAAGTGAATTTTTCATATACTTCAAAACTCTGTCTTTATTAAAGGTGATGTATGTATTTTTTTTTTTTTTGGAGACAGGGTCTCACTCTGTCACTCAGTCTGGAGTGCAATGGTGTGACTGGCTCACTGCAACCTCTGCCTCCGGGGTTCAAGCAATTCTCATGTCTCAGCCTCCCAAGTAGCTGGGACTATAGGCATGTGCCAACACATCTGGCTGATTTTTGTATTTTTAGTAGAGATGGGGTTTTGCCATGTTTCTGAGGCTGGTCTCAAATTCCTGGCCTCAAGTGATCCGCCTGCCTCGGCCTCCCAAAGTCCTGGGATTACAGGTGTTAGTCACCTCATCTGGCCTGATTTAATATGTAAATTGTTCAAAATAGGGAGTAGAAGTCCCTCTATCATGACTTAAAACAAAGCAAAGCAAAGCAAAGCAAACCAAAGGAGTCACAGTATCATGCTGTACAACCAGATGAAGCCAAACTCCACATTCTTTAGGTGTGAGTCTTAGTTCCAGGACCCTCAGATAAGCTGGGATGGGATCACCTACTCATCTGGAGAGTTTGCCGATTTGAGACAGTCTAAACACATACTACTGACCTTAAGATAGGTGGGAAGTTGAGAAATGATAGAGGAATTCCTCTTTAATAAAGCATTTCCTAGTGTATGTTCCATAAAACCCCAGTGTTTCACAAGATGTCAATAACTATTTATGGAAAATCCCAACCACAAAATGCCATTTCAAGGTCAAATGAAATTTATGAATAATATTTTGCTTGTTAGGAATTCACAATGCACTTGAACTCTCAAAATTCTCTCAAAATTAACTTTGATTATACCAGATATACAAAGACTTTTAGATAATTTCTCCTTTTTCTCTGAGAGATTTATGTATATATTTTTATTTGTAAACAACATACCTGACTACTGTAATCAGAACCAAATCCACATATGTACTAAAGTCATGAAAATCAAATTTACTCATATCCACAAAGTCATTGAACTGATATTGCTTTCAGTTCAAGTACTCAATGAGAAAATCGTAACCTGAAACAAGAAGAAAATCTTGCTTACAATCTGACTGAAATATAAAAAAGTATTATATGTGAAAATGCAAGATTTAAACATGTTCAGGGATCATGAATATGTTACCCGTTATTATGTCTAGTGCATCCTGAGTACATAGGCATTCAATAAATTCATTCTATCAATAAATATTCATGAACACTTATTATGTGTCACGGCATGTACTAAACACTGGATGCATGAAATTAAATAAAATATAGTCTCTGAATTGCAAGCAGCTTGACATTCATTGCGAATGGCAAGTAAATAAATTATTATTATTCATTAATCCAGAAGGACCTTTTCATTCTCTCATGCACAGATGTTATTTGAGGACCTAACCACGTGCCAAGCACTGCTCTAGGATCTGAGAATATGGAAGAAACAAAAAATATGAAGTCTCTCTTCTTTTTGGTTTTCTTTAAAAAAAATAATTTATTTATTTTTTAAGAGACAGGGTCTTGCTTTATTATCCAGGGTGGGGTGCAGTGACACAATTACAGCTCACTGCAGCCTTGACAACCTGGGCTCAAGTGATCCTCCTGCCTCAGCCTTCCTGGTAGCTGGGACTCACAGGCATGCACCACCACATTCAGCTAAGAGTCTCTGTTCTAAGAGCTCATGATTTGATGGCGAAGGAAATTTAGAAAGTTATTGCATACTTTAATAAGCAGAACAATAAGTGGAGATTAGTCAAGTGGAAGAAGACAGGTACCGAAGATGAATATGTACCTCCGCAAAGAGACTTGGCACAGATCAATCCAGAAGGTGAGAAGGAACATGGTTGTTCACCTATCAAAGGACTGTCAGTCTGGCTGGAACAAAAAGCAGAGGCAAGTGGACAAAGTTGGAGGAAGAGTGCTAAAAACTGAATATTGTTCTGTTAGAAAATAACTTAGACCTTTTCTTCACACCATACTAAAATGTATTCAAAGTAGCTCATAGGTGAAAATGTAAAACATAAAACTATAAAACATATGTAGAAAAACTATAGAAGAAAATCTGTGATCTTGGTTTAAGTAAAGACGTCTTAAAATACCAAAAGCACAACCCTTATAAGAAAAAAATAATAAATCAACTTTATCAAAATTAAACTTTTATTATTTAAAAAAATCATTACGAAAATGAAGAGACAAACCACAAACCGGGCAAAAATATTTGCAAATTGTATATCCAATAAAGGGCTTGAGTTTAGGATATATAAAGAACCTTTGCAACTCAGTAATGAGAAGCCTGAAAACCCAAATGAAAAATAGACAAAGGCTAGGCATGGTGGCTCCCACTTGTAATCCCAGAGGGAGGATTGCTTGAAGCCAGGAATTCAAGACCAGCCTTGGCAATGTAGCTCAACACCATCTCTACAAAATGAAAATAAAATAAAAAACTAGCCAGGGATGATGGTGTGCACCTGTAGTACTGGCTACTTGGGAGGCTGAGGTGGGAAGGTTGCTTAAGTTCGAGGAGTTGCAGGAGTTCAAGGACAAGGTGAGCTGTGCTCTCTGCATTCCAGCCTGGGCGACAGAGCAAGACTCTAAAAAAAAAAAAAAAAAAAAAAAGATTTGAACAGAAATTGCACTGAAAAAAAAAAAAAGGGAAAAAAGAATAGTAAGTTAGCACATGTAAGCACATGGAAAGATCCTCATTATCATTAGTGATTACAGAAATTTAGATTAAACCCACAATGAGATCCACTTCATGCCCTCTAAAATGATTACAATAAAAAAGACAATACCAAGTAGTAGTGAGGAAGATATCAGCAGCCTCACATATGGCCTAGAGAATTGTAAAATGGTACACCTTGTACTTTCTTAAAATGTTAAACATACAAGCACCACGTACCTCAGTAATCATACTTCCCCAGATAGCTACTCAAGAGAAATAAAAATACATGCTTATATATGCTTATATAAAGACTCATGGTAGGACTATTTATAATAGCTCCAAGCTGAAAAAAATCTTAACAAATATCCATTAACTAATGAAATAAACACATGCAGTTATGTCCATACAATGGAATATTATTCAGCAATGAAAATAAATACAGGCAACAGTATGGATGAACGTCAAAAACATTATACTAACTGAAAAATAGCCAAGTACCAAAGGATACATATTGTATGATTCCATTTATATGACGTTTCTAGGGAAGGCAAAACTGTAGAGGCATAAAGATTAGTAGTTGTCTAGGGCTGGGAGAGGGAGCAGAGACTAATTGTGGTGATGGTTGCATAGTTTTGTAAAACTAATCAGTTACACTTAGGATGGGTAAATTTTATGATATATAAATTATGCCTTCAAAAAGTGGGTAAAAATAAAACAAATTAGTAGATACATATGTGAATGAAACAAACGTAGCCAAAGATTGGCAATTGTAGCCAAAGACTGGCAATGTAAGTGTTAGGTGTATTGATGTCCACCATACAAATTTTTTGTTTGTTTGTTTGTTTTGTTTTTTGAGATGGAGTCTTGCTCTGGCGCCCAGGCTGGAGTGCAGTGGTGCAATCTCGGCTCACTGCAAGCTCCGCTTCCTAGGTTCATGCCATTCTCCTGCCTCAGGCTCCCGAGTAGCTGGGACTACAGGTGCCTGCCATCAAACCTGGTTAATTTTTGTATTTTTAGTAGAGATGGGGTTTCACCATGTTAGCCGGGATGGTCTTGATCTCCTGACCTCGTGATTCGCCCGCCTCAGCCTCCCAAAGTGCTGGGATTACAGGTGTGAGCCACCATGCCCAGACAACAAATATTAAAACTTTTCTGTCTGTTAAAGGCCTTTGACAAAATTAAACAGCCCTTCATGCTGAAAACTCTCAATAAACTAGGTATTGATGGGATGTATCTCAAAATAATAAGAATTATTTATGACAAACCCACAGGCAATATCATACTGAATGGGCAAAAACTGGGAGCATTCCCTTTGAAAACTGGCAAAAGACAGGGATGCCCTCTCTTATCACTCCTACTCAACATAGTGTTGGAAGTTCTGGCCAGAGCAATCAGTCAACACAAAGAAATAAAGGGTATTCAATTAGGAAAAGAGGAAGTCAAATTGTCCCTGTCTATAGATGACGTGATTGCATAGTTAGAAAACCCCAACATCTCAGCCCAAAATCTCCTTAAGCTGATAAACAACTTCAGCAAAGTCTCAGGATACAAAATTGATGTGCAAAAATCACAAGCATTCCTCTACACCAAGAATAGACAAAAAGAGAGCCAAATCATGAGTGAACTCCCATTCACAATTGCTTCAAAGAGAATAAAATACCTAGGATTCCAACTTACAAGGGATGTGAAGGACCTCTTCAAGGAGAACTATAAACCACTGTTCAATGAAATAAAAGAGGACACAAATAAATGGAAGAACATTCCATGCTCATGGATAAGAAGAATCAATATTGTGAAAATGGCCATATTGCCCAAGGTAATTTATAGATTTAATGTCATCCCCATCAAGCTATCAATGACTTTCTTCACAGGAGTGGAAAAAACTACTTTAAAGTTCATACAGAACCAAAAAAGGGCCCCCATTGCCAAGACAATCCTAAGCAAAAAGAACAAAGCTGGAGACATCATGCTACCTTGACTTCAAGGTATACTAAAAGGCTACAGTAACCAAAACAGCATGGTACTGGTATCAAAACAGAGATATAGACCAATGGAACAGAACAGAGCCCTCAGAAATAACACCACACATCTAAACCATCTGAACTTTGACAAACCTGACAAAAACAAGCAATGGGGAAAGGATTCCCTATTTAATAAATGGTGCTGGGAAAACTGGCTAGCCATATGTAGAAGGCTGAAACTGGATCCCTTCATTACACCTTATACAAAAATTAATTCAAGATGGATTAAAAATTTAAATGTTAGACCTAAAACCATAAAAACCCTAGAAGAAAATGTAGGCAATACCATTCAGGACATAGGCATGGGCAAGGACTTCATGACTAAACTAAAAGCAATGACAACAAAAGCTAAAATAGACAAATGGGATCTAGTTAAACCAAAGAGCTTCTGCACAGCAAAAGAAACTACCATCAGAGTGAACAGGCAACCAACAGAATGGGAGAAAATTTTTGCAATCTACCCATCT
>NW_012116944.1:767641-773718 GCF_000951035.1 Colobus angolensis palliatus
TAAAAAAGGATGAGTTCATGTCCTTTGTAGGGACATGGATGAAGCTGTAAACCATCATTCTGAGCAAACTATCGCAAGAACCAAAAACCAAACACAGCACGTTCTCACTCATAGGTGGGAATTGAACAATGAGAACACTTGGACACAGGGTGGGGAACATCACACACCAGGGCCTGTCATGGGGTTGTGGGGAGGTGAGAGGGATAGCATTAGTAGAAATACCTAATGTAAATGACGAGTAAATGGGTGCAGCACACCAACACGACACATGTATACATATGTAACAAACCTGCACGTTGTCCACATGTACCCTAGAACTTAAAGTATAATAAAAAAAGAAATAAATAAATAAAAATGAAATTCCCCCCCAAAAATAATTTTGATTCAGGTAAACAAAGTCTAGGTCTCAACCCAGTTTCAAAGCTGGATGGATTCAAGAGCTCAAATAATAACTGTTAGGGCCCTATTTTGGCCTCTTTTTTCCTGGCCCTGCTCTTCTCTTCCTGTCTTCATTCCGTATGCAGGTGTTCTCTAGTTGGCAAGCAAAACAATCACCAAAAGCTTCAGGTTCACATCTCCCAACTCAGCAACCCCAAAAGAAAACAACAACAACAACAACAAAACAAAACCAAAACTTTTCTGTCTGTTTTACAATTTTTGTAATAAAATACTGGAGGAAAATCTGCCAAATTCAATTCATTGACAACTTCTTACATAAACAACTGTCAGAATATACAAAGGGTGGATTCCCTATTCCATTGCATCAAATGGTTCACTTTGACCTTTCACTTACAAATTACCCGAAATGCAAAATTCTCCTTTAGAGTTTAGCGTAGTCTTGACCAAAGGTTAACTGATTTTTTAATGTGAATTTCAGTAGAAAGTCATCTAGAGTCACCAGGACCCCTGTGGAAAGTGATGCTGATGGCCCACACCTGCTTCCTCTTTCCATTCCCTCTGGCTGTGCCTGGACCACCTGGCAGGGCTTTTTCGGTTCGTTAAGTGCTCTGTTCCTGGTTCACCAGCTTCTTAAATGTTGCTGTTGCATAGGGGACAGCTCTCAGGCCTGCCCTCTTCTCCTTCCCTGGACAGTCTCTGAGTAGTCACTTTTGTGTCTGAGCCTCTGTCAGTGGAGACGTAAGCCCTGAGACTACAGTTTCCCTCTTATTTTTCTGGAGAGCAGCAAAAGGGAGGACAAGTGGTGAGATGACATCTATAAAGACTGTAGAAAGGAATCTTCCTAGGATTCCTTTTCTCTTTCCCTGTGCCCTCCAACCCTTGCACCATACTGGTGGAAAGGTGCTGGGTCACCTCTGACTGTTTCCCTTTTCCCTGCACACAGCTTCACATGGCCCACAGGTCTCAATCCAACCTGGCTTTGTTTTGTCACCCCAGATGGTTTCTAGATCTTTATTTCAGGAAGCCTGTAGTTACATCCATGCCTAAAAGAATGTGCTGCTGTTCAGGAGTGATTCCCAGAAAAGACATTGCCAAAGGTGGTGTCTGAACTTGATAGTCGATGTTTACCATAGAAGCTCAAAGGTATCTGCCCAACACAGGCCCTCAAAACATGTTCAGCACTTGCCATTTGTGGCTATGTTACTTCTTCAAGGGTTATGGGGAGTCACGTTCTCCTTGTTGTTTTTTCATACAAGAATGAAGTAAATGTATCACACAACCCTGCCCCTGATTCAGAAGTGGGGATAGGAAGTCGGGGTATGGAAGCAGAGAGAAAAGTAGGATGCAGGCCAGTGATTCTGAGATTTTCTCACAGAGATGTAATGAAGACGACGTGTATATGAATCCTTTAGCTTCTGTTGCCACGTATGGTGAACAGCACAAAAATCCACAACCACAGCATTTCACAAGATATTGCGGGGGCACTTTTTCAATGATCTAATAGTTTCAGAGACTAGAAAACTGACATAGGGTTGACATTGATCTGTTGGCTTGGGATGGAGATAACCTTGGTAAGATGAAAATCCTGTAATTGTGTGACTCGCTCTTTATAAGGAGATTGCACCAGGATTCCTGGGAGCTTAGATAAGGGTTAGCAGTGATTTGGTTGGGTGCTCATCCTTCAGCCAATTTTGCAACCTGCTGCCCAGCTGTATGCTTCAACTTTATTCAGTGTGTATTTCCTTCTCCTTTTGTTGGGACTCATGGCTGCAACCAGTTGTTCAGGGCCATTGGGAAGATGCAGTGAGCTGATGGCAGTGAGCATCAGTGGCCTTTAGCACAGAGGCTCAGCAGGTCTTGTGCTCATTGAAGGTGCTCACAGACTCCTGGTGGGCATCACAATTAAAGGCATCAGACATCTGCTGCTTCAGATCACTGGTTACCACCCGTCTCTAATAATTATCTTCTTTTCCCTAGGATTCATGCTATTTTCACCCTCTACCTCCTCTTCCTTCCAAATTGAGTTATAGTCCTCTTTATTCCTGTAAGATCCCTGGCTATTCATATTGCTGGACAACTTAGCAACCAGCCTAGTTATAGATGAGGGAAGCAATTGATTCCCTCACCTCCAAATTTTACTGATTTCTCAAATGCATTGGTTGTTCTGTCTTCTCAATCCTTGAGTATCTATCAGGAAGGTATCCTTCTATGTCACTCCATGTCATATGATTTCCTCTTGCAGCTACAACCCCATGGCTGCTGATTACACATCAGCTGGACCAGAGGGTCAAGTTGGGGTGCAGTCGTGGAAGTACAGCTACCCCAGTCTGGGCCAGTGCTGCTTCCCCATGATGCCGTTTTGAGTGAAGGCATTCTGGTTGATGATTTCCACCTGATCCCTCCTCTCTATTAGGCTGGGGCAAAGCAGAGGGCAGTGATTATGTCCTATTTAGCCCTTTTTCTCTCATAGATTCTTGTCTAGTATTCTGCCCTAGGGTCACCAATAAACACTTATTGAATTGAATAATGACTTTTATGCACTCTGTTATTCTAAAGTTCTTCCTTCATCTCATCATGATAGAATTACAGAGCTAGAATGAACTTCAGAGAACTTTGAAATTCCCCACCATTTGGAAAAAATGACAAAATCAAGACCGGGAGAAGTTAAATATCTTGTCCCAAGTGCTCAGAGCCTAGTTTCCAGGTTCTTGGTTTGGTGCTCTCCAGAAAGACTGAACGTTTTGGTTTCATTCCATCAAGCATCAACTGCCACAGAAATAGGCTGCAGTGAAGCATACCCAGCATTACATTTATGGAATGCAATGCAGTTAACATTGCAATATTAGCATGCTTTCTGAATAGTTAGTGCATAATTTTGCAAAGGCAACTGAAGTTTTCTGGGAGACCTGAAATATATTATTGAATAATAATTATTGACTGATATAGTTTGGATATGTGTTCCCACCCATGTTGAAATGTAATCCCCAATGTTGGAGATGGGGCCTGGTGGGAGGTGTTTGGATCACTGGGGCAGATTCCTCATGAACGATGGACTATCTCCTTGGTGGGTAAGTGAGCTCTTTTTCTGATTTCATATGAGATCTGGTTGTTCAAAAGTGTGGGGACCCTCCCACCCCATTCTGTCTCTCTTGCTCCTGCTCTGGCCATGTGATAGGCCTGCTCCTGTTTCACATTCTGCCATGAGTAAGATCTTCCTGAGGCCCCCACAGAAGCAGATGCCAGCACTACACTTCCTGTGCAGCCTGCAGAACTGTGAGCCAATTAAACCTCTTTTCTTATAAGTTACCCACTCTCAGGCATTTCTTTATAGCAATGCAAGAATGGCCTAATACAAGGACTCATTCAGAACTCATCAGGAGACTTGCCTTGGAAATTTTGCAATTTATTACTCATGATTGTCATTATGATGCTGTTAGAACTGAAAGTTTGAAGGATTATATCTTAAAATCTTTTCGGAGAGAAGCTTGGAACAATGAAAATTGTTCAATAGTTAACAGTACGAATCACACAACCATCTGGAAAGTATCCTGAAATACTCAGAACACTTTTTTAGGGACCCAATTACTGGATAAACCTGAGAATGCAGAGCCAAGTGAGAGCATGTCTTTGTATATTGTGTGAGTGACATAGAGAAGGCAAGAAAATGGAGCAGCCACAGGAAAGTCACCATCCTGTGAGTATTACAAGGAGAAAGAATGAAAGCAGAGAAAAAATGCCAAGAGCCATCAATCATCAGCAGAGGCTGAGTGGGAGATTCAAATCAGAAAATCAGAAAGTTCATGGTCATTAGCTGCTTTTCTCTCAAACTAAAAATAAGAGGCAGCTCCGCTGAAGCTAGAAAAGTAGAAACTGGAAAAGAAGTTCTGCAGTTTGCTTCATTGACCTTTATCTATGTGTAAACATAAGTCAACCCCTGCAAATCACCCTGGATGTTGTCCCTGGTTGTGAAAGGTCAGGCTGGGAAATGTGGCATTACAGAATCACTGTGAGTCTTGATAAGTCCCTCTCAAGCAACAAGCTTCTACTTTTAGAATGCCACTGTCCTCAGGTAGGTGAGCTATGCACAGTTATTTCAGGAAGTCTTATTTCTAAAATGTGGCCATCAAGATCTTGATAAAACTTTGTCAGTGGCTGAATGAGATAGCAGTGGGGAGGGTCTCAGCTGGGAAAGCAGGTTCTGCTTTTGAGTTCTCTCTGATCTCTGTTCATAAGGCTTCTTATTATGATGGTGTGTATTGGATAAGTTATGGGACCTGCCTGTCCTGCCCATTTTCTTACCCTCAGATGGATGGAATGGGTGATCTCAGAGGTCTCTTCTCATTCTAACATTCTACAACACTTTTTTTCTGTGCCTTTTCTGTGGATTGTGGTAATATGTGATCCACAGGTAAAAACCAAGTTCCTGCTCTCTTGGGACCTTTATTTGGCCATTGGCAATTCACCTGGTTTCTACAGTCCCATTAACCTCACTGAGTCATTCCTGCATCCCTAAGTTCCTATTTCATGTACTGTTTTTGTGTTAACAGACAGGAAAAGGTCTGATCATATAAACAAATACCTTTTAATAGGTTAGCTAACTAATGTGTTACCTTCCCAAATGGGGGAAATAAAATGCCTTGTCTAGGATAAGACATACTAATGTCAGAAACTTGAGGAAATAGTATAGGGGTATGTGTGGGTATGGGCAGCGGCAGGGAAGAGGGCTGTGCTTGCAAGGAAGAACATCTGTGATCAATCAGGCTCAACTCACCAAGTTGCTGCCTGTTCGGCTATACACAAACTTATCAGGTCTAGGCACTCAGATAAACTGTTACTATAACACTTGAACAAAGCCATGTTTATAAGCCAAGAGTGAGGGTCAGTTAACCAGCAACCATTTTTCAGACTCTTTGGTTGCAGAGACCTGCTCGAATTAGCTCATGTGAAGTGGGTTTAAGAATTTATGTTGAATAATGGGAGGATATTAATTAACTAATTTTAAAATAATGGACCCAGGTGACAGTAGAAGAGCTGGAGAGAACTCTCTAGAATGTGGGATAAGCAACATTTAGTGCCTGCTGTTTCCAGAAGGCCTCTTGGAACCCTGGTGGCAGCAGCTCCCGGGTCTCCAGTTCTGTGCTTTGCTCTCGGTGGGCTTGGTTCCCCTCCTCACGTCTCTTTTCTGTCCTGCTGCCAGCTGACTCCTCCTTCCTCATGCTTTCTGCTTCTCCTAATGTGAGCTTGCTCAGTCTGTTTGGATTTTTTTAGGTACGGTTCCCACCGGTCACACACAAATTGTTTTCCACGTTTTTTGGTTCAAATTTCTGGGAAATTTTGTCTGATTGACTCAGTTTATTGTTTTGAGCAAGGCCACCAAGATCCTTGGCCAAATGTTAGAGTGTGGCCTTTCATGTCATCTGGGACTGAGTGGGCATGTGAAAATTGATACGGTCACATGAAAAATCATGGCCGCCTATTCAGTAGAGGCTGTGGGTAGAGAAGTGTCCTTTATAACTGTTGGCTGGGCACAGTCGCTCACTCCTGTAATCGCATCACTTTGGGAG
The DNA here is from genome assembly GCF_000951035.1 of Colobus angolensis palliatus. Lineage (NCBI taxonomy): Eukaryota > Metazoa > Chordata > Mammalia > Primates > Cercopithecidae > Colobus > Colobus angolensis. The sequence continues at coordinate 773,605 of NW_012116944.1, forward strand.
GCTGAGGCAGGTGGGCAGATTGCTTGAGCTCAGGAGTTTGAGACCAGCCTGGCCAACATGGTGAAACCCCATCTCTACTAAAAATACAAAAATTAGCATTAGCTGGGTATGGTG
>NW_012116944.1:773793-778595 GCF_000951035.1 Colobus angolensis palliatus
ACTTAAACCCAGGAGGTGGACGTTGCAGTGAGCTGAGATTGAGCCACTGCATTCCAGCCTGGGTGACAGAGTGAGACTCCATCTCAAAATAAATAAATAAATAAATAATAATAGAAACACAAGTGTCCCTATTAGAGGGAGGGCAAACAGTGTCTCTACACCCAGGGTGCCTGTCACAATAAATAAAAACATCTCCAATCACAATTTTATTTTACCTACATAATAACATTGTGAGGTAGGCTTGGCAGGGATAGTTCCCATTTTATGAATGAGAAGAAAGAAGTTGTGGCTTATAGAGATTGGTAAGGTTGACATCTGATCTGAACTTTTGATATCCTTTCTCAGTCTTTGAGATTGAGATTTGGATTCTAGTCCAGCTATCTATCTCCTCACTTGTACCAAACACCCTTTTTACACATGGGCAGAGACCCAGAGAAGTCACCATAAGTTTTCCACTACAGAATTTATCTATTTTATTTATTTGAAACAAAGAAACCACAGATTTTGTTAAACCCTGGGAAGGTAGCAGGCACTCACTGTTTTAACAATGCTGGCTGAATTACACACTATTCTATTTCTCCTTATCACATTTTTTTCTTCCCCTAATAACTTGAGGTCACAGAATAAAAATTTGAGACTATACAACAGGATTTTCTTAAGAGTCTTTGGCTGTCTTGTGTTCTTGACTCTCAGCTTCACAAGAACAAGGGTTGGTTCATTCCAACCAGCTTCCCATAGTAATCTCAAATATTTCATGGCCTTGGTGCTGAGGAAAAGTGCACAGAGCAGAAACTTTTCAAGACAGCGCAGCTTTATCAGAGCTGATCAACCACTGGACAGTCAGGAGAGATTCCTGACAAGAGATTCAGCCAAGTGAGCCTGAGGTTTTCACTCCAGCCACTGTCACCACAGTTGGTTCTTTCTTTTGGTAATTTGATCTTCCTTACTATGTCAAAATCTTGAGGTCCTCATAACTCCACAACAAATACAGTCCAAACATAGTTTTAAACTTGGAGGATGACTTCCACTTGCAAGTTTACCTCTTAGATACTTGAATTTGGAACAGCCGTGATGTCTATTTTTTGTCAGTATCTTGTGTCTCTTATGGGAATTTCCCCAAACCCTTCTCTTTTTCAGTCTCTCCTTACACAGACTGCATGGGGCACATATAGGTGCACAGTGCTGCCCATGAACATGGAGCTGCTGGCTTGACAGCTTAAAACAGACGAGCAATTGTAGAACTTCCATAAACCAATGTTCATGGCAAAGTGGAAATTATTTGCCAATGTGAACCAAGTTAAGAGCTTAGGTGGAGTATACCAAAATAAGATTCATCTCGTTTTAAAAAACAAATCAGATCATATGCAATAATCTGGAGATCAGGAAATTCAACAGTTGGAAACTACTTGTGATGGAAAATGTTAACAATGTTCCTGAACTCTACATACAAGAAAGAAGTGAAGGAGAAGAAAGTAGAGTATGGAACACAAAGCAAGCTGCAGTCAGGAGTCGAGATTCCTGAATTCCAGCCATACTTGTGCTTAGTTAACTACTTAAGCTAAGTGTTTTTGGTGATAAAATTAAATCTTTTGACTCGGTGGTTGCTAAAGTCTCCTTCAATTCAGTGATGTTATAAAATTCGTGACAGGAAAACCAATTTTGTTTGTGGCCATATTTTCTCCCTTTGGTCTGATTGCAACTTCTGAGATCCTAAGTAAAGCCTCATTAGCTGGTGTTGAGAAGGTTATTCACAGTATCCCCTAACCATCTTCAACATCTTGTTCTGTTCTTTTTATCTTCTCTCCTTTTTACCCTCAAGGAATTTGAGACTACACCTGACACACTTATAAACTGGATATCCAGAGAAGTGATACATTTTAAAAAACTGAAATCACCTTTAAACATTTGGGAAAATGTATTTAATTCTAGGAAATGAAAAACCAATCTGACTTACACTTGACTATGCATAATAATTTAAAGGCGGCAAGGATTGTTTATTGGAGCTCGGAAGAAAAGGTAGGCAAGAGCTATATTTATGTGCTTATCTTGCCTTTAAATTAATTCCCCCTCCCCCACTTCTTGCCTGAGCCCTTTGGTTGCCATAGAAACTGGCATGGCCTCCAGCTGAGATTCCTGTGAGACTTAATTGCATTCCAAATTTCATAAACTCTCTATTAACCTTTGCCTGACAGATACGTGTATGATGCAAAATGAGTTGCATTAATGGTTTAAAGTGATTTATACATTCAGGTTTCGTGTGCCTAATGTTCTCTTTCAGTCAGCTAAACATACTTATAAATAATTGTGATAGTGTTATTGTTGATATGTTTCTTTTTTTATAGAAATAAAATATGTCTGTGTATATTAATATATATACACATAATATATTAAATACCAGATTTAATATATACATATCTAAAAGCTAAGGGCATTTTTAAGGGAGGGTTTAGAACAGAAGCTGAGTACATCTGTATATATTTGAATATATATAGATACAGTATGTCTTTATACACCTTTCTCTATACTATACATGCTTGCACGTATCAGGCATTGTACTTAGCATTTAACATATGTTAATGTATTTAATTCTCATAACAACTCTGTGTTGCAGGTACAATGATTGCCACCATTTTACAGTTGAGGGAACTCTAGAGAGACTTAAAGAGTTAGAAGTCCCACAACTCCTAAGTGGCAGAAATGGGATTGGAATCCAGACCTGTTTGACCCTAGAGCCCTTAAGCCTTCTGTGTTAGTTCGTTTTGCATTGCCAGAAAGGAATACCAGAGGTGGGTAATTTATAAAGAAAAGAAGTTTGTTTTGGCTCATGCTTCTACAGACTATACAAGGAGCACGGTACCACTATCGGCTTCTGGTGAGGCCTCAGGAAGCCTACAATCATGGCGGAAGGCGAAGGGGAGCAGGTGTGTCACATGGTGAGAGCCAGGCTCGTTAAACAACCAGCTCTCACATGAACTAACAGAGTGAAAACTCACTCATTACCACAAGGATGGTACCAAGCCATTCATCAGGAATCCCATGACCCAAACACCTCCCGCTGGGGGTCACCTTTCAACATGGAATTTGGAAAGGACAAGCCTCCGAACAATATCACATTCCCCTGTGTATCCATTTGGTGAGTTCCCAGGCAATTCCTCTAGAACCCATTGTGGGCTGTATGTAGAGTTCCAGAAAAAGTCTCATTTTCTAGGGGAATCATTCATTCACTGCTGTCATCAGATTCTAGTCTTGGGGAAGGGGAAATGAATAAATAAGACAAAGTCCTTGCTCTCAAGGAAAGTGTGGAGTGGGAGTGGAGGGTTAAAAGAAGGGAACAGACATGTAAGTAAAATTTCAAGTTGCTAAGATTTACGAGACAGATGTCACTAGAATATAGCCCCAAGCTCACTACACCATCATGTTCAAAGGCACAATAGTTTAAGTGTAGAATGACTGAAAAGCAATTTCAACTCTATGGAAGGTTCTTTAAGAATGCCAAAGCACAACAGGGTCAAAATAATTTAATTGTACATTTAAAAATAACTAAATGTATAATTGGACTGTTTGTAACACAAAGATAAATGCTTGAGATGATGGATACTACATTTACTCTGATGTGATTATTATGAATTGTATGCTTCTATCAAAAGATTTCCAGTGTAACCCACAAATATATACACCTACTATGTACCCACAAAAATTTAAAAAAAAAAGTGCTAAAAGCAGTCTCATTTATACAATGCAACAAAACATCCACTTCCTCTCCTACTTGCATGCCTCACATCTGCAAAGTTGCTATGGTACAGAGGTACCCTTTTGGCATAGAAATATCTAACTATTCTAGCACCGTTTGTTGAAAGTTCTTTCCTCTTTCACTGAAAACTTTGCCAAATTCTCCCTCAAAGTTGGCTCATGCAGGATTCTTTGATGCTCTCCAGTTCCCTCTCAGGTTATCTTTCTACTATATAGATCAGCATAGCCTCTCTGATTGCTTTAACCATTTTTGTTCTTCCATTACCTAAAGTTCATATCATGGAGAATCGCTTGTAAACTGGTCAGAAGCTGAGTTTTCTATTGAAAGGAGGGATGGATTAAAGAGAAGACAGCAGATATGACTCAATATCTTTAAAAAAAAAAACTCTTTGCATGGAGGAATAAACTGAGTGCTGTGAGAATCAGAGAAGGGCAGCAGACATTCTCACATGGGGAGGGCGTGAGAAAGATTCACAGAAGCTGAACTTGAAGGATGAGGGAATGTTTTCCAGGTGGTGAGTGGGAAAGAAGCAAGGGAGAAACATGTGCTGAAGTTCATAGGCATGCATAGACATGGTGTATTTGAGGAATGGATGATTCTTTCTGAGATAAATCCCAAACATGTAAAAGCAGGAGGAAAATATTAACTAGCCATTTTATAAAAGCAAAGAAAGTGGAACTAAGACGATCAGAGAGAATACACTGCAATCTTTTTCTCTTTACTGCTAAGGGGATAGAGGCCCAACAAATGCATGTTACCTAAATCCTCTCATTCTGTAAGACTACTTGCTTTGAAAGCTTGCAGCTGCTTCCTCCAGCCCTGTTCAAAGGGTCCAAGGGCATGGGGTCTGTATTAGTCTGTTTTCACACTGCTGATGAAGATATACCCTAGACTGGGCAATTTACAAAAGAAAGAGGCTTGCTGGACTTACAGTTCCACATGGCTAGGGAGGCCTCACAATTATGATGACAGGTGAAAGGCACATCTCACACGGTGGCAGACAAAAGAGAGCTTGTGCTGGGAAACTCTCCTTTTTTTTTTTTTTTTTTTT
>NW_012116944.1:778778-782394 GCF_000951035.1 Colobus angolensis palliatus
TTTTTGTATTTTTTAGTAGAGACGGGGTTTCACGGTGTTAGTCAGGATGGTCTCGATCTCCTGACCTCGTGATCCACCCGTCTTGGCCTCCCAAAGTGCTGGGATTACAGGCTTGAGCCACCGCGCCCAGCCGAAACTCCCCTTTTGAAAACCACTAGATCGCATGAGACTCATTCACTATCATGAGAACAGCATAGGAAAGACCCACCCCCATAATTCAATCACCTTCCACCAGGTTCCTCCCATGACATATGGGGATTGTGGGAGTGACAATTTCAGATGAGATTTGGGTGGGGACACAGCCAAACCATATCAGGGTCTGCCACTTTGGCAAAGGTTGTTCTAGCATCAAACAGGAAGGTCTTTTTAACAAGTTTTGTCCAGATAAATTCATTATTTGTACTGAGTCAACTAATTTAATAGAGATACATCTTTAAGTCAGATACATCTGGACTATTGACCTTTTAACTGGTTAGAGTACAACATTGAATTGTTATTTTTCAATTGTCACAGCCCCCCATTGACCTATGTTGACCTATGTTGAACCTCCGTTTCATGCTGGATAGCAGATCCCTTAATGACATCTTAGGAAAATTTTACAATTTCCTGGGTACGTTGATTATTGGAAATCTGATCTTTTTGAAATTCTAATCTCATACCTGATTTAAAAATTTCTCTCTATCATGGGAAAGGCTTGTGGCTCCAGGGATGGCAGTGTATATGTGTGTGTCAGGGTAGAGGATGCATAATGTGATCTTTTATTCTATATTTCTCTCCCTCACATCGGGGGTGAAAATGAACTCAGTTAACCCTTCCTACTCCCCTCTTCTGGGCTCAAACCCTTCATTGTGTTGGAACAGAGATGAGGGAGGAAGAGCACAAGAGTTCCTTATTTAACTGACTGGTTTTGTTGTTCTCTCTGTTGGTTGTTGATACTTCTCTGTCCAACACTGACTGCCTGATCACTGATGCTCACTGGATGTCGAGTGTCTAAATTTTTGATGTCCTGGGGGTAGAGGCTCCAAGGGGGAAGCCTCCCCATTTGGAGATCTGGCTTTAGTTCAATCACCCTCAATTTCCCTGCTCCTGCTCCAGGCCATCCACTTCATATCCTGTTGCTGCTCTGGTTTCCTTCTGTACTTGAGACTCTGGGTGGCTTCCAGTAAAATGATTTAAGTGTAACTACTTTGAGCAATGTCTATTTGACCCATGATACCTCACACACTTTTTTATCAATTCAGACAGTGAGAGCGAAGCAGCTTGGAAATTAAAGAAATTGAAAGCAAACACACAGGAAAAGAAGAAGTAAAATTACCTTACATTTGGAGACAACATGATTATCTATTTAGAAATTCTACACGATCTACAAAAGAGCTGCTATAATAAATGAGTTCATTAAGGCTGCTGGACACGAGGTCAATATACAAAAACTAGTTACGGTTCTATGTACTAAGAATTAGCAATTGCAAATCAAAATATCATTTATAGTAATATCAAAACACAGGAAATACTTAGGAATAAATTTGACAATAGATGTGAAAGACCTGTACACTAAAAACTATAAAGCATTGCTGAGATCAATTAAAGAAGATCTTAGTTGAATGGGGAATATATATCCTGTTCATGAGTTAAAACATAATATTGTTAAAACAACATTCTCTTAAGTAATCTGTAGGTTCAACACACTCAAATTGCAATTCCAGAAGGATTTTTTGGTAGACATTGACAGATTGATTTTAAAATACATATGAAAATTCATGGGGCTTTGAATAGTCATATCAAATTTAAAAAATACAAAGCCATCATTACCTGATTTCAAGGCTTACTATTATAGGTAGTTACAGTAATCAAAACAATGTGTTACTGGTATAAGGATAAACAAAAGATCAATGAAGCAAAACAGAGAATCCAGAAATGATCAGTACATAGAAACCTATTTTTGGTAATGATGCTATGACAAGCAAATTAGGAAACAATGATCTTTTCAAGAAGTGTCTCTTCAATAGATATTCATATGCAAAAACTACAACAAAATAAAAACAAAAACAAAAACCAGAATGTTGATCTCTACCTCGTATCATATATAAAAATCAACTCAAAATGGATTATAAACCCATTGTCAAATCTAAAACTGCCAAACTTCTGGAGAAAAACATAGGTGAGAAAATCTTAGTGACCAGAGATTTGCAAAATTTTAAGTATTATACAAAGCATGAACTCTAATTATAACAACTGTTAAAAAAAATGAAAAGATGAGCCACAGATTGGGAAATCATGTTTGTAAAATATATATTAAACAAAGGACATTCACCTAGAATATACGAAGATATCTTACAACTCAAAAATAAAAAGAGGGACAACCCAATTAAAAATGGTGGAGATTTAAACATACTCTTCACCAAAGAAGATAAAAGGACGGCAAGTAAGCACATATAAAGAGGCTTACTAACTTTAGACTTTAGGGAAATGCAAATTAAATCCACAGTGAGATACCCCTACACTCTCATATTAGAATGGCTGAAATGGATCTCATTGAAGATGGTGGCGCAATCTGTGTCCGGCAATTTCAGAAGAGCCTTTATGTGGACAGTCTCAGGGGTACCTGAAGAGAATGAGCCAGTGGTTGCTGAGACAGTAAAAGAGGTGAAAAAAGAACTTATCCCGGTGTGTCCACCCTTACAAAGTCAAACATATACACCACCTGAAGGTCTCCAGAGTCGTTTGGAATCATGTTAAAGAAGTTTTTGGCTCATTTCTTCCTAGTAATTGGTGAGACATTCCGCTGGAAGATGGTTGTTCACAGTTCAAGCTCTTGGCACATTTAGCTGATGACTTGGGTCATGTAGTCCCTAACTCCAGACTCCACCAGTTGTGCAGGATTAGAGATGTTCTTGGTTTCTATAATGTCCCTATTCAAGATAGATCTAAATTTTATGAACTCAATGCCAGTAATCTGCCCCCCAATTTGAAAATCACTTGGAGTTACTGAGCTATTCGGAAGAGAAATACATTGAAATCATTTTATCACCGTGAGCAAGGGGGCTGCTTATTAGATTTCTTTTTTTTTTTGAGACGGAGTCTCTGTGGCCCAGGCTGGAGTGCAGTGGCGCGATCTCGGCTCACTGCAAGCTCCGCCTCCCGGGTTCCTGCCATTCTCCTGCCTCAGCCTCTCGAGTAGCTGGGACTACAGGCACCCGCCACCACGCTGGGCTATTTTTTTTGTATTTTTAGTAGAGACGGGGTTTCACCGTGTCAGCCAGGATGTTCTCGATCTCCTGACCTCCTGATCTGCCCGCCTCCGCCTCCCAAAGTGCTGGGATTACAGGCGTGAATCACCGTGCCCGGCCACGGGAGCTGCTTATTAGACTTTTTGATACTTTATCATGTGAAATACTATCAGAACCGTTCTCTAAACCCACTTTTTCTATAGAGGAATGTATCATGTCTTTTTTTTCTCATATTGTGAATGGATAAAGAATAACAGGATTTTGTATTTTCATATTTGTTGAAATCATTTTTTATTTATTTTTATTTTTTTATTTTTTTATTTTATTTTATTTTTTTTTTGAGACGGAGTCTCGCTATGTCGCCCAGGCTGGAGTGCAGTGGCCGGATC
>NW_012116944.1:782502-798596 GCF_000951035.1 Colobus angolensis palliatus
GCCAGGATGGTCTCGATCTTCTGACCTCGTGATCCGCCCGTCTCGGCCTCCCAAAGTGCTGGGATTACAGGCTTGAGCCACCGCGCCCGGCCTGAAATCATTTTTTAAATGAAATTAGGTCATTAATAATTTCTGAAAAACTTTGAGAGGACACTGTCATTAACTTGGATGTAAGACAGGAGGACATTACAAGTTCAGATCCTTCATAGGCATAAAGTAATAGTTGCAAGAAAATGTTTTCATCCTGTTAGGACTCATATCTAAGATAGGTTGCTGTATATTGCAAATATATGAATAAACTTGTATTACATAGATACCTATGAAAGAAACATGAAAGTATGTTGTACATTACTGACCATTCTAGATTACTTTGTTTTGGAATTAAAGGTTTGTTAAACTGTTAAAAAGTGGCTGAAATGAAAGCAACTGACTATACCAATTTTGTCTGAGTCTGTGAAGTAACTGGAAGCCTCATACACTGCTGGTGGGAATGTGAAGTGTTGTTATTGCTTTAGAAAACTATTTAAAAGTTAAGCATACACTTACCATACGCTCCAGTCATTCCACTCTTAGGTACTTATCCACGAGAAAAAAAAGCATATGTCCAAACAAAAACTGTGCATAAATATTCATAGTGATTCACTACGTAATAGTCCCAAACTGAAAACAACCCAAGTGGTCCATCAACAGGTGAGTGGGTAGGCAACTTGTGCTACAGCTACACAATGGAATATTGCTCAGCTGTAACAAGGGATGAACTCTTGATACACATAAGAATATGGATGAATCTCAAAATAATTATGCTGAGAGGAGAAATGAAACTATCTTTGCAGATTATGACAGTGAGAGAAGTCTAGCATGGCTGACTCCATCTTGCTTCTACCTTCACAGACTGGCTGTCTTTGCTCACCCCTGAGGATAGACCAAGCTAAGCACTGGAATAATTTAGTTTACAGTTAAACTTTGAAGCAAGGATAATAATAGGTCCCTCCCTAAAATGAACCTTCTTGCTCAGGGACTGAAACCACCTTTGTAATACTAATGAAAGGTCACAAGATTAGAGTTATGGGAGGCACCTAAATTCTTCTGAAATGCAGGTGTACTTAAATGATAACCAGCTATTGTCCCCTAGCTTGATTTTCTATAATCTCTTGCTACTCAAGTCATGTGGTCAGAGGTCACAAGATTTGTTACTTCCCTTATTGCTCCTATATATAACATCACTATTGTAGAACCTAAGATTGGTCTTTTGAGATGTTTTTTAGACTTTTGCATTCTGGCAACTGACTGACTCCATCTGGTCCTGGGACTCATGACTCAACTGGTACTGTGGACCTCACTGAGAGATGGATTCAGTGCACAAGGACTATTTTCTACACTCCTATGATTTCATCCTCAACCAATCAGAAGCACTCATTCCCTAGGCCCCTGCCCATCAAATCATTTATAAAAACACTAATCTCTGAGTTCTCGGGGAGACCGATTTGAATAATAACTCCAGTCCTTTTGCATGGCTAGCTCTGCATTAATTAAACTATTTCTTTACTGCAATACCATGATCTCAGTGAATTGGTTTTGTCTGTGCAGCGGGCAAGAATAACCCATTAGGGGATTACAGAAAGCCAAACAAAACAAGTGTATAGTTTATAATTCCATTTATGTAAATTTTTGGAAAATGCAGATGAATCGAGAGTAATAGCAGATCAGTGGTTGCTTAAGAAAAAAGTGGAGAGGAAAGAGAGACATTGAAGGATGTAGGAAGGGATTATAAAGAGACATAAGAAAACTTTTCAGGGTGATGAGTATGCTCATTACATTTTTTGTGGTTTTGTTGGTGTGCATATATGTCAAGAATCATCAAAACATGTATAGTAAATATGTATAGTTTGTTATATGCTAATTATATCTCAGTAAAGCGGGGGAAGAGTTTCAAGAAGAAAAATATTGTGTATTATATGATACTATTTTTATGATACTATTTTCATAAAAATCACATCACACATATATGTATACATTAATAAAGGATTGGAAGAATATATTCTAACATGTGATGTGATTTCCTGAATATTCCAAATTTTCTATAATAATCATTTATTTCTTTGTAATGAGAACCAATTAAAATCATTAGCCTGGTGAGTAGAGCATAGACAGCATTCTCATACTCTAAGACAATGAACAAGACTCTGAATTAACTGCAGAACCTTAAAGACCATCTGGTCTCTTCCCCTTATTTTAAAAAAGAAACTGAGGCCGAGGAGAGGGAACAGATTTGCCAAAAGGTACAGAATAAAGTAATGATACTACTCAGACTAGAATGCAAATATGGGGACTTCTTTATAGAATTCGTTCCACTGTGTTATATTTTCTTTTAAATTGCATTTCTCCTATTTTGACTTAATTTTAGACTTATAGAAAATTTGTAAATTCAGTATATTTCTTATATGCCTTTCACCCAGCCTTCTGTATTGTTAACATATTGTATAACCACATAACAATTATGAAAACTAAGAAATTAACATTGATATAGTCCTATTAATATAATTTAGACTTTATTCAGATCTCATCCTTTTTTTAAAAATTTTTTGTTTTTACTAACATCCGTATTTTCCTCTTCCAGAAGCTTAATGCCACATTGCTTTTAATTGTCTCTTCTGCAATCTGTGACAGTTTCTCGATTTTTCCTGGTCTTTTATGATCTTGACAGCTGTAAAGAATTCAGGTCAGATGTTTTGTAGAAAATTTCTCAATTTGGGCTTGTCTAATATGTTTCATGATTAGACTGAGGTTTTGCATTTTGGGAAGGATACCAGAAAGGCAATGTTCCCTTTTTAGTGCATCACATCCTAAGAGGGTGTATGACATCAATAAGTTTTGTTACTAGTGATGCTAACCTTGATTGTTTGGTTAGGTGGTGTTTGCTCCTTTCTCCACTGTGTGGTTATTGTTTTTTCCTTGCAACTAGTAAGTATTTATTTTGGAGAAGATACATTGTGACTATGAAAATATTCCATTTCTTTTTAAATCTTTGTCCATGAATTTTAGTTGCTGTCGGTGGATTATTGTTGAGGTACCCTAATGATGACATACTATTTTCTTCATACTTTCTACATTTAATAATTGGAATTTTTCTGTAAGAAACAATGGTTCTTCCTTTTCCCATTTATTTCTTTATTCATTAAAACATTAATATCAGTATGGACTCATAAATATTTATATTCTTTTTATTCTATCCCAAACTATCATTCTTTATTTTTTTCAAACTATTCAAACTTTGGCTATTGGGAGCACTTTTGGGTTGGCTCCTGTGCCTTTCATCACGTCTTCATCATTGTTTTTTGCTTTTTTTTTTGACAGTCTTGCACTGTCACCCAGGCTGGAGTACAATGGCGTGATCTTAGCTCACTGCAACCTCTGCCTCCTGGGTTCAAGTGATTCTCCTGCCTCAGCCTCTTGAGTAGCTGGGACTACAGGCATGCACCACCACCCCTGGCTAATTTTTGTGTTTTTAGTAGAGACGGGGATTTGCTATGTTGACCAGATGGTCTCGATTTCTTGACCTTGTGATCTGCCCCCTCGGCCTCCCAAAGTGCTGGGACTGCAGGCGTGAGCCACCGTGCCTGGCCATCTTCATCATGTTTTCGAACACTTCTTTACTTTCTGATATCACAAAATGAACCATGCTTATTTTTATATTTTCCCTGATACAGCCCTGAAATTAAGTATTACATACTTCTCCAAGGATCTCTAGTTCTTTTTACTGGAGAATGAGATTTAGAAACCAAGATCTGGGCACTTATGAGTTCACTACTATTGGAGTGTTGCTGTTTCTAGGCTCTCCAAGTGGGCAGACCTAGAAAATACATTTGCTATTTGTTGTATGTATGTATTTATATCTACAACCCATGTGGCATTTATTTGAATTGTGTGAGCCTATTTTTATTGGTTAAATTGAATAATTTAAAACTTTTAATGGATAAAGTAAAATTTAGTCATGACTGAACAGATATTCATTATCTGGTGGTTTGTGCTCTTTCTTCAAATTATTTACCATTAAGAGGTTATTGATATTTTTCACTCCAGTCTCTCCTTTATGTATCAAATAGCTATCTTATGTTTGTTTAGAGTGATTTTAGCTAGTGCTTAAGTATGAGAAAGGAATTCTTTTCATTTAGAAAGCATATCCTTAAACCCTGATTCACATATTAGGAACTGTCTTTTTCAAGTTACAAATGAAGCAGAACACTGCAAATAGAAAGAAGTCCAAATAGCAAAACCCAAGTGTCTCCGGAAGTTTCCTTGAGAACAAAGTAAAAATTTTAAGTTGAACTCTATGAAGGTTAGAAGCAGTCAAATATTGTCAATTTCATATGGTTCAAAAAGATGGAAGTGGAGGTAGAAGCCTGTTGGGAAACTGATCAGTCTCTGCTACCTCTAGGCCTTTACTGTCCTAGAGGAACCCTCAGCTGGAAGATATAACCTTCCTTGTGAATACCAGGATGAACCAAACATACCCATAGAAGAAAGACAGCTGGATAGGAAGACATCAAAACTGCTTCCAGAGTAAAAAGCACACTAGAAGAACATGGACTGTCACAGGTGTCCTCACTTCTGTGTGTTCACAGCACAGTTTTCAATACTGGCATTTATGCCAGAAGCTTTATTGAGATCAAGTAGCATGGAAATTAATAACAATAATAATTTTACTTATATAGTTTATAATATATTATATAGTTTATAATATATTATATAATTAAATATATCACACATAATTGTATGTAATCAAATATATTGCATGTAATTACTTAGAATAATTACAATAATTATAATTGTCATATATGTATATGTATGTATAATATTTTAATTGCAATAATTATAATACAGTGTAGCCTCACATTGACACAGAAAGCATCCAACTTTATTGTGATATTTAAATACTCTTTTAGTGCTGTCATTATTAGAATAGAACCAGTTCTACCCTGACCACACTCTCTTACACAGTCACATTGCAAAGTTCTTGCTTGTTGTTACAAATACTTAATTTTTTACTGGCATCAACTTAATCCTGTAACTCTTATCCTTGACTTTCAATATGTTATAGTTGATATTAAATAGCATTACATGACCTGCGAAGACTGCGATTGAGTCTGACTGATACTGCTGTTACAGTATAAATACTCAGTGTTAGTACAAATTTTAGGGTGATCAAAGTTGAACACAAGTGTGGAGAGTTTGAGATGATCAATAAATGACTTGTGAAAATTCTCTCTTGAATTAGTGGCAATGGTGACACCCAAGCCCAGTCTTCCCAACAATAAATCTAGTACTCTTTCTTCTGGATTAGAGTCCTCAAAATAATTTTCTGTAGCACACTGGAGTATCAAATATGTGAATTTTTCTCAAGGTGCTAGGAATGCCTTCCAGTTGAATGAGACAAAGTCCATGTCTTCAAAAAGCTTATAATATAGTGTATAATTTTACAAACTAAACGACCTTTGGCTGATTACTTAACTCCAATGAACTTCAGTTTGGCTCTCTGTAAATAACAATAGCTAACATTTACTGCACTTACTCTTTGCCAGAAATTGCACTAGGAGAAACTCATGCTAACCTTATGCAATCAGTATTATTATTATTCTCTTTTTAAAGACTCGAGTCATTAATACTCGAGGGTATTGCTATACTGGCAAATGTCTAATAACCAGTTTTCCGAAAATATGCTTATGTACATACACAAATTATTATAATTTTACTGTTCAGAATTTGTAGCCACATTTAAAAACTAGTAAAAATACTCTTCATTGTGAATTCCACATAGCTAACTGATTCTGCCAGAATTTTTTGTTGATTTTTGTCTAATTCTTGTATCCTTAGCCAAATGTTGTAATTCAACAATGATCTGACAAATGAAGTTGCATCCAATGCTCTAATTCTTTTCACAATACATTTATTGTCATTAAGTATTATATTTGGCCCACTGTTAGCCTATTTCTCATATGCATACAAATTCATTAAACTAAATATAGTGTCATGTATTGGAACTTTACTTATTCCATTTGTCAATGATTTCTTTGCTGAATCAGAGAATAATATTTGAATATTGAGAAAATATATTCTTAACGTTTTGTGTCATTCATAATGTAGTGGCTATAGATGTGACACAGTAAGAAGAGGTAAATCCATAGAGATAGCAGATTGGTGGTTGCCTGGGGGTGAGGGGAGGGGGAAATGGGGAGTACCAGCTTTATGGGTATGAGGTTTTATTTTGGAATGATGAAAATGTTTTGGAACTAGATAGAGGTAGTGATTTCACCACATTGTGAATGTACTAAATGCCACTGATAAGTACATTTTTAAGTCCTTAATTCTATGTTTCATGAATTTAATGTCAATTTAAGAAAAACCTCTGTTAGATTCTTATAAAGATATTATGGGAAAAATAAAGAGATACTCTCTGAAGCATAAGGAGTATCACAAATGTGGTTCTCATACTTGTAAAAATGTGTTTGCATAAGGTCTCATTCCCTCAGGTCCCTACCAAGGCATCATCTGATATTATAAATATACCTAGACATGTGGAATTTAATTTAATTTTTTTTTCTTAGTTATCTCTCTCAGCAAGAGTTTGAATTTTAATCTAACTCTTTGTGGTTTAAATCAAACTAGATTATAATCGATAACATTTAGTAAAAGTGGAAGAGCATGCATAGATCATATTTGACATGCCAGGAGCTCCTTTGTTGTTTTGCTCTATACCTTCACTATGTAAGCAGGTGACATTTTATGCTTAACTATATAGTTGACTTCACTGTTTTCTCTTATGACGTGTGGGAATTGGTTTGGATAGTTAGGCAAACTTTCAAGCAATTATTTTAGTGGGGTGAAGAGAAACTACTTTAGAACTGTAGTGAGTTCAGAAAAATGTAAATGCTTTTTGGTTTATTTTGCTTACTTTCAAAATAAAAGCATTTTTATTGAGTCCTTTAGGAAAAATGTATATTCCTGCAACCAGCTTGCGGAACTACACAGAAGACTGCCAATGAGAAAAATGGTCATTTTGTGGGGTATTTTTTTTTTCCTACTAAAAATGTTTCATAATCTTTGAGAAATAGCACTACTGGGGAGGTTTTATATCTTTTTATTCAAAAAAGTGATTGTAGACCATAAGAGGAAACCAGGTAGGCTTCACATATCCTTTATATGTCTGTAATTGTATATTATTGATAATAAGACTGAAACTTCATCTAATTTATATCTAATTGTGATTCTAACACTTGGCATACCCTACTCCTATGGAATTTGGCCATCAGGGTAAAGTTACATAAACAACAGAGAAGGTACAAAATAAATCAGGATACATGTAGTCCATATTAATATCTATTCTTGTGTAAACAGGGAATTTGAACTTTAGTTTTGTTCTCTTCTTACCTGAAGAACTGGGAAGTGAATGATTTTTGTGGTGCAGTGTTTATATATTTCAGCAGCCTCTGCTCCTAGAGGGAATTCACCAGGTCTAGGAGGATGTCAGAGCACTGTTTTATCTGAGAACAAATGTTAAGAAATGTCTTACTATAGCTGAAATAAAATCTTAAAATCACTTTCAATCTTTTTCTAACTTTATTTTTTTTATTAAGTCTCCTAGGTGGAAAAACATGAACCTCTGATTAGCTACGTGAAAATGCTAACTTCTTGTGGAAGTATATTAGTTTCTTGACTCCAAAACTTCCCAAAAAATATACATTGAAACCTCCAGAAACCGAGGCTAAAATTCGATGCTTTATTCTGCTGTTTGATCCTTTCTTCTTACCAATCCTCAAAGTACAACTTAAATCCATCATCATTGTCCATTTCTGCTTCACTTAAACATTTATTGACCACTGAGGGATGTACAAGAATATGACATAAAACACAATCCTTTAAGTAAATGATTTTACAGTTTAGTTGGGGAGTAGTTGTACCGGGTTGGATAATGTTCTCAAATTCATGCTCTTCCTGGAATATTAAAATGTGAATTTTATTTGGAAATAGGGTAATTGTAGATGTAATTAGGTATGATGTGGTCCTATTGTAGGAGGGTGGGCCTGTATTCCAATGTCACTGGTGTCCTCATGACAACAGGAGTAGAGACACAGAGACAAAAATCATGGGAAGGATGCATGTGAAGATAGAGGCTGAGATTGGAATGATGTGTCTGCAAGCCAAATAATGCCAGGGTTTACTGTCAACACCAGAAGCTCAGAGAAACACATGGAACAAATTTTCCTCTAGAGCCTATAAAGGCAGTATGAGTCTGCCTACACCTTAATTTTGGGTTTTAGACCCCAGAACTGTGAGAGAATACATTTCTGTTGTTTTAAGCCATCAAGTTTGTGATTCTTGCTTATAGCAGCCATAGAAAACTAATATAATAGTCATAAAAATAAAGCTGTTATATCAAATACTGTGATGTTCCAGGTTCTGGTTCTTTGAGTTCCTTCCCACTCTAAGGTATTGCTAAGTATTATCACTATTGTCCCCAGAAGAGCAAATGGAGAGTCAGAGAAGCCTAACAACTTGCTAATGTCACTCAGCAAGTAGCTGTAACCCCTCTCAGTATGTCTCTGTGGACCAGTCTCTTCAATATGGGAGGATGGCCCATATAAGCAGGCAAAAGGCAAAATGACAGGCAAGAAGGGAGCAGGCCCCCAGGCTGGGAATAGTCCAGATGTTCACGAATAGCAGTGGTACATCATGAATTGTGGTACATCCATGTGATGGAATACTACTCAGCAATACTACAGCAAACATCTATAGCATGCAACAGTATGGATGAATCTTAAATGCAATATTCTGAGTGAAGCAAGCCATACACAAGGGAGTGCATACTATGTGATTCCAATTATACGAACTCGTAAAATAGGCAGAACCTATGGTGAAAAAAATTGAAATGGTGATTGCCTATTGTGTGGAAGACGGTTTGCTGGAAACTGGGTACTGAGATCCCCATTCAGTGGTTCAGGGTGGCAGTAGCCTGCTCACTGCTCTGGGTACCCATATACGTATACACAGCTGGGAGTGGAAGAGCCTGTAAGTGTCACAGGAACAGGCAGGAAAGAGTCCTATGTACCAGTTTTGCTAGCCATTGTTTCTAGTGCCTAGCACTGTCTTGGCACATAACAGTCCCTCAATAAATATTTGTGAAACAAGAGAACCCACTCACAAACTGGGTATGCCTACATACTGATGTTCATTATCCCTGAATTCCTGCAATGTGTGCCACGTAATTAAGCACTTGATTATATACCATATGTCAGTGTTCTCTAATGTGTGGCATTTTATTACCCCAATCATCTATACTAATGCAGTGAGAGAAGGAGTGAGAGAGAGCAAGAGAGAGAAAAGATGTGTGATTTGAAAGGTTCTGAGATGATTACAGAGATTGTGTAGCAAACCAATAGAATGGCTGTGCAGACTGTGCCAGTGATTCTAGAACTGCTGAAAGTTTGCAATGATAGTTCAAAACAAGTAAATAAATGTTTCTAGCACTGTGCTGGGCACTGGGGGAGAATACAAGAGGGGTAGAATACATGGTCTTAGAGCTGAAGGACTTCATCTCCCCACTGGAAAATAAGGTAAGTGATGATGTCATCAGCACACTGCCAGGAAATGTGGCTGGAATATCACTGCTCTGCTTCCTGTCTGCTCATGGTGGACATCCCCACTCAGCCATGGCGTCGTGGGACTCTTTCTTACCAGGCCCCAAACTAGCTCAGGATGTTTTCCCGCATGGTCCTTGAGTGAGCCACACTAAACAACTGGAATCAGTAGGCGAGATGAACACTGAAAACGCCAAAAGTTGAAGGAGGGCAGTTATGATGAGATCCACATGGGTTTCAGGGGTCTGCGAAGGCTTCATGAAAATGGTGAATTGATGAGAACACAAATTATGTCTTCACTCAAGGGCTCTGTACCAGCGGCAGACCTGAGGGTCTCATACTAAAAGCCTACAGCATCCTAGGTAACTTCAGTTCGGCATCCCTCAAGGGCCCGGCTGTCCATTGGCTCCATTTCTATAATTTCTGGTGCTGACTCTTCTCGGAACCAAAGCTGCCCCTTGCTGAGGCGAACGACGACCTTGCAGGGGATGGGCCTGGGTTACAGTGGCTGGATACAACCCAGCCAAGGTTTTCCATCTGCCTGGCTAGTGTGCTTGAGCACTGACTTCCCCAAGTGAAGCGTCTCTGAAAGGGGAGAAATCGAGTGCTGCTGCCACCCCTCTTCACTCCGCAGAATCAGAGCAAGCGGAACTGCTTTGTGCCCAGAACAGCCCCGAGCTATGTCGTGTGTCCGTATTACAGCACAATCAAAGGACTGAGCCTCCTACTACTCTGCTTACCGTCTAAGTTTTTTTAAAGGCAGAATCTGGAAAGATGGTACCACCACTCAAGAAAAGGGGTTGTTTTGGTTTGTTTAGAGGCACATCTGCTAGGAAAACAAAACAAAACAAAACACGGAATTTGTCTGTTCAAAGTTTGGGCCTCAAAAGGTTTTTGGAACTACAGAATCTTGTCAAATAAGAAAAGGTGAAGTCTTTTCCTATCAACTTTAAGAAAGTGCAGGATCCTTTTGCTTCAGCCAGTACCAAGCCCAAGTTAATAGTTCAATTTCATACTTTGCCTTTCTCCCAGAAGTATGTAAGACGGTTTGAAATGAAAAACAAATATGAAGATTATTGAGGAAGAAATGAAACCCAAAATGTGAGGAGATTTGTCTCAGGAGATATTTTCTTTCTTGCTCTTTGGTGTTCTTGGGGGATTTTTCCAAAAGCCCAGCACTACAATCTCACCACTCCCATCTGTGCCCTGAACTCCCCACCTGCGCTCTCATCTTTCCCTCTGACACCTCACCAGAACATTTATATTTTAAAATAGGATGTTTGTTGACCCAAAGGAGATATTTCCTATTGTATTCTGAGGTTTTGAGTGAAAGTCAGGGCGGAAAAAAATTTATTGTCATAGTCTTCACTAGACCAACACATCACAGGGCCACAGTTAACTCTGCTCATGGTTAAGACTGATCTTGACTTTGATTTCTGAAACTCCTGCATGCACACTTTTCCACTTGGGTCAGTGTTTTGTATTGGGAGAAAAAAACCCTCATTCTCTGCAGTAAAACTTTCCCCAACTTCTTTTTACTGACTTAATGGCTTTTTCTAGAACAGATGACTAGATGAAGCCAGAAAACAGTTTGGCCATAAAGGACATATTGATTCCATCAGATTTGCCAGAACACAACTGCAGAGAAAAGTCTAAAAAAATGACTCGAGAAATCAAGATGCTGCCGAAGCAATTTCTTGGCCAGGAATCTTTTAGCTATTGCTTGTTTTAAATTCTTTCATTTTACATTTCGGGAAGGGAGTCTCAAATTAAAGCCAAAATCCTAAATGCAAAAAGATAAATGCCATTTACTATGAATTCTGATTATTTCTCTTGAATGAGTAACCAAGAGCCAATTTCTCACATAATAATAATTTTGCATATTAATGAGAAACAGAATTGATTGGGTTCTATAGAGGCCATTTCTGGCTGAGTTAAAGGAAAAATACCTTAGAGGCAACAAGGACCTTAGAAAGCACCTAATTTAATCCCTTCATTTTATAGGAACAGAGAGGTGAAAGCCTTGCTCTTGCTGACTGGGTGCTCAGGGAGGACTTTGATCTGCATCAAAATGTATCTCAACCAGGTGTATCAATCCTAACTTTCCATTACTAATAAGGCTCTCTGCTATTATTTGCACGGGCCTGTGACAAGGACAAGATTTTATTCCTTAGAACTAAGAGTAGAAAACAAATAATGCCACATGTGCAGCATTGCCACCCAAGAGGACTTCTTTGTTAACATTCAAAAACCCATTTTGAATGTAAACAAAGAGTGCTATTTGAGCCGGTTTACCTAGTGTTGTAGCCAGCCTTAGCTTTAGAAAAGAGAGTTTTGTGATCTCTGCATACCATGTAAGTCTAAATCAGCAGACACAGACACTGAACCCAGGGCAAGGCCCTGTCAGAATAAAACATGGAAATGGTGTTGAGATCATATCAACAAAACTATAAAGTAAACATTACAAGGGTTTGCTGCAATGGGATAGTGTGTGTGGTGAGGGCACACAGCGTTCCTCAGGCTGACCTGCCCCCGGGTATGAAACACCATCCCTCCCAGCAGGCTGGAAAGCTGCAGCCACACCAGGCACTGAACTGAGACCCCTTGAGGCCACAGGCCACAGCTTCTTCCTCTCCCACCATCTAGGAAGGGCAGATTGCCTGTGGTCAGGACACAAATAAATGGCCAATTACTTTCCAAGCTAGTCTAATCTTGAGTGTAATAATCCAGCTAATGGACTAACTTAAGAATGCTGCAAATGATAAACCTCATGTTTTCATTGGCATTTTTGTTGTGGAAACAGATTTGCTCCCCACACACTATTCTACAATATACATATTGCTTATGCATTACATATTTTTAAATTATTATTTTACTTTAAGGTTTATACTGAAATATTGGTAACATTACTTCTGTTGTCATCTATTACTTAATGAGTGTATTCCAGCTGGACAGAAAGACAGGGCTATCTGTTTCCTGTCTGACTCATTGTTGCTAACAGTTGTCAGGGAAGCAAAAATGTTCAGTCTATTGATGTGCTGCAGCTGTGCAACTTTGGATAGTGTATTTCTACTGAAAAAAGAGCTGGTGACTTTTTCTAATGCCTCTGCCATTAAAAAAAGACAGTTTATTGTCATGGGATGCCAATTATTAGTTTTTAAAAGGGTTAAAAATCTATGATGAATTGAATTACTCTCTTGCTACACCATTGAGTTGTGTTGAAAGGAGCTTTAGATTATCAAAATCATTGTCAAACTTCATGTAGAAGTTTTCCTGCTAACTCCAAACACCTAGCTTCCAAACCAAAGACTAATGTTTTATTCACTGAACAAGTTTTTCTATTATTAAAACACTTTATTGAGATGTATTTGCATATATTTCATACAATTAAATGTTTTTAGTGTATTTACAGACTTGTGTAGTCATCACCACAATCAATTTTAGAACATTTTCATTACCCTAGAAAGATGTCCCATTCTCCTTAACTATCACCACCCCCTATTTCCCCAACTTACCCCAAGGTGTAGGCAATCACTAATTTTCTTTCTGTCTCAATTGCTTTGCCTATTCTGGGAGTTTCATATAAAAGAAATTATACAATATGTGGTCCAGTGTGAATAACTTCTTTTCATTAGCATAATATGTTTACAGTTTATTCATACTGTAGCATGTATCACTACTTCGTTCATTTTTTGTGGTTGTGTAATATGCCATTGTACAGATCTACCACATTTTATTTATCCATTCACCTATGAATGGAGATTTTGGTTGTTTTCATTTTTGGCTATTAGGACTCATGCTGCTATGAACATACATATGTAAGTTTTTCTGTAAACATGTGTTTTCATTTCCCTTGGGTATATATCTAGGAGTAGAATTGCTGTGTCATGTGGTAATTATATCTTTAACCTTTTGAAAAACGGTCAGACTACTTTCCAAAATGGCTGTACCACTGGACATTCCCAACAGTGATGTACGGGGGTTCCAATTTTTCCACATCTTCCCCGCTTGTTATCATCTGTCTTTTTTTTTATAGCCATCCTAGTGAGTGTGTAGTGGACAGCTTCTTAAATCTATTTTTGAAGTGTTGTAATTATGTCCTTAAGCCCAGATGGATTCTGTGTCAGGGAGAGAGGATACAGGTAGCACCAGGCACTGCATGAGGGTGGTGACTGCTCACAGTCCTGCACCCAGGGCCTAGAAGAAGGCCAGGCACCTTGTAGGCATGTTAAACTTTTGTAGAATAAATTACTAAATAAGTCCATGGAGAGCCTGCTGTATGCTAGCACCAGTATGGATGCAGAGGTGCAAATGACATGACCCTGCTCCTAAGGAGCTTATATTCTAGAAGGAAGTAGAATGCCATCATTCCTGAAAGAAAGTGACTGATGATAGGGAGAGGTACATGGTAGGGGAAACTGTACACATTTCTAAGCCACCAAAGTATAAAGGGTGAAAGCTTGAGCTCCTTTGATCTTAGCCTTATTTGTGAAGTCTGGCTTCCAGGAAATGGAGGGGAAGAACCACCAGTTATCCCAACTGCATGAGTGAGGAAGCCTTCCATCAACAGATGAAACCTCTCAGACATGAGAGCATCTTTTGTGTGTGTGTGTGTGTGTGTGTGTGTGTGTGTGTATATGTGTGTCTGTGGGCTCAGAATATAACATGATTCTTCTCCTTAAGCTCAGGTTTTTAGTGATTTGCCCATTCTCTTTCTTCCTTTCTTCTTTTTTCCTCTCTCTTTCTCGCCCTCTCTGTTTTATCCCCTGGCCCCTTCTCTCTCAATCATCTGTCTACCCATCTTTTCTCACCCCCTCTCCAACTTCGCTCTCACAGGCTCCAGGGTATATTTTATACAAATTTCTTCAGCTTTAATACATAATAACCAATCTAAGTGAATAAACCATCATTTTCTTCTTTTTATTATTTTACTTTAAGTTCTAGGGTACATGTACACAATATGCAGATTTGTTACATAGGTATACATGTACCATGTTGGTTTGCTGCACCCATCAACTCATCATTTACATTAGGTATTTCTCCTAACGCAATCCCTCCCCCACTCCTCACCCACCAACACGCCCTGGTGTGTGATGTTCCCCTCTCTGTCTCCATGTGTTCTCATTGTTCAACTCCAACTTATGCGTTAGAATATGCAGTGTTTGGTTTTCTGTCCTTGTGATAGTTTGCAGAGAATGATGGTTTCCAGCTTCATCCATGTCCCTGCAAAGGACATGAACTCATCCTTTTTTATGACTGCAGAGTATTCCATCATGTATATGTGCCACATTTTCTTTATCCAGTCTATTATTGATAGACATTTGGGGTAGTTCCAAGTCATTGCTATTGTGAATAGTGCCACAGTAAACATACGTGTGCATGTGTCTCTATAGTAGCATGATTTATAATCCTTTGGGTGTATACCCAGTAATGGGATTACTGGGTCAGGTGGTATTTCTAGTTCTAGATCCTTGAGGAATCGCCATAGTGTCTTACACAATGGGTGAACTAATTTACACTCCCATCGACAGTGTAAAAGCGTTCCTATTTCTCCACATTATCTCCAGCAACTGTTGTTTCCTGACATTTTAGTGATCATCATTCTAACTGGTGTGAGATGATATCTCACTGTGGTTTCGATTTGCATTTCCCTGATAACCAGTGATGAGCATTTTTTCATGTCTGTTGGCTGCATAAATGTCTTCTTTTGAGAAGTGTCTGTTCATGTCCTTTGCCCACTTTTTGATGAGTTTTTTTTTCTTGTAAATTTGTTTAAGTTGTTTGCAGATTCTGGATATTAGACCTTTGTCAGATGGATAGATTGCAAAAATTTTCTGCCATTCTGTGGGTTACCTATTCACTCTGATGATAATTTCTTTTGCTGTGCAGAAGCTCTTTAATTAGATCTTATTTGTCTATTTTGGCTTTTGTTGCCATAGCTTTTGGTGTGTTAGCCATGAAGTCTTTGCCCATGTCTGTGTCCTGAATGGTATTGCCTACATTTTCTCCTAGGGTTTTTTTATGGTTTTAGGACTTACATTTAAGTCTTTAATCCATCTTGAGTTAATTTTTGTGTAAGGTGTAAAGAAGGAATCCAGCTTCAGCTTTCTACAAATGGCTAGCCAGTTTTCCCAGCACCATTTATTAAGTAAGGAATCCTTTCCCTATTGCTTGTTTTTGTCAGGTTTGTCAAAGATCAGATGATTGTAGATGCGTGGTGTTATTTCTGAGCCCTCTGTTCTGTTCCATTGGTCTATATCTCTGTTTTGGCACCAGGACCGTGCTGTTTTGGTGACTGTAGCCTTGTAGTATAGTTTGAAGTCAGGTAGTGTGATTCCTCCAGCTTTGTTCTTTTGGCTTAGGATTGTCTTGGCAATGCAGGCTCTTTTTTGGTTCTATATGTACTTTAAAGTAGTTTTTTTCCAATTCTGTGAAAAAAGTCATTGGTAGCTTGATGGGGAT
>NW_012116944.1:799585-799916 GCF_000951035.1 Colobus angolensis palliatus
CCAGGCTTTGGTACCAGTATGATGCTGGCCTCATAAATGAGTTAAGTAGGATTCCCTCTTTTTCTATTGATTGGAATAGTATCAGAAGGAATGGTTCCAGCTCCTCTTTGTACCTCTGGTAGAATTTGGCTGTGAATCCATCTGGTCCTGGACTTTTTTTGGTTGGTAGGCTTAATTATTGCCTCAGTTTCAGAGCCTGTTATTGGTCTATTCAGGGATTCAACTTCTTTCTGGTTTAGTCTTAGGAGGGTGTATGTGTCCAGGAATTTATCCATTTCTTTTAGGTTTTCTAGTTTATTTGCTAGAGGTGTTTATAGTATTCTCTGATGGT
>NW_012116944.1:803756-811829 GCF_000951035.1 Colobus angolensis palliatus
TGTGTCTTTTAATTGGGGCATTTAGCCCATTTACATTTAAGTTTAATATTGTTATGTGTGAATTTGATCCTGTCTTTATGATGTTAGCTGGTTATTTTGTTTGTTAGTTGATGCAGTTTCTTCCTAGCATCAATGATCTTTATAATTTGGCATGTTTTTGCAGTGGCTGGTACTGGTTGTTCCTTTCCATGTTTAGTGCTTCCTTCAGGAGCTCTTGTAAGGCAGGCCTGGTGGTGACAAAATCTCTCAGCATTTGCTTGTCTGTAAATGATTTTATTTCCCTTCACTTATGAAGCTTAGTTTGGCTGGATATGAAATTCTGGGTTTAAAATTCTTTTCTTTAAGAATGCTGAATATTGGCCCCCGCTCTCTTCTTGCTTGTAGGGTTTCTGCCAAGAGATCTGCTGTTGGTCTGATAGGCTTCCCTTTTTGGGTAACCTGACCTCTCTCTCTGGCTGCCCTTTATATTTTTTCCTTCATTTCAGCCTTGGTGAATCTGACAGTTATGTGTCTTGGGGTTTCTCTTCTGAAGAGTATCTTTGTGGTGTTCTCCATATTTCCTGAATTTGAATGATGGTCTGCCTTGCTAGGTTGGGGAAGTTCTCCTGGATAATATCCTGAAGAGTGTTTGCCAACTTGGTTCCATTACTCCCATCACTTTGAGGTACACTAATCAAACGTAGATTTGGTCTTTTCACATAGTCCCATATTTCTTGGAGGCTTTGTTCATTTCTTTTTACTCCTTTTTCTCTAATCTTGTCTTCTCACTTTATTTCATTAATTTAATCTTTAGTCACTGATATCCCTTCTTCCACTTGATCAAATCGGCTATCGAAGCTTGTGCATGCATCACGAAGTTCTGGTGCTACGGTTTTCAGCTTCATCAGGTCATTTAAGCTCTTTTCTACCCTGTTTATCTAGTTAGCCATTCATCTAACATTTTTCAAGGTTTTTAGGTTCTTTGCAATGGGTTAGAAGATGCTCCTTTAGCTCAGAGAAGTTTGTTATTACCTACCTTCTGAAGCCTCATTATGTCAACTCATCAAACTCATTCTCTGTCCAGTTTTGTTCCCTTGCTGGTGAGGAGTTGTGTTCCTTTGGAGGAGAAGAGATGTTCTGGTTTTTGGAATTTTCAGCCTTTCTGCTCTGGTTTCTCCCCATCTTTGTGGTTTTATCTACCTTTGGTCTTTGATATTGGTGACCTACAGATGGGGTTTTGGTGTGGCTGTCATTTTTGTTGATGTTGATACTATTTCTTTCTGTTTGTTAGTTTTCCTTCTAACAGACAGGCTCCTCAGCTGCAGGTCTGTTGGAATTCACTGGAGGTATACTCCAGACCCTGTTTGCCTGGGTATCACCAGTGGAGGGTGCAGAACGGCAAACAATGCTGCCTGGCCTTCCTCTGGTAGCTTTGTCCCAGAGGGGCACACACTTGTGTGAGGTGTCTGTCGGCCCTTATTGGGAGGTGTCCCCCAGTCAGTCTACATGGTGGTCAGCGACCCCCTTGAAGAAGCAGTCTGTTCATTATTGGAGCTCAAACACTTTGCTGGGAGAACTATTGCTCTCTTCATAGCTGTGAGGCAGGGATGTTTAAATCTGCAGAAGCTGCCTGCTGCCTTTCATTCAGATATACCCTGTCCCCAGAGGTGGGATCTAGAGAGGCAGTAGGCCTTGCTGAGCTGTGGTGGGCTCCACCCAGTTTGAGCTTCCCTGCCACTTTATTCACACTGTGAGCATAGAACCCCCTATGCAAGCCTCAGCAATGGTGGACGCCCCCACCTCCACCCCCACCAAGCTCTGGTGTCCCAGGTCGATCTCAGACTGCTGCACTGGCAGCAAGCAAGTCTCTGTGGGTGTGGGACCCGCTTAGCCAGGCACAGGAGGGAATCTCCTGGTCTGCTGGTTGTGAAGACCATGGGAAAATGCAGTATTTGGGCCGAAGTGTACCGTTCCTCCAGGTACAGTCACTCACGGCTTTCCTTGGTTAGGAAAGAGAAATCCCCTGACCCCTTGCACTTCCTGGGTGAGGCGATTCCCTGCTCTGCTTTCTCTCACCCTCCGTGGGCTACACCCACTGTCCAACCAGTCCCAATGAGCTGAACCGGGTACCTCAGTTGGAAATGCAGAAATCACCCATCTTCTGTGTTGATCTCACTGGGAGCTATACATTGGAGCTGTTCCTATTTGGCCATATTGGAAGCAACTCCATGATTTTCTTAATGAATCTCTTGCTATTAAGTTTTATTTCTATTTTTGTTATAAATAATGCTGTAAATGAATATGTTCATGACTTTTCTTTTCCAAATTTGAATGTTTTAAAAGATAACAGTCTAGTTGAGTTTTTAGACTTTGAGCTTTCCCTTTATGGAGATCCACAGACCCAGGCCCCTTCCATCCTTGGGTGCCCATCCCCTAGGGCCTCCAAGTCTGCCTCCAGCTAGCAGAAGAGGAAGGATTAGGGGAAGGTACTTGCTTCATAATCACATTGCCAAGATGTGGCCCCCATTTTGTTGGATGCCATCCTTTTTGTTTATATTCCACTGATGAAACCTTGTCACAGGGCTCCACCTGGTTACAAGAAGGTCTTGCTGGACAGGCACTTTCTAGTAAGAGCTGTGCATTCTCAAAGGAGGACCATGAATTTTGAGTGAACAGTTTGTCTTCTCTGTAATTTATACTGTTCATGGTATGACCATTGTACATTTTGATGACTTGGTACATTTTGCCCAATAGCTCCTCCACCCTCATTGAAATATTTTCATTTTATGTGTTTCTGGTTATGAAGAAAACAAGCATTTGGTCTCAGTCAGTCAGTTCTAATAATCTATCCAGGGACCTTGCCCGTTATATGCAGAACCAATGTGGCTGCTACCACAATTTTATTTTCTCTGTACTAATTCTACCTATAACTTTTTGGTTTAATATTCATACCACTCTGGTTATTTTGGTATCTGCTACTATATGGAGCAATTGGTTGAGACTTTATCAATGATGGCATTTGAAATAGTAATGAGAGACTGGCTCAATTGATTTAGAAAAGATTATAAAGGAGACAATAACCAAAAAAATTGGTTTTCCTCCATGGAGACTGCAGAGCTGCAAAAATAACTCAGCTTAACTCTAGGGTCTTATTCAAAATAAAAAATAACTTAGTATTATCTGGAAATATATGCATTTATCATTTCTCCTTCTTTCTGAGATAGTTATTATATATTTATCTGCTATTGCTTTCATAAATGATTATAATTAAGGCACCACTCTTTCTAGATAAATAATTTTGGGGTTTCTTTAACAAAGTCTCTAAGACTTAAGCATTGGTTTGAAAACACTTGCCCCCACCTCTTCCCCTCAACCTCTGTCACTGACTCAAATCTTGACAAAACACCCAAGTGTTTTAAACGTTAATGTTACTGTTCTAATGCTGTTAAAGAAATAGCAAAACTTTTGCTCTGCCAAAATGAGTCTCAATTTCACTTGATCCGATCCTTATTATTTTTCCTTTGGGATATTAAAGGGTATAAAGTTTAATGAAGAACAAGACATTTTGATATCAGCTATAGATACTTAATTGGAATACCTCCTATGTGACAGAACAGTTAAATTTTACAGTGTTAAGGAGAAAAATTGATGAGGCAGAGAAAGAAAATTGTGCAAGATTCATTCATTCACTGAATTCATTTATTTGACAAATATTGAGTCACTTATCATATGTCCAACACTGTTCTGCTCTGGGTCTAACTAGTCATATTTAGGGTTCTAGATGCCCCTACCTTGGGATTCACTAGGGAATGAAATAGACAAAGTTTCCTGTATTTGTGAGGCTTACATTTTAGCAGAGTGTAACAATAAGAATAATTAGTAAGTAAATTAGGTAGTAAGTTAAAATGCAATAAATATTGTACTCTGCTTCATTAATAGGATGTTGTTAATCAATGTATCATTTCATAGCAGAAATTAATATGGGGTAAGGAGCTAAAATTTTGTATGAGGTGACTGAGGAAGGCTTGAGAAGGTACACTGAAGACCTAAAGAACAGGAAGGAGTAAGCCCAGCACAGATTCGAAGGACAAGGTTTCTAAGCAAAAGGAACGAGTGCAGAGGCGCTGAGGCTGGAGTGTACCTATGATTGGAAGAAAAGCAGGAAGGTAAATGTGATCCAACCGGATTGAAGTTGTAGGGGGCAGATATCAGGGAATGAAGTCAGGAAGGACATAGGGAATGTTGGACAAGTAATGCAAAGTCTTGTAAATAATGTAAAGACTTGTAAATAATGCAAAGTCTTGTAAATAATGTAAAGATAATGTAAAGACCAGGGGTCCCCAACCCTTGGGCCATAGACCCCTCCGTGGCCCATTAGGAATTGGGTTGCACAGCAGGAGGTGAGTGGCAGGAGAGAGAGCATTACTGTCTGAGCTCTGCCTCCTGTCAGATCAGCAGTGGCATTTGATTCTCATAGGCACACAGACTCCTATCGTGAACTGTGCATGCAAGGGATCCAGGTTATGCACTCCTTATGAGACTCTAAAACCTGATGATGTGAGGTGGAACAGTTATATCCAGAAACCATTCAGTCAACCCCCATCTATCAGTGGAGAAATTGTCTTCCATAAAACCACTCCCTGGTGCCAGAAACACTGGGTGCTGCTGTTGTAGATCATTGCCCGTTATAAAGACTGACTTTTATTTAAGAGAAATGGAGATATGTAGGAAGGTTTTAAGAAGAAGGGTGACATGATCTGGATGACATTTCCACAGCATTGTCCAGACTGCTGAGTTAAGAACAGGCAGTATGGAAGCCAAGGCAGAAACACAGTTGGGGGCTACTGTAATAAATACTCTAGGCACTAAATGGTGCTATGTTGAACAAGGGAAGGGTATTAAAGGTGATGAAAAATGGTTGCATTCTGGATCTATTTTGAAGATAGAAACTACAGGGAACAGGTGTGGAGGTTAACATCTGTAATCACAGCACATTGGGAGGCCAAGATGGGAGAATTGCTTGAGCCTGGGAGGTCAAGGCTACGGTGAGCTGTGATGGCACCACTGCACTCTAGACTAGGTGACAGAGTGAGACCCTGTCTGAAAAAAAAAGAAAAAAAAAAAAGAGAAAGAACCTGCTGAATTTCCTGATGGATTGGATCTGAGGTCTGACAGTATGAGATGAGCCAAAGATTCTGTGGTGGCTTGTGTTATTGCCAAAATATTTGCTGGTCCTTCCTACAGAGCACATCACTCTGGGAGAATTATCTTTGCACCCCACTGTCACCAGGATTGGACATATGACTTGCTCCATACAGTGATTTGGGAAGTGATATGCCCCTTTCCAGCAGAATATTTAAGCATCATCATGTGGGACCTCTTCTGTCCTCTGTCATGAGAAAGGCAATATCCCAGATGGGGGTACCCCTTCAGCCTAGATTCTGAAGTGAAGAAGACATGAAACAGTCATAGTCCACATTCTGCTGATATGTAACATGAGCAAGCAAAAATTGTTGTTGCTCCAAGTTTCTGAGATTTTTTGTTGTTGTTATTGTGACATAACTAGTGAAAGTTCATGGATACAGATTGTCTTCAAGGACTTTGTCTTCAACATCTGAAAGGATGGAGTTTCCATTGACTGAGATGGGAAGATTATGGAATTAGGGGGAAATAGGTTTCAAAGGGAAGATTAAGAGTTCAGCTTTGGACATGTTAAGTTTGAGATGTTTGTCATATGTTAAGGTAGGGATATTGAGTAGGCAATTGGATGGAATAATCTAAAATTCAAAGGAGATGCTCAGGAAGGAGATAGTAATTTTGGGGCTGTCAGTATAGAATTGGTGGTTTCTAAGGCCAAAGGATTGCCTAATGTCATCAAGAGAGTAGTAATAACAGCAGAGGAGGAGGACTCCATGAGAGCTCATTACTGATCTCATCAAGAGCATTTTCTCTTAGCAGGGAAGCCTAATTGAGATGAGTTTGAGAAAGAATGTGAGGAAAGAAATTGGCAACAGCAAGGATAGTTAATTATTTGGAGATTTGCTCTAAGGCAGAGTCAAGAAATGGGTAAGAAACTGGATCAGATGTTGGATCAAGTGGGAGTTTTTCTAACAGGATGAACACAGCAGAGCAGATGCTTTTCTTGAACAGTCAAGTAGAATCCTTTTATGTCTCTTGGCCTGTTTCTCAGTTTCAAAGAGTGGAAACAAACTAGCATTTATTGCACATTAAAATATGCTGTATATGATATTAAGCACATTCATATATTCATTTACTCTTAACAACTGCATTGTGAAGTAACTATGATTCCTTTCAGGGTGTCTGAAAGATGAAGTAACTTAATTATTGTCACACAACTAGTACACGGAAGAGCCGAGATTCAATTCTTCATCTCACTTTTGGCAAAGTCCGTGCTCTTTTCTCTTTAGCAACTGCCTTCCAAACGAGATAAAATGTTCTCTCTGAAGCAAATCTCGTGAACATTTCCTGTTTTGCTTTTCAACTACCAGAGCATGGTATGAGATATAATTGTACTAGCAGGTGACTTTGTGTTCCCTATACCATTGTCCGATGTTTAGCATTGAGCCATGCTCTGCTACTGTTGGCTCCAAATTAAGAGTTCAGCTGCCCAGTCAGAAATCTGAATTTAAGCTCACCTCTGATGCTGTCTAGAAAGCTCAAAATCCATTAAAATGTCCAGTGAATTTTCAGTCTTTTCTTTCTTCCGGGCCAAGCAACCAGTTACCAAACTAACATGTTGCTTTAGAGTTTGGTAGAAATTAAGATAATTCATAATGATGATTGAATATGTGTGACATAAAACTTAAAAGTGAAAAGGCAGCAGAATCTTCTGTAGACTTAAACATCCCTGTCTGACAGCTTTGAACAGTGTAGTGGTTCTCCCAGCATGGAGTTTGAGATCTGAGAACTGACGGACTGCCTCCTCAAGTGGGTCCCTGACCCCTGAGTAGCCTAACTGGGAGACACCTCCCAGCAGGGGCAAACTGACAGCTCATACAGCCGGGTGCCCCTCTGAGACGAAGCTTCCAGAGGAAGGATCAGGTAGCAACATTTTCCGTTCTGCAATATTTGCTATTCTGCAACCTCCGCTGGTAATTCCCAGACAAAAAAGGTCTGGAGTGGACCTCCAACAAACTCCAACAGACCTGCAGTTGAGGGTCCTGACTGTTAGAAGGAAAACTGACAAACAGAAAGGACATCCACACCAAAACCCCATCTGTACGTCACCTTCATCGAAGACCAAATGTAGATAAAACCACAAAGGTGGGGAGGAACCAAAGCAGAAAAGCTGAAAATTCTAAAAATCACAGTGCCTTTTCTCCTCCAAAGGAATGCAGCTCCTCGCCAGAAACAGAACAAAGCTGGATGGAGAATGACTTTGATGAGTTGAAAGAAGAAGGCTTCAGATGATTGGTAATAACAAACTTCTCTGAGCTAAAGGAGGATGTCTGAACCTTCACAAAGAAGCTAAAAACCTTGAAGAAAGATTAGGTGGATGGCTAACTAGAATAGTCAGCATAGAGAAGACTTTAAATGACCTGATGGAGCTGAAAACCATGGCAGGAGAACTTCGTGATACATGCACAAGCTTCAGTAGCCAATTTGATCAAGTGGAAGAAAGGGTATCAGTGATTGAAGATCAAATGAATGAAATGAAGTGAGAAGAGAAGTTTAGAGAAAAAAAGTAAAAAGAAATGAAAAAGCCTCCAAGAAATGTGGGACTATGTGAAAAGACCAAATCTATGTCTGATTGGTGTACCTGAAAGTGAAAGGGAGAATGGAACCAAGTTGGCAAACACTCTTCAGGATATTATCCAGGAGAACTTCCCCGACCTAGCAAGGCAGGCCATCATTCAAATTCAGGAAATACGGAGAACACCGCAAAGATACTCTTCAGAAGAGAAACCCCAAGACACATAACTGTCAGATTCACCAAGGTTGAAATGAAGGAAAAAATATTAAGGGCAGCCAGAGAGAGGGGTCAGGTTACCCAAAAAGGGAAGCCCATCAGACTAACAGCATATCTCTTGGCAGAAACCCTACAAGCAAGAAGAGAGTGGGGGCCAATATTCA
>NW_012116944.1:813194-813613 GCF_000951035.1 Colobus angolensis palliatus
CTACCATCAGAGTGAAGAGGCAACCTACAGAATGAGAGAACATTTTTACAATCTACCCATCTGACAAAGGGCTAATATCCAGAATCTACAAAGAACTTAAATAAATTTACAAGAAAAAATCAAACAACCCAATCAAAAAGTGGGCAGAGGATATGAACAGACACTTCTAAAAAAAAAGACATTTATGCAGCCAACAGACACATGAAAAAATGCTCATCATCACTGGTCATCAGAGAAATGGAAATGAAAACCGCAATGAGATACCATCTTAACACCAGTTAGAATGATTATCACTTAAAAGTCAGGAAACAACAGGTGCTGGAAAGGATGTGGAGAAATAGGAACACTTTTACACTGTTGGTGGGAGTGTAAACTAGTTCAACCACTGTGGAAGACAGTGTGGCAATTCCTCAAGGATC
>NW_012116944.1:813669-814092 GCF_000951035.1 Colobus angolensis palliatus
AATGCAGGGGTTGCAATCCTAGTCTCTGATAAAACAGACCTTAAACAAACAAAGATCAAAAGAGACAAAGAAGGCCATTACATAATGGTAAAGGGATCGATTCAACAAGAAGAGTTAACTCTCCTAAATATATATGCACCCAATACAGGAGCACCCAGATTCATAAAGCAAGCCCCTAGAGACCTACAAAGAGACTTAGACTCCCACACAATAATAATGGGAGACTTTAACACCCCACTCTCAACATTAGATAGATCAATGAGACAGAAAGTTAACAAGGATATCCAGGAATTGAACTCAGCTTGGCACCAAGCAGACCTAATAGACATCCACAGAACTCTCCACCCCAAATCAACAGAATATACGTTCTTCTTCTTGACAAAAACAAGAAATGGGGAAAGAATTCCCTATTTAATGAATGGT
>NW_012116944.1:815642-856667 GCF_000951035.1 Colobus angolensis palliatus
GCATTATCTTATTTTAAAGAAGCAGCACCCACTTTTTGTTGAAACGTACAACAATACATAAGGGTTTTAGTCTATTCAGGCTGCTATAACAAAAATACCATAAACTGGCTGCCTTATATACAACATAAATTTGTTTTTTGCACTTCTGGAGGCTAGGAAGCCGAAGATGAAGACACCAGCAGATTCAGTGTCCGGTGAGGACCATTCCTCAATGATGGTGTCTTCTCACAGTGGAAGAGACAAACAGCCTCCCTTAGGCCTTTTTTATAAACACATTAGTCTATCTCACTGAGGACTGATATCAACACATGGATTTTGCAGAGACGCAAACATTCAGACCATAGCATAAGGATATAAATTAGTACTTTGTTTTTAAAGGTCACAGTAAGTTTTGCATTTCAATATAAACAACGATTTCTAGTGGCTGCGGCAGTGCATAGAAAGGCTGACCAGGGTTTGATAAAGTGGTGTGGATTACTGCAGAGCTTGAGTTGGTGATGGGGACACATGTATAAGGCTAGTGAGTTATCAGGAAAATGTGGGGATTTAGCCAGTGTTTCTCACATCCTAATATGTTGTACTATACTTAGCTGCCATGGAGGGAGCAAAACAAATTTGCATTTTGAGTGGACTGCGTAGCTAATTTGATCGATGCATCAAATCTTCCAATCCCCCTCCTGGCCATAGGGATAACCATGTCACTCAAGTGGGGCCAATCAGAAGCCTTCTCTGGGATTATGTTGAGTTTTGATGCCTGCAAAAACTATGTTCTTTTTTTCTGGTAGGGTTGCAGAATTACCAGTGGCCCTGTTCCTGCCACCCAGGGAAGGCCTGTCTGCAGAAGGAGGTCATGAGGCTGGTCAACATGTAAAAATGAGCTGAGCTGAGGTAAGAGAGATATACTGAGTTCAGTCCCAGTTCTAAGTCCTGAGGCTCAGGTTTCTGAAGTTCATCCTTAAATTGTATAAACATTAACTTTTCAAAAATTGCTCTGCTATAGAAAACTCATTAATATTTTTACTTCAGCTATGATCCAGTGAAACTATCAACTGCTTAAATTACTACTACACATAAAGAAGTGCATTAGCTCAGTATCTTAGTCAGCTTTGGCTGCTATAATGAAATACCACAGACTACGTGGCTTAAACAACAGACATTTATTTCTCCTGGTTCTAGAGGTTGGGAAGGTTAAGATCAAGGTGCCAGCACGGTCATTGTCTAGTGAGGGCTCTCTCCTTGGTTGGCAGATGACTATCTTGTGTGTCCTTACATGACAGAGAGAGAGAGAGAGAGAGAGAGAGAGAGAGAGAGAGAGAGAGAGGAGAGGGAGTGGAAACAAGTGAGATCTGGTCTGTTTCTCTTTTAATAAGGACACTGATCCCATCTTGGGGTCCCTACCCTCACAACCTCATCTAAACCTAATGATCTCCCAAAGATCTCACCTCCAAATACTATCACGTTGGGGGATAGGGCTTCAACATATGAATTTTGGGGTGTGGGGACACAAACATTTATTCCCTAACACTTGGGAAGAGATTTGAGTAAAATAGAGGAAGGCAGGAGAAAGGGAGGAAGGAAGAAATTAATGAACAAAGAGAAGAAGGTAAAGAAAAAAGATGAAATTTCTATTCCCCTCAGAAACTTTTCCTTTCAATTGCATTGGTCAATAAATTCTCTCTCTCTCTTTCTCTCTTGTTTAACCTATTTTAAACAAGAGAGTTTAAAGTAGTTTTCTGTCACTTTCAGCTGAAAGAACCCTGGTTAATTCACTATCCTTTGGAGGTGTTACAAAGATTATTCTATTGCATGAAATCACATAATTAAAGAATTAGGAATACCTTTTTATTGGAAATTTTCCCACCTTAATTGTTCAAATTGTATCCTTATCCAGTGAGTCTCTCTCATCAAGTGCCATAAATCCTGACTGTAATCTGTTTCCTTCCTCCAATAAATATGAGTAAGATATCATCCTGAGAGCTTCAGAGGAGAATTGATAAAAATTCAAAAGGGAATATTAAAACATAATCACTAAATGAAAATATGAATTTACAGGTTCTAAAAAATGCCACTTAGAGATGAAAATAATATAAATGTGGAAAGATGTAACCTTCTAGGGAACATCCTTCATTTTCTAACAAAGTTAATTGTACATTCTATCTCAGTAGAACTGAACTCTTTCTCCTATATTTTGCTCCTCAATTTTTTTTTCATGTTAATGTCCTACTCTGTTTCATGAAGAGGATGTTATTAATAATTTGTCGTTACATTATAAATGTATCATCTCCAAGTCTGGGGTTGATTAATGTTCCCTCTCATGTTAAGATCCTGCCAGCTGGTTTCTTGCTTAGGCAATAGAAAAGCGAACTAAGAGAGTGATGAATGAAGCTATGGAATTTTAAAAATGACTAAATCTTTCTGGCCTTGAGATAAAAAAGAGAAAGAAAATTGGAACTGTTAGACTGTTTTGAAAAAAATAAGAAACAAGTAGCAGATGAAATCAAATTCTAAACAAAATTAAAATGTATACAGTAAGTTGATGAATGCAATTACAAAAATATTAAAGATTGTTCTTAGTTTGGAGAACACTTAGGAGAGTATATGCTTCTCCCTCAGTGCATTACGTTTGCCCGATCCTGCAAAAATGACACATGTCCAGCTTGCTTATCATCCCCCTTCTTATAGAAAACTGTCTTTTGACTCAAAGTAGTCCAAATGTGCCCCATTTTAAGCATGGACACATCAGACAACCCATTGTATTGCAAAGAGGAGAAAGAGAAGTGCAGGGCAGAGGAAGGCCAGTGCAGGCCTGCTGCTCAACAGGAAGTTTTTTTTTTCCCCTTCCCCTTTTTTTCTCCTCTCCTTTTTTTGCTTCCCAATTACCTTCAGTCTCAAATTGTAGATTGCACGCCCTAGGATCCTATGACTAGGGTGAGGATGGTGTAGCGGGAGCAGAAAGGGTTTGTATTTCACCCCGCCAGGCTGTGAATTCCAGCTCTTACACTTGCTAGTTAGTTGCAAATTTCTTAGCCTCTCTGAACCTGTGTTGTATAAACACAGGGGCATACAGAGTGGAATAACAGACATTGGAGACTCCAAAAGGTAAGAGGATGAGAAGGGAGTAAGGGATGAAATACTACCTATTCGGTACAAGGTACGCTATATGAGTGATGGGTATAATAAAAGCCCAGACTTCACCACTGCATAAAAGATGTATGTAATACAACAGCACTTGTATCCCTAAATCCGTAAAGTAAGTTTAAAAAATCCAAGGATGGCAGTATATATTCCCTATGCTATGCAGATGTAAACAGTTGTGAAGCCCTTTATAATGCTACAGGTGAAAGATGATTTCTTTATTTTAAAAACTGTATCTGGCTCTGAGCTCACTTTTCAAGTTCTCTAAAAGTTCAACGTTAAGACAATGGGGTAGAAGCCATGGATTTCAACCTATTATTGTCACTACTGGAATTTCAGAAGATGGGTGACTCCAATCATAGTACAGACCACTGCTACACTGGCCAGAAGGACCCTCACTAATGTTCCACAGAGGCCCTGCCAGCTTCTCCATCCCAGAGGCTCTGACTCTCTGTAGGGCTTATAGCCTTCCATTTCTGCCCCCTCCAAAGTCCCACGGGAGCCACTTTCAGGGCTTAGATTCCATTCCCTTCAGCCCTTGAAGATTACACCCCCCTTTTTAGAAATGTTCCATAAACAAAGGAAAATCGCATCCTAAAAGACAATGAAGCTGGTGAGGACACAGAGGAATAAGAGCCCTTATATGTTGCTGATGGGAATATAAAATGGTGCAACTGCTGTGGAAAAAAATTTGGCAGTTCCTCAAAAAGGTAAACATGGAATTACTCTACAGCCCAGTAATTTCACTCCTAGGAAAATATGCCCAAGGAAAATGGAAACACACATCCACACAAAACTTGTACATGAATATTCTTGATGACATTATCTGTAATAGGTGACAAGTGGAAATAACCCAAATGTCCATCAACTGATGAAAGAATAAACAAAATGTAGTATGTTCATACAATGGAATATTATTCAGTCATAAAAAGGAATGGATACTGATACACGCTACAACATAGATGAAACTTGAAAACATTATGTTAAATGAAAGAAGCCAAAGGCTACAGGTTACATGATTCCATTTAAATGAAATGTCCAGAGTGAACAAATCCATAGAGATCAAAATTGCCTAAGGCTGAGGAGACGGAGGGAATGTGAGTGACTGCTAATGGGTATGAAGTTTCTTTTTGGATGTGTTGGAATGAAATAGTGGTAATGGTTGCACAACCTTGTGAATATACTAAAAACCATTGAATTGGTCACTTTAAAATGGTGAAATGTATGGTACATGTTACAGCCCAATTTAAACAAGTGAATTATTTAGAACAGAGTGAGCATCACTTCTTGAGCACCCGCTGACTTGCAGAAGGTACTTTTAGTGCAGACCTTACCCAGTAACAATGATCGATTACTAGATTTCTTTTCCCATTCTGATTTTCATAATAAAAGAGCAAGACTATATTTTATTATCTCTTATTATCTCTGTTTTATATATGAAAAATGGAAGAGGCATAGAGAAGTTAAGTGATTTGACTGAAATTTCTCAGCCAGTGGACTATAACTATGGACCTGAGACTGATGCTGTATCTTTGGGATGACAGGTCTTGTGAATTCCACTCCAGGGCTTCTACACTACCAGTTGCCCTGGCCTGAGCTCAGTATAATCTCAGTTACCATCTCAGGAGGTTTGCCTTCTTGGTGAATCTAACTGCTGAAAATCAAGGTCACTGAGGATGAGAGGGGAAAGGATTATAGGAAATAAGAATGGTGGCTCCCACACTGACCTACACTGAACCCACGCCTGGGCCGTCACACTGGGATAGAGGATAATAAATTGGTTTGGGGAAATACATTGGAAGGGCATGAAAGAACCTAGTTTTGAGGCACCCCTTCTGACCTTGGGTGAAGAAATGGGGAATGAAAGCTGCCAAATAGAGAG
This sequence comes from Colobus angolensis palliatus, assembly GCF_000951035.1. NCBI lineage: Eukaryota > Metazoa > Chordata > Mammalia > Primates > Cercopithecidae > Colobus > Colobus angolensis. The sequence goes on from NW_012116944.1 coordinate 820,660, forward strand.
CTAGAGACCTGCTCATGCATCCCTTCCCAAGCTCTTGTATTGCAGCCACCTGCCTTTTAGGCTTTCCCTTCTGCAAACCCCTAAGCCTAACCGTCAGGATTTCGGGAAATGTCAGTTTTCGGGAAATGATCTGTAGGAAAATTCTCAAGTTGTGTTGTTCTTTGCCATTTGGAAAGTGAAATGCTCAGCAAACTAATTGTCGTGATGGATTTGCTAGCCAGGGAGAAATTAGCATCAAGGTTTTGTTTAAGAGGATGTTGCGCCAACAGAATGCCTGCCAACATTGCCTTTCTTTAATGAAAAGCAGAGTGTGCTTCTGGGTAGCTCTGAAGACTGCAAATTATTTCTTTCCCTTTGAAGTGCCTCACAAGTTAAAATATTCTCCTTGGTTTGTTGCATGTTAATAAAGTGCATTAGTTGGGCGATGGGTCTCTAAGTACTCACAGGTAATTTGAACTATGAAAAAAGCCACAGAGATGAAAATAAACTTGTCTCAGTGGTACACTAATGAGATGGAGAAAGCTAAAGCCTTGCTTTTCCGATAGCTTTTCCTGTCCTGTCAGATACCTGGTCCCGGTATTGAACTTGGCATTTCCATAACAATTAGATTCTAAGTATTACTTGTCATTTGTCTGGAAAATGCTAAAATTCCTGCAACTTCTTCCAGGAGAGAAGTGGGAAGGAGGAAGATGGGTCAAGCAGAGCATTCATGATGATGCCTTAGAGAAAAGGAAGTACAAATAGGGCCTTTTCATAACTCCTACAGGATTGAACAGGGTACTATAAAAGCAACAGAATAGAGTAAAGCCCAGGTGTTCATTTGTTTGTCAACCTGAAACAATGAGTCAGAAAATATGATTGAGTTGATTCCAGCACAAAATTTAGAAATGACCACCAAGAAAGAGATTCCAAAAGAACAGAATAAGTGTTCCCAAGTGGGGAAGTTAAGGTTTCACTTATGTAGGCAGAAACCAAGAATTTTAACAGGGTTCAACTTTTCCATTCAAGTCCAGTGTATATGTTACAGCGATTTGATTGGTTTTAGCTTGCTGCATTTCAAGGAAGATTGCTTTAACATTCTTTGAGGAGGGGTAATGATCAGAGGGGCTCTTATCTCTGACGCCATTCGGCTATTTCTAATCGTTTACAGGAAAAAGCAGAAGTTGCAGCTGCATGCTGCTTGACTTAGGCCACATAGTTATATTCCTCTCAAAGCTCAAAATAATTTAGCATTCCAACAGCTTTAAGTTTGAATTATATACTCTCACATTTTCATGCCACAAACATTATTGAACATCTATTGTGCATCAGACACTGTTCTAGGCACTGGAGAGACAACTAATGAGACAGAACAGTCTCCTGCCTTCAAGATCTCATAATCTCTAAGTCACATTTTTAGAATTGATTCACTTTCAGAATTGTTATAAAATTGGGGCCGTATTTGAGTCTTCAATCAATGGACTTTTAGAAAGTGATAATTTGGCTTTTGTCAGGAAAATCTGGACAGAGACAGAAATATCTATAAAGTGCTCTGGGAGAATGAAGGAGGGAGGGATTGTGTAGACAGAGGGAACAAACGGAATATTCTGCACAAAGATACGGGGAACTTGTATGTCAGTGAGATATGATAAGCAGCTCTCTTGGGGCTCAAGACGAAGAGTGGTGGGGAGTCACTGGTGACACAGCTGCAAAGGTAAGAAGACTTCTGGTTAAAGTAAAATACAAAAATAGAAGTAAACTCTACTTTGGTGGAAAGGACAAGAGGAATGACTTTGCCTCCTGTGGGAGGAAAATTTTCTGTTAAAAGCACATCTTAAGACATTACTAAAATTTACTTCCAAATTCACATTTATCCACCCACTTTTGGCTTTTGGTGCCTGCAAGCTGGCTGTGAAATAGGTTTTGGCAGGAGTAAAATAGCTATGATTATAGAAATCTATCATCATGATAGAGCAAAGGAATTGCTAATGGTCACAAGGATATATATAATATATATAGTTATTAAAACATGTAGTTTCTATACTATAGTCTTTTAGTTAAACAAAAAAGAAAAGCCTGCAGTGGAGCTCAGGAGAAAATACAAACTACAAAGAGAAATCGATGTGAAGGACACACTCAGGTGGCCCAGAGATCTTGTCTGAGCGTCTGTTGATTATTGGAGCCACTGTGCCTGATATTCACCTGAACTTCACCTTTAGTACCAAAGAGTGGCTGCCATTCTGAATTTGTCTGAATTATTAGGCTGCTGAAAAAGTAATTGCTGTTTTTGCCATTCAAAGTAATTGCAAAAAGTGATGTTACATTTGCACCAACCTAATACTTGCTTTCCTTCTGTTCTTGCCTACCTCCAATAGGGAGGGTTTGGGGCACCGCTCTTCCCAGTCCTAATCACACACCTATTTATTTTATTAGTCTCCTGTAGTCATTCCTGTCTCTTGTGAGTATGAATCTTAGTCCAAAAACTCAGCTTTGAATGCAACTTTAGGCTAACATGATAATAATTCTGAGCCTCTAGCCCTGTAGCCAAGGGAGAAATTAAATTTCAGTCCCTACTGGAGTTCTCTCCTTAAAGAATTGCCCACTGACCCGGTGCCCTCTCCCACTGATTGCTGGACACATTGGGGGAATGATGACCATTCCCTGCTGATAGTCCCAGGGCATTGCCAGGGGCTGCCTGCTGCTCTCCAGGCCTAGTGGTCTCTCTTTCCACTGTGTACCTAGAAATAGGAAGAATTACCTTCTTCTCTCTGGTGCCTTTTTCAGAGATGTTTGTTTTTCTCCCCCTGGAATACAAAACATATAGGCTTATAAATGAGTTTAGGCTTTGGAAAATAACAGCAAGGAAGGGAAGGATCTTAAAGGCCGTTTCTTTCCTTCCACCATAAATTCCTTCTGGGCAGAAAGCACAGAGCCTGCTTGTCTGTGGCTACTCCCCTTTTCCTAATCTGATTTCTCAAGGCAAGAGTGACAGCAAATGGTGGTGGAGGAGCAACGCAGAACCACTGACACTTGCTCCATTTCCAAAAGGCAGACACAACCTGTAAACCAAAGTGTCTGAGGCAGATCTCAATACATTTAGAGGTTTATTTTGGTAAAGTTGAGGACACACCTGGGAAAAAGAAACACAAGTTACAGTAGAATCTGTGGCCTGTGCTTTTTCCAAAGAAGGTTTTGCGGGCTTCAATATTTAAAGAGGAAAGAATGGGCAGAAAGGGAGGGAGGAAAGAGGGAAAAAAAGGGGATTAGATAGTGAGACAAGTGGGTACATTCTTTGAGGCTTTGATTAGCAATCACAGAATCCACATTTTACACAACAGAAGAGAGGATTGGGGGAAAAAGTCAATTAGGCATTCATTTGTCTTGTGTTCTTCGCAGATCTACATTTTACATATGATAATGTAAACATGTGAAATTACAGCTATCTCTTTGGGAACAAAAGGAAGGTTTGCTTTTGTTTTTGTTGACTCAGTTTTGAGGCTTAACTTTTCCCTTTGGCATAATGAGTTTGGAGTCCTGACATTTTATTTTCCTTTTATAAACCCAGATGTCCATCAATGGATTGATGGATAAACACAACAGGTGTAGCCATATAATATAAATGGTATATTCATCCACAGAAAGGAATGAAGTACTGATGTATGCTGCAACGTGGATGAACCTTGAAAACATTATGCTAAGTGAAAGGAGCCAATTACAGAATATCTTATATTGTGTGATTGCGTTGAAATGAAATGTCCAGAATGGGCAAATCTATAGAGGCAGACAGTGGACTAGTGCTTGCCTAGGTTAAGGAGGTTGAAGGATGACTGATGAGAGATAAGGAATTTCTTCCTGTAGTGATGAAGACATTCTGCAATTGATTGTGGTGCTCGTTGCACAGTCTTTGAATATACTGAAAAAGAAAGCTATTGAATTGTATAGTATGTGAATTATACCCCAATAAAACTATTATCAAGAAAAAAAGGTGTAGGGCTGTAATTTGCTGATCCCAGATCTATGCACCAACTCAAAGAAATGAATGTTATATTTTGGCCATATATTTTATTAATGTTAATGCTTCTTCATCAAGTATTGCTGAAAACTGGCTGTTCTTTCAAGTTAATCACTTTCCTAGGATGCCAAACGATCATTTTCCAAGTATCTCTCATAATACTTGGGCCTTTGACTTTCTCTACAGGCTCTTGAAAGAAAGGAGGGATAATCATTTCAACTTTTACCCATAGAGGTTACTCTGACTGCTGGAGCGCCTACTTTAATTTGCTACATTTGTGTGACTTTGATAATATCTAGACCATGAAGCATGAATCATGCATTTGGAAGAGATCCTAGAAACAATCTAGCCCAGTTGATTTCAAACATATTCAGTAGAATCTGGAGCTAGATGGCAGGGGCCTCAGGCAATAACAGGAGGGAACTGGGACAGGTGATAAATTGGTCAGGGTGGGTTCCTACATTTTTTTCAATCAGAGCAGCCCAGGTTTCATCTGATGTGTGTGTTTGGCTTCAGCAAGATTTTATTTGAAGAATCCAGCAGCTAACAAATATTTAAGACTCTTCTGATTTTTAGTTGTATAGAAAAAGGAAATGAGGCTTAGGGAAAAGACTTTTCAAAGTCTGTACATCCATTTGATGGCAGTGCAGGGTCCGGAATCATAGACTCCTAAGGATGGGCAGGGTGGTCGGGGTGATTTAATCCAACCAAAACTGAAGCTGGATTCCTCATGGTATACCACTCCTCCCTAATGAAGGGAAGAGAACATAACAGGTGAGCGTGTAGCTCAACAGCCATGTGGCTGGTGTTAAAACCCTATCTCACCACACATCAGCTATGTGATCTTGAGCAAGAAAATCAGCCCTGCTTAACCTTGGTTTCTTCATCTGTAAAATGGGGGCAAATGGCAGTGTCAGCCTCAGAAGATGAAATGGAATGATGCCAAGTATCTGGCATATAATAGAGGTCCAATAAGTATTAACCACTATTATCAGGAGTAACGCAGACTCTCCATGTACTTTGGTCTCCACAAGTTCCCCAGGGCTAAGAGGCGGCACTCCTGTGAAGCCTTCTCCTCCCAAACCAAATCAACCCAAGTTGATTTCACACAGCCAGCTGTTAAGACATGTCACTCCCATTGTGCATTTCTACAGTTGGAATAGCCGACCTCACTGTAAGATTTTTCATTTGTTTCTGTTCAATTTCACTTACTTTTTGAGTCACTTATTTGAAATTGTGTGTTATTTTCCAATATCAAGTAGAAAAGCCTTGGCCAAGTCTGTCTGATAGCTTGGTCCCATTAGGAATCCACACTCAGTCCTGGAGTTTCTGCTGGACATGTTTAAGGATACTGTTAGGTGGATGGTTCTAAACAACCCCTTTGTGTGGTCCATGATTTGGATTGTGGCTTGTTGCTTACTCATTTTTTTTTTTTCCATCTCTCTCCTGCTTTGCTCTTTTCATCTGAGGCCCAGTATCAAGTACTTTCCTGCTATTTTTGCTATATATTTTCCTAACGAGATCTGGGATGTTTCTCCACTCCTCCACCCATACTCCACAGCATGTAGGCACATCTCTACAGACCCCTTCTAGGTTTAACACCTGTGAACTTCCAAGTAAGACATAGCAACACCACCTGATCCTGCTTGCTGGCCACAGAATCTGTTTATTTAACTCTAACTTTATTTAACTCTCTGTGCAGGACTTTCTGTTTAATATCCAATGTTAAGCCTTTGGCCTACTAAATTGTGTTCATCATTTCTCTTCTTTCATCACTCTTTAGTTCTGATATCAAAAAATGTCTTAACTTTTAAGATGCTCCCTATGGTCATGTACCACATAAAAACATTGGGTCAATGATGGACTGCATATATGATGGTGGTCTCATAAGGTTAAAATACTGTATTTTTATTATGCCTTTTATATGTTTAGGTATACAAATGTTCATCATTGTGTTACAATTTCCTACAGTATTCAGTATAGCAGTATGCTGAAGAGGTTTGTAGCCTAAGGGCAATAGGCTACAACATTTAGCCTAGGTATGTAGTAAGTTATACCATCTAGGTTTGTGTAAGTACATCCTATGTCATTCACGTGACAAAATTGCCTAATGACACATTTTTCAGAACAGATCTTGGTTGTCAGGTGACACATGACTACACATTTTGAAAAATGGAAAACTCATTCATTCCAACATGATGAATGTATGCCAAAATTGTAATGCAAATTCCACTATTCATTGGATTTGCATTGTATTTTATATGTGCACACACACACACACACTCACACAGACGAGTTTTTAAAATAAGCCTGCAGATGAATCTTCACCCACTCTGCTAACAATTTCTTTTTAGTTAGTTCCTTGTGCCACTGAAAATGTGCTCATTAAACAGCTTAATGTATTGCTTTTTTTTTTTTAAAGGCACCAATTGATTTCCTTAGCATTTTAATTATTGGCTTTGTTAGCTTTACAGAAAGTTAGATTTGGAGGGATCATTAAGGACAGGTCATTAATTTTTATTATTTTATAGTTGGGAAAAATGAGGTCCAGAAATTATAAATCTGAGCCAAGATCTTACAACATTGAGGATCACAGCTGGGATCAAGTCCTCTGCATCTCAGTTAATTCTTAGTACATTCCATATCTGTCCAGATTCTGTATCTGGACTGGCTACATTACATTACATACATACATTACATACATAATGTATTACATTACATACAGCTGGGTAGCTGTTTTAAAAACAGCAATAGGCCAGTTGTGGTGGATCTTGCCTGTAATCCCAGCACTTTGGGAGGCCGATGGGGACAGATCCCTTGAGCCCAGGAGTTCAAGACCAGCCTGGCCAAAATGGGAAAACCCCATTTCTACTAAAAATTCAAAACTTAGATGGGTTTGGTGGTGCACACCTGTAATCCTAGCTACTAGGGGACTGAGGCAGGAGAATCACTTGAACTCGTGAGGTGGAGGTTGCAGTGAGCTGAGATGGCACCACTGCACTCCAGCCTGGGCAACGGAGTGAGACTCTGTCTCAGTAACAAACCAACAAAACCCCAGCAACAAACAAACATATTCCCTGGGAAACGACATATTCTGAGTCAGACCTGGTCTGGAATGGAGTTATGGAATATGTATTTTAAAATAGTTATCACACGACTATGATGCACTTAATTTAGGAACAAGTAACTATTCAGGAATGCTACCTAGAGCAGAACCCAGTCCAATTATTGGCCACAAAGTTATAAAGGATCGTAAATTATATAAAACTTCCTCACCACAATTTCTATGAAGGGAGTAAAAGCATAGCCTAGGTGGCTTTACCCAGATTCGGCCCAACTGCCCAAATTGGAAGACCAAGACAAATGCTGATTAGTATGAATGCAAAATGATATGAAGGTACAGACTACAAGAATTTTGGCTGGACAAGGAATTCAGCATAGAAAATTGCACAGTGGGCCTGCAAAAATGTGTGTAGTGAGCACTCACTCTCCAGTGCCTTTGGTCTAGTAACAAAGTTGAGGTCTTAGCAGCTTGCCCTTCTTCAAACGCCAGGAGTTGTAGTTGCTGATTTGCCTACCTCTACCCTAGTCCTTAACTTTTCCTTTTTCTTGCCAGTTCTTTCAAGTAAAGTGCACCCCCAAGGCGGAATGAGTACTCTGTTAATATCATCTCAGGTCTTGATTGCAGGCCTTGTTCAGACCAAACTGAGCCAGAGTACAGCTTGGAAACTATAAATCATGTTACAAGTGTTGGGTAACATTATGTTTCACTGTCATCTATCGAATTTATGAGTAGGGTCAAATATTGTCAGTTGCTACCATTGCAAATTATCACCGTCAATCTTGCAGAGCATAACATTTCAAAACATCTGGGAAGATCGGAAGGTGTTTATTGATATGAGTGATCCCTAAAACATTGAAAAGATGATTATAGAATTATCATTCCATCATCTTTATCAGAGTTATTTAAGAGAGAAACGAAGGAGCACATAAGGGGAATTTGAGAGTGCTTGGTTTTTTTTTTATTTGCTTGATTAAACTCAAAATAGTGAGGGGATCAGTAGGAAAACTCTAATGTCTTTACATTTGTGCTTCTTACATGTAATTACTAATAATACGTGAATGTCCCTGCAATGGAAGGTGAATGCATGTCATTAGGAAATTCCATACATATTGGTAATAAAATTTTTTCCAATGGTTGAAAATTTAATTTTTGTTCCTTTACTATGAAAGCTGGCAGTAACTTAGAAAAAACTAACTATGCTCTAATTTTACAATTAAATAAAGAAAACTGAGCCACTGAGAAGTTAAGTGTCTCATTCAAGGACCAATTTCTGGTTTACTCATAATTCAGCATTTGTTTCCTCTTCCTACTGAAGTCTCTGTAGGAAAAGGTGAAGAACTTAATATTTTGAAATTCTGTCCGATGTTTGTTTATAAGACAATAAGGAATGTTTTCGACAGCACCAGCAAGTTATTTATTTTTCTTATTTTATTTTTAAAGTAACGTATTATATTTCCGCACTTTGCAACTGGGTCAGCTAATGTTTAGAATGAGCAGACGTTCAGCAGTCTTTGAATATTGTGATATGGTCCCTCATCAGCTTTGAAGGTGAGACAATTTTGGCTTCACTATTTTCTCCTTGTGAAAGTATTAACTCAACAGATTATAAGTAATTAAAACTGTTGTCGATTCAGCAATGTTAATACAGCATAAAATTCACAGTGACTACCAATTTTTCCCTCTGGAGAAAATTATACCTGCGCCAAGTGAACTTCAAGGTCGTTTGAACTTTGATACATATTTATACATAAAGGATTAGTGTGTTGAAGAGGAGGCCTGGTCTATCCAAAAGGACGCAGGTATCAATTTCTTTCCATCTCAAGTAACTCTCTGTGAGGAGAGAATGGTTTTTACGACCACATTTATCTGCAGGTTCTACAGAGTTCAAATTATGTATTGTGCAGCTTTGGCTGGGTATGAAATCAGATGTGGTCTGATTATTGGTTAATGCTATCAAAGGTTTTTAGTTACTTTTCCTTCCTTAACTTTGCCTAATACAATAATGGGTGTTTGTTGGCTTCTTAAAGCCCCTGGGGAAAAAATAATGTATTTTTTTCTTCTTGTAAGTGGTTCTATGATTTGATCATCCCTGTTCAGAAAACTGTTTTTGGATGTCTTACCTAAATCTCTCTTTCTGTGGTATAAGTCTTTCTTCTCATTTCTGGATAAATATGAACAGTTACTGAGCAACCCATAAATGATATTTAACAAGCTTACTTCATTGTCTTATTTTAAGGGGAAAAGGGCTTATTTATTCCAGGAAATCAAATTTTATGTGATTTGTTTTATAAAAATTTTGAATTGAACTTTGGCAGGTGATAGGTTAAGTCATGGTTAAGACATGGTTAACCTGCTCCCAGTCCCGCCACTGAACACTTGTTGGTTGTGAGAGTCACTGGCTGTGGCTGCACCCCACAGGCTTGGCATTTCACACCCAGAGACACTCCCAGCTGGGATAAACCATAAGCAATGGGTGTGCCTGCCCCACCCCACCTCTGGCTGCAACCCAGAGGGAAAGGGGGCCTCCCACTTTTTAGATGCTTCCAATGACTCACTAGTTCAATAAAATTGTGAACTCACAAGTTCAATAAGCAAGTTCAATAAACAAGTTAAGTGTGATGATGCAGCCCAGGCATTTGGTGATGCTTTAAGCTTCTTGGCCACCCTTGTAGAATCTTTGGCAACTTAGGCAGGTAGCAAGCACTATTGCTCACCAAACTTATGCTTTCACAGTTCCTAGTGAAAAAAGAATTTGATGGTAAGAATCAAAAAGGTGCATATATGAGGCGCTTTAATAAAAAAGAAAAATTTAACCTTTTACGCAGTATTTTATATTTAAGAACATTGTCTCTCAATTGTGCAGTGCCTTCTATAAGTTAAATGTGCACACTTTATGTCTTGGACATTCTACTTCTCATTCTTACTCGGACACCAGGAGGGATCTTCAAAGATGCTCACTGCAGCATTGTTCATAGTAGTAAAAAATGGCAAACAATTGAAAAGTGTCCAACAATAGAGGGACAGTTATATAAATTATGGTATAGCAATAAACTATATAAACTAAAGAATGTAGATTTTTTAAACTGACACAAAAAATATCCTCAATGTATACTGTTGAGTGCAAATAGCAAATTATAAAACTATATAACTACAGAACAGTTTGAGAATTTTCTTTAAAAGACTACATCTCATATTTTACCTATATGGAGATGTATACAAGTCGATAGTAAAATTTAGAAGGATAAATGCCAAACCGATAAAGTGAATCTCTCTGGTAGCTGTCGCTGGTGGTCAAGTAGAACTCTAGTCTTTTCCTTGAAGCTTTAACTTTACAATAAAATGTTATGGTTGTGGTGGTTGTGGCAGAATTTGACGGTAGCCCCCGAGGGACTCTTCCCCCTAGTGTACACATCTTGCATAGTCCCTGGAATGGTGAATTCGATGGATTTTATTCCCAGGATTAGATTATGTCCTGTGGCACAGTAGACTTTAGGAAAAGGAGAGACTTCTGCTGGGTAGGTCTAACCTAATCACACAAGCCCTTACCATCTGAGTTTAGAGGTCAGAGGTGGAAGAAGTCAGAGATTCAAAGTAAGAAGAGTATTCTATTTGAGGAATTCTCTTTGTTGGAGGGGGATATATGTCAATGAAAACAGTCTTTAAGATCCGGGAAGAGCCCCTGCCAACAGCCAGCAAACAGGGACCTCAGTCTTATGACAGCAAGGAACTGAATTCTGCACCAAATGTGTGACCTTGGAAGAGGAACCTGAGCTCTAGATGAGATAAGCAGTGTGGCTGACACCTTGACTTTAGCCTTATGATACTACAAACATTGAAATGTGCATAATTTTTTAGTGGGGCATTCTACTTCTCATTAATACTCAGACACCAGGATAGTGCAGCCATACCATGCCCAGATACCTGCCCTACAGAAACCATAAGATAATAAATGGATGTTGCTAAGTTGGTAGTAATTTGCTATGCAGCAATAGAAAATGAATACAAATGTATTTGAGTATTAGTTGTTTAATGAAAAATAATGTGATGTTATCTTAATAATTAAAGTTTAGCTATCCTTAATAATTCTTAGTAGGTTATGAGTATTAATTGCCCTTATAAAACAGATCTTGGGAGCTGTGCATCATTTGTTGTAGAAGAGAATAGAGGACTTGTGTGTGGATTGGATTTAGGCTCTCAGAAACTATCCTAGGCTACCAGTGTACTGTGGACCCATCCTTTGAGAATCAGCACCTTAGAGATCGTCTAATCAAAGCCCCTGGAAGTTGATACTAATTTGTAAGTGGTCACCTAGTTGGATTGAGAATCCTCAATGCTGACAGGCTGCTCATGGCTACACAAAGGACTTCATTCCATTTCAGACAGCTCTAATTGCTGTAAATTTATCTCTTCGAATTTGTCTTCTTGCCACATTTACTTTGGACCTCAGCTTAGCCCTAGGGACTGCATGTGCTCTCTTATAAATACTCTAAAACCTCATTCATGTGTCCCATAACCTCAAAGTTGAAGATTTTATATGATCTCCTTATTAATCCTCAAAATAAAAAATAAAATATCAAAAATCTTGCCTCTACAGGGCTCTCATTGCATTGGATAAGTGACTCTACTACATAAACTGACTATTAACTTCCCAGGATCATCCCTCAATGGAGATCCATGTTGCCCAAGTGTTTGGAGAAGCTCAGTTTCAAAGCAACCACCTGACGGAAAGTTTTATGAATCATTTAATATGCACTTTCAGTCCCATCAGAATAGGAGAAAGCAAAGGTTTGTCCAAAATAACTAACAACAAGTCATTTCCACTCTAGTTAGCAAATGTTTTATATTTGACTGCTTACACAGTGCTGTTGTGGCTACAGCCATATCATACAGTAGAACCAAAGTGTCTCAGAAATGAAAGGAATTAGAAGCTTTTACAATTTAATTATCTTCTCAATACTTTAATTCTTTTTAAAACAATCTTGACTTTTGCTTGAACATATCTGCTGACAAGGAATTCATGACTTAATGAGGCATCCAGGTCTATTTTATTTTATTTTTTTAATTGACAAATAAAATTTGTGTATTTATGGTGTACAATATAATGTTTTGAAACATGTATACATTGTGCAATGGCTAAATCGAGATAATTAACACATACTTATTTTTTTTTGCAGTAAGAATACTTGAAATCTACTAATTTTCAAGTATATAATTCATTGTTATTAACTATAGCCATCATGTTGTACAATAAATCTATTGAACATATCCTCTGTCTCACTGAAATTTTTTATTCTTTGAGCAACATTTCCCCAGAACCCCCACTACAACCCCCTCCCACCAACCCTTGGTAAGTATCATTCTACTCTCTGCTTCTGTGAGTTTGACTTTTTAAGATTCTACATATAAGTGAGATACAGTAATTATTTTTCTGTGTCTGGCTTGTTTAACATAGTGTTCTGCAGGTTCATCCATATTGTTACAAATGACAGGACGACCTTCATTTTTAATGTTGAATAGTATTCCACTGTGTATATATACCACAGTTTCTTTATCCATTCAGCCATTGATGAACATTCCAGGTTGATTCCATAAAAAAAATGAAATCTGTTTTCTTTTAACTTCTTTAAATTTGCCGGGCGCGGTGGCTCAAGCCTGTAATCCCAGCACTTTGGGAGGCCGAGACGGGCGGATCACGAGGTCAGGAGACCGAGACCATCCTGGCTAACACGGTGAAACCCCGTCTCTACTAAAAAAAAAATACAAAAATCTAGCCGGGCGAGGTGGCGGGCGTCTGTAGTCCCAGCTACTCGGGAGGCTGAGGCAGGAGAATGGCGGGAACCTGGGAGGTGGAGCTTGCAGTGAGCTGAGATCCGGCCACTGCACTCCAGCCCCGGCAACAAAGCAAGACTCCGTCTCAAAAAAATAAAATAAAATAAAATAAAATAAAATAAAATAAAATAAAATAAAATAAATTTATGATCCCTGTCCTGTCTTGAGTTCAAATGTAGATTTGTCTAATTCATTTTCCTTTCAGGCAGTTGAAGCCAACTGTCACATTCCCTTAAGTTTCCTGTTCTCAAAGGAAATAGCTATAATTCTTTATATTAATTTTTTAATTAAAGAAAAATTTAATTAATTAAAAAATAAATAATTTAATTAAGTATTAATATTTAATTAAAGGAGCCCAAGGTGATAGAAACTCTGTGTGTGTGTATGTGTGTGTGTGTGTGGGGGGGGGGGTTGGTGTGCCTGTTTCATTCCAGACCCTCTTCCTCTTGGATAGACCAGCCATGGTGAGTGGGTAGCATGTTACTGTTCAATAGCATGGCAGGCTTCTGGTCTGACCCTCACAAAGCAGAATGAAGTCCTTCTGGCACACTCTTGAGAAAGGACAACCCCTAAGGAAGGAAATTCTGTCATTTGCAACAACATAGATGGAACTGGAAGACATTGTGCTAAGTGAAATAAGCCAGGCACAGAAATACAGATACTGTATGATCTCACGTGTGGAATCTAAAAAGTTAATCTCATAGAAGTAGAGAGTAGAATGGCGGCTACCAGGGGCATGGAGGAAGGGATGGGAAAAGGAAGATGTTGATTAAAGGGTACAGAGTTTCAGTTCGACTGGTGCAATAAGTTTCAGTGATCTACTCCACTGCATAGTGACCACAATTAATATTAATAATGTAATACATATTTCAAAGTTGCCAAAATAGCTTTTTAACATTCTCATCACGTGTACACACATGATAAGTTGGTGTGGTGATGGATATGTTAATCAGCTTGATTGTATCTTTCTATAATGGACACATAGATCAAATCCTCACATTATACCCCACAAATACACATAATTGTTCTTTATCAATTAAAAAAAAGAAAGGCTAACTGTTGACCTCTCCAGAGTACTCAGGGCACATGGTTCCAGCAGAAAGCTGCCTGAAGTTTAGGAGTGAAGGTAGCTGCTATTATTATTAAATATATACATTTTTCTTTTTCTCAGAGAGGATATTTTTTTGTCTAGAAGCCAGCCAGCAGATTTCCTCTTCTATTTCTTTGGCCAGAACTGGGTAGCCCTGATCACCCTACCCCTAAGCCATATTACTTGTTGAATAACAGAATGGATTGTGCATTAGTTAATTCTCACATTGCTATGGAGAAATACCTGAGATTGGGTAATTTATATAAAAAAAAGAGATTTAATTGACTCACAGTTCTGCATGACTGGGAAGCCCTCAAAAAACTTGCAATTATGGTGGAAGGGGAAGCAAATACGTCCTCCTTCACAAGGTGGCTGGAGAAAGTACAAGCAGGGCCAATGCCAGACACAAACAAAACTATCAGATCTCTTGAGATTCATTAACTATCATGAGAACAGCATGGGAGAGACTGCATCCATGATCCAATTACCTCCACCTGGTCCTGCCCTTGACATATGGAAGTTATGGGGATTACAATTCAGGATGAGATTTGGGTGAGGACACAGCCAAACCATATCAGATTCCATATATCAGTTCTCAAACATTATATTTTATGTGCTGCAATTTGTCTTTTTGATGTACCTAGTGTATTTTAATGACACATGCTAAATACAGGCCTCACATGTCACATCAGCAGCCAGTGACCACAACTGCCTGACTGAACGGGATAAAGTCCTAATTCTCTGAAGATGGATGCCCACCTAAGAACATGGATTGACAAATGGGTGTAGCATGCACAACCTGTCAAACAGTCTCAGGTTGCCAGGCTGTTCAAGTCGCCAGCTGATGTCTTTTCTTTTGGTCCCTGAGAAAGTATTTATTTTGAAATCACATCACTGTGCCCATGCTCAGCCCAACTTTACAGATATATTCATTAGTTAAAATCACAACATTAGAAAAATATGTAACTCTGAAAGTAAAAGTGTTCTGTAATTCCAACTGCAGAAATAACGCAGTGTTAACAGCATGGTATAGTGTTTTTTTTTTTTTTTTTTTGAGTCGGAGTTTCACTCTTGTTGCCCAGGCTGGAGTGCAATGGTGCAATGTTGGCTTACCGCAACCTCCGCCTCCCAGGTTCAAGCAATTCTCCTGCCTCAGCCTCCCGAGTATCTGGGATTACAAGGATGTGCCATCATGCCCGACTAATTTTGTATTTTTAGTAGTGACAGGGTTTCTCCATGTTGGTCAGGCTGGTCTTGAACTCCTGACCTCAAGTGATCCACCCTCCTCAGCCTCCCAAAGTGCTGGGATTATAGGCATGAGCCATCGTCTCTGACTGTTTTTTTTTTTTTTTTTTTTTCTTTAAGTTCTGGGATACATGTGCAGAATGTGCAGGTTTGTTACATAGGTATACATGTGCAATGGTGGTTTGCTGCACCTACCAACCCGTCATCTAGGTTTTAAGCCCCACATGCATTAGGTATTTGTCCTAATGGTCTCCCTTCCCTTGTTCCCCACCCCCCAACAGGCCCAGGTGTGTGATGTTCCCCTCCCTGTGTCCATGTGTTCTCATTGTTCAACTCCCACTTATGAGTGAGAACATGCAGTGTTTGGTTTTCTGTTCCTATGTTAGTTTGCAAGAATGATCGTTTCCAGCTTCATCCATGTCCCTACAAAGGACATGAACTCATTCTTTTTTATGGCTGCCTAGTATTCCATGGTGTATGTGTGCCACATTTTTTTTTTACCCAGTCTATCATTGATGGGCATCTGGGTTGGTTCCAAGTCTTTGCTATTGTAAACAGTGCTGCAATAAACATACATGTGCATGTGTCTTTATAGTAGAATGACTTATAATCCTTTGGGTATATACCCATTAATGGGATTGCTGGGTCAAATGGTATTTCTGGTTCTAGATCCTTGAGGAATCGCCACACTGTCTTCCACACTGATTGAAGTTTAAAAGCGTTCTTATTTCTCCACATCCTCGTAAGCATCTGTTTTTTCCTGACTTTTTAGTGATTTCCATTCTAACTGGCATGAGATGATATCTCGTGGTTTTGATTTGCATTTTTCTAATGACCAGTGATGATGAGCGTTTTTTTTTCA
Organism: Colobus angolensis palliatus; assembly: GCF_000951035.1. Classification (NCBI taxonomy): domain Eukaryota; kingdom Metazoa; phylum Chordata; class Mammalia; order Primates; family Cercopithecidae; genus Colobus; species Colobus angolensis. The sequence continues at coordinate 836,741 of NW_012116944.1, forward strand.
TTTGTTTGTTGGCTGCATAAATGTCTTCTTTTGAGAAGTGTTTGTTCATATCCTTCATCCACTTTTTGATGGGATTGCTTGTTTTTTTCTTGTAAATTTGTTTCAGTTCCTTGTAGATTCTGGATATTAGACCTTTGTCAGATGGATAGATAGCAAAATTTTTCTCCCATTCTGTAGGTTGTCTGTTCACTCTGATGATAGTTTCTTTTGCTGTGTAGAAGCTCTTTAGTTTAAGTAAATACCATCTGTCAATTTTGATCCTTCTAGATATTATTTGTATACACTAACATATATATGATGCAATACATGATACAATATGATACAATATTTTTTTGGTCAGTGTTGGTCCTTGGAAGCTCTATTATATTTCAAATGTGATAGTTACTCTCCAAAGGTATCCCCTAGTGAACCACACCTCCTGGTATTCATGTCACATCACATTGAATCAGCACTGGTGTTGTGACTCACATTAGCCAAGAGAATGCAGGAGAAGGGTCACTGTGGCAGTCTTCAGAAGACCTGGTGACTTCTCCTTTTGTGCCCTTTGGAGACCTGGGCCATCATGTAAGAAGCCCAATGACTCTACTGGGAAGACCACAAGGAGAGATCATGTGGAAAGGCAGTATAGAAGAAGTCCTGAGACCACATGGAGAGAGAAGCCCACTGTCCCAGTGTCCCTGCTGAAGCCCGCGTTCCATTCTTCCTTGTTGAGGCCACAAACATGTGAGCAAAGCCATTTTGAATGTTCCATTCCCAGCTGTGACTGGACCCCATGGGTGAGCATCAGAAGAATGCTCATGTCCAGCTGTCTCAGTCAAGCCACAGAACTGTAAGAAATGTTATAAGATAAACATTGACATATTAAAATTCTAGTGTTTCACTTATAAGTGGGAGCTGAACAGTGAGAACATATGGACACTAGGAGGGGAGCCAACACATGCTGGGGCCTGTTAGGTGGGTAGGGGGATGTGTGTAGTGGGGAGGGAGAGCATCAGGATAAATAGTTAATGAGTGCAGGGCTTAATACCTAGGTGGTGGGTTGATAGATGCAGCAAATCACCATGGCACATGTTTACCTATGTGACAAACCTGCATGTCCTGCACATGTATCCTGGAATGTAAAATTAAATTAAATTTAAAAAACCCCCAAATTTAGAGTTTACTTGAGCAGACAGAAAATCATGAATTGGGCAGCTTCAGACCACAAGTGGTTCAGGGATTTGCCAAAGGGGCAGGTGAAGAAAGCTTTTAGAAGGTGAATACAAAAGCAGGGCAAATAAAATACTTGATTGGTTAAAGTAGCCTTATTTGGATCATTCCAGTGGAAACTCCAGAGTGAAATGTTAGTTGGCAGTTTCTGATTGGTTAAGCCTGGTTACACCAAATCTAATGGCTTCCCAATTAGTGATGTTAACAGAAATAGTAAAATATTATTTTAAGCCACTCTGTTTATGGTGGTTTATTATGTATCAAGAGATAACTAAAATAATAATACAATAGATACCCATAAGACTACCAACCAAATCAAGAACTGGGACACTAACAATGACTTGCATTTACCTACATGCTTCTGCTCATCCCATTGTCCAGCCTTCTGCATAGAGGGAAGCTGGGTGAAAGGTACACAGGACTCCTTGTATTATTTTGCAACTTCTTGTGAGTGTATTATTATGTCAAAATATAAAGTTCTTTTAAAGGAGAAAACTGTAGTATGATACTTAGACAATACTCATCACCGATAAATGTTAGTTTCCTTCCCTTCATTTGTCCTCATCTCAATTTCCTAGTTCTCAGGTTAAATGTAAAGTATGTTTGTCAGGTAGCTCCAGTTATTAATGAATGAGGACTTCAAAAGAGGCTTACCTCTTCCTTGCTGCCTGGTGAGAAATGAGCAGAAGACACAATAATCAGAAGCACAGGGCATAGGCCCTTGTTAAGTCTAAAGGCTGATCCTTCAGGGCTCCTGGCCTGGAGTATGTGGTGTCAGCTAGGATACTGCTGCATGCAAGCTCCTGAAGACTGTCATTAGTTCTTTAATTATCTCCCTTTCTGCAAATAAAGAGCATGAAAATGCACTGGGCAGCTCTATTTATTCTGCTGAGGTAACTTCCTGTATAGTCAACAAAATCAGACACCTGTAAATACTTTTACAATGCAGATCTGCACTGTAGGGAAAAACAGTTTAATTGCTGTAAAGCACTTTATCTGAGTGCTCTCCTTAATTTTCCATTACCCCATGTGTCACCAGGTCCCACAACACATTTCTTCCTCCCCTGTTCTCTAACCTGGGTCTTGGATGCTTAAGTCAGAGTTCCCCAGAGGTACGGAACCAATAGGATATGTGCACATATATGAAAGGGAGTTTGTTAGGGAGAATTGGCTTACGTGATTACAAGGTGAAGTCCCACGATAGGCCATCTATAAGCTGGGGAAGAGAGAAACTGGTAGTAGCTCAGCCTGAGTCTGAAATCCTCAAAACCAGGGAAGCCGATAATGCAGCCTTCAGTCTGTGGACAAAGGCCCTGAAAGCCCCTGGCAAACCACTGGTAGAAGATCAAGAATCCAAAGGCCAAAGAATCTGGAGTCTGATGTTCAAGGGCAGGAGGAACAGAAGGAATCATCCACCACAGTTAAAAAGGAAGCCAGAAGACTCAGCAAGAAACCTTATCCCACCTTCTTCTGCCTGCTTTGTTGTAGCCATGCTGGCAGCCAATTGAAGGGTGCCCACAACCATTGAGGACGGGCCTTCCTCTTCCAGTCCACTGACTCAAATGCCAGTCTCCTCTGGCAATACTCTTGCAGACACACCCAAAAACAATAGTTTACCAGCCATCTAGGCATCCTTCAATCCAATCAAGTTGACACCTGATATTAACCATCACAGATGCAGTGGAACAATTTGTTGAATACCTGTTGTGTACTGAGCACACAATAGCCCACAGAATAGCTGTGTGCTATTACCTTCATTTTATAGATGAGAAAATCGGGGCTAGGAATGGGAAGCAAATAAGCAGCATTGCCAAGATTTGATCTCACGTTCATTGAACTGTTGAGCCTATAACGTCCTGTCTGCTTTGCCCCGTCTCCTCTCACATAGCAGTGGTAAAGATCAAAGGGACTGGCTTGATCTCAGTGGGTTAAATGTAGCATTTGTGATTGATGATTTGCAATGTCCTTATTGTGACTTTCTGAGTCAGGACTGTGTCATTGAGTCTTGTCATAGTGACTAGTATCCCACCCTCAGAAAAAACAGAATTTCAGATAAGGAAGGATCCTCTATTTTAATGCTTATACTTCTGTTTCCTAAAGGGAGGGAATCAAGGAAGATGGGAAAACCAAAGGGAATAATAGACTCAGGTCACCTCTCAGCACAGAGGGAGCTTAGCTTTTGGCTCAAATTCCAGCTCTACCATTTATTTATTCTGAGATGTTGGGCCTTAGAAGCTGTATGGCACCTGTTTTCTGTAAAATGGCTACCAAAACAAAAGGCAGTGTCCACTAATGCAGGTTTTCCCGAGTAGCCTGATGAAAATCATTTAAAATTCAGATTTCCAGGTCCTTCCTCTAGAAAATTTCAGTCAGAAGATTGGAGGTTGAGCCCAAATGAGGCTGGCCAAGATATATCACGTAGATCCCTTCATCGAGCCAGAAGTAAGTACCCCATTGATCTCAGTGTTATAGAATCCAAAGACAGGGTAGGCCTGGTCCATTGGCCCCCTCACTCAGGAACAAAGATAGTCATTTTTAAAGACCACAATGTGCTTCCACCCCTAAATCCCAGGTAGACTAATGCTTGGCCAAAACCAAGTATTTTCCTGAATTTATTGCTGCAGAACCCAAATGTTCTTCCACCCCCAAATCCCGTGTAGATTAATGCTTGGCCAAAGCCAAGTATTTTCCTGAATTTATTGCTGCAGAACCCAAATGTCTTGGAGAAATACATGAATAGGTCTTTAGACCAGAAATAGGACCTATTCAGCTGGCACATAATTGGATATCTGAGACATATTGATCTGGAACTGGAGAGGAGGCCTGAACAGGAAAAAGTGCTAACAAACACTAAAGATAAACTTAGAAAGAAAATAAAAAATTTCTTACTATCTGTAGAAAATTAAAATAATAAAAGTAATTTCTAATATTTATTGAGTAGCTAGTCATTGCTGAAACTGCTTTCCATGAAAGGGAGGAATTTTTCTAATGGTAAAAATTAACTCTGTCTCTCATTTTCACTGAAAATGCCTCCAAGGGCAAATGAATGCAGCCTGAAGCAGCCTGCACCAATAGAAAAAAACTGACCTTGATATTGCCCTTTCAGAATTAGACAAGACTTTAACTTTTCAGCACACAGCTTGCTGTACTCTCTGGTTCGATGGCAAAGGTTTCAAAAAGGAATATTTTACATGCATGTCCTGTACATCATCTTCTCATCCTCAAAAAGCAAACATAACAATAACAACAACAACAACAACAAAACTCAAATGCCATAATTTCATTGTGTAACAGATACAAAGTGAACGCAATTGACAGTAGATCATGGTCTGGAAGAAAAAGTAATTACATTAAGATATGATGTATCTGACCCATAGCTCTTGCTGTCATCTCAGGAATGGAAGCGGGACTAGATCACAATAATCCTAACGCCCTTGGGGTAATAATTTTTATCCCATGCATACTTCACATTGGCAGTGCTTTTGAATGTGCTACCTGGAGGTGGGAGGAAGCTCCATTTAGATGTAGATTACAGCCTCAGGATGAATATTCACTTGAAAATCTGTACTTGGGTATTAAGCATAAGAAATGTACTTTATGACAAAATTTGAATTATTAATATAAATTAAGTGGAAGAGGATTTTAAATATTAAAACATAAAAGAGAATAAAATAATTCTTATAAATACCATGGAAATGGATAGCCTGTACCCTCAAGGAGAACTGGGAAGAATGGTCCTGAGAAGATGGTGTTTCTCAGGCTACTATCCTATGGGTGGTTGTGGCTGAATAAGAATCTTATGCTTTTACATAGCATAATGCTATGTTTCATAATGCTATGTTTCTTAATGCTATGTAAAAGCACTTGAGATAATCAAAATTAAAAGAGCTCCTTCAAGTAGTTGTAAATATGAGCTCAGTGGTCTGAAGATGAAGAACTCTACAAGTTCTACCTGACTCCAGTGTCATGCTCATGTAGGGCTGGAAGACTAGTCTGCCTGGGGCACACTGCTGCCCCACTGGCAATTCCACCCTCTTGAGCAATGAGGCCAACATACATACCATCTAGGTGCCTGAGGACTGGCTTACCCAGCATCAATATCACCAGAAAAGCCATGCCACAGCTCCACAAACAACTGTAGCCTAGGCCACTAAGCACTTATAGACACTGTTGATGTTGATTACAGTTGAAGAAATCATATAGAAACCATGCTAGTGTTCTCACCAGGAACCAAAGGCAAAGCACCCTACCCAACTGACACTACAGGACGTATCTACAGAAAAAATTTTTTCCCTATGAAAACTGCTCCATAAAATTGGAAGAAGTGAGTGTTCCACCACATGCACAGATATTGACATAGGGACACAAGAAACATGAAAAAGCAAAGACACATAACACCTCCCAAAAATCACAGTAATTTGCTAGTAACAGACCCTTCAAAAAGGAAATCTATGAAATGCCTGAAAAAGAATTCAAGATAATAATCTTAAGGAAGCTCAGTGAGATACAAGAGAGCATAATAGACAGCTGAAATACCAGAGAACATAGACAGACAATTCAACAAAATCAAGAAAACAAGTCATGGTAAGTGAGAAATTCAACAAAGATATAGACATGAAAAGAATGAAACAGAGATCTTGGAACTAAAGAATTCAGTGAATGAAATAAAAAATACAGTTGAAAGCTTAGTAATAGACAAGATCAAGCAGAAGAATACATTTCTGAACGTGAGGGCAGTTTTAAAATAACCCATTAGTTGGGTGGAGAGGGGGATGACTCCTGGGTAATCACCAAACTTCACAGTTATTCAATGGGCCCTAGTGAAACAGCAGGCCTTAATAAGCACATTCTTTCCCCTTTAGGCACACTAAGATAGGGAAGCTAAAAGCAGGTTGGAGTGGAGGGATGCCTGCAGCTGCAAAAAGGTGTATGGGCACAGACACAGAAAATCTCCCTCCCAGATAAGCAAATCGAAGAAACACAGACTAAAAGTCTGATAAAAACTCTGCTCTATACAGATTGCACACCTAGTCCCAACTAAATCTTCAGGCCCTAGGAGGCTAGGACATCCCCTTCTCACTAGCCCCCTCCTCATTAGCCCGTTTATAAAAACCTTGACATTTTTACTACAACTTGGCAGCCCGCTTGGGACCCCTGTCTGTAACAGAGAGCTGTTTTTTCCTTTTGCCTATTAAACTCTTGCTCCAAACTTTAAAAAACAAAACAAAACAACAAAAACTCATTAGTTAAATAAATACATGAATGAAAAAATTTAAAAATGAAAAAAATTTATGTGACATATGGGGCACCATTAACTGAATAAACATTCACATTATGGTAATTACAAAAGAAGACAAGATGGGAAAAGGCATATAAACCCTATCTAATGAAATAGTAGTTGAAGCTGGGCATGGTGGCTCATGCCTGAAACCCCTGCAATTTGGGAGGCTGAGGCAGGTGGATCACCTGAGGCCTGGAGTTCGAGACCAGCCTGGCCAACATGGTGAAGCCCCATCTCTACAAAAAACACAAAAATTAGCCAGGTGTGGTGGCAGACACCTGTAATCCCAGCTACTCAGGATGCTGAGGCAGGAAAATTGCTTGAACCCAGGAGGCAGAGGTTGCAGTGAGCTGAGATTGCACCACTACGCACCAGTCTAAATGACAGAGCAAGACTCCCTCTAAAAAATCAAATAAACAAAAATGTTTGGCAGAGATATAGACATCCAGATACAGGAAGCTTAAAAATTCCCAAACAGATTCAACCCCACAATTTCCTCTCCTAAGCATGTTGCAGTCACATTATCAAAAGACAAAGAATTTTTAAAACAGCAAGAAAAAAGCATCAAGTCACATATAAGTGACTCTCCATTAGGCTAATATATTTCTTAGCAGAAAACTTCTAGACCAAGAGAGAATGGGATAATATATTCAAAGAGTTGAAGGAAAAAAAAAAACTGTTAGCCAAGAATACTATACCCAACACAGCTGTCCTTCAGAAATGAAGGAGAAATAGTCTTTCCAAGACAAGCAAAAATTGAGGGAATTCAACACCACTAGACTGGCCCTGTGCTAAGGGAGTCCTTCAACTGGAAGAAAAATGATAATATCTACCATCGTGAAAACACATGAAAATATGAAACTCACATGAGAAATGGAAAGAAATCAAGTATTATCATTGCAGAATACAAACAAAACACAAAGCTAAACAATAAGAGAAGAAGAAAGGAACAAAGGACACATAAAACAACCAGAAAACAATGAACAAAATGACAAAGTAAGTCTTCACCTATTAATAACAACTTTGAATGTAAACGGTTTACATTTCACAATGGAAAGAGATAGACTGTTTGAGTGGATTAAAATAAAACAAGATCCGACTATATGCTCATTTCACACGTAATGACACACAGAGACTGAAAGTGAAGGGATGGAAAAAATATATTCTGTGCATATGGAAACATTATTTCAGACAAAATAGACTTTAAGTCAAAAACATAAAAGGTCACAGAGAAGGCTGTTAATTAATGATAAAGGGATCAATTCAGTAAGGGGCTTCAACAATTATAAATATATATGTATTCAATACTACAGCACCCAAATATATTAACCAACCAAATGTTATTACAGCTAAAGAGAGAGAGACCCCAATAAAATAGTAGCTGGGGACCTCAACACCCTACTCTCAGCATTGGACAGATCATCTAGACAGAAAATTAACAAAGAAACATTGGATTTAAACTATACAGAAGACCAAATGGATCTAAGAGACATCTACAGAACACATTATCCAATAGCTACAAAATCTACATTTTTTATCTGCACATGGAATATTTTCCAGGTTCAACCATATGTTAGTACACAATTCTCAACAATTAAAAAATTTGGAATCATATCAAGTATCTTCTCAGATCACAATGGAATAAAACTAGAAATCAATAACAAGAGGAACTTTGGAAACTACAAATTCATGAAAACCATACATGTTCTTGAATGACCAATGGGCCTATGATGAAATTCCGAATAAAATTTTAAGAAAATATTGAAACAACTGAAAATAGAAACACAATATACCCAAGCCTATGGGATACAGTAAAGCAGTACTAAGAGGGAAGTTAATAGCAATAAACGCCTACATTAAAAAAAAGTAGAAATATTTCAAATAACCTAATCACACATCTCAGGGAACCAGAAAAGCAAGAACAAACCAAATCCCAAATTAGTAGATGAAAAGAAATAAAAAAGATCAGAGTAGAACTAAACAAAATAGAGAAAAATAACTCAGAATATACTATATCAATGCAATAAAAAATTGGTATATAAAGAGATAAAATGGATAAAACATTAGTTAGACTAAGAAATAGAGTATATTCAAATCAATGAAATTAGAAACAAAAAAGGAGATATTATAATTGATATCACAGAAATACAAAGGGTTATTAAAGACTACTTTGAACAGTTGAAAATATATCTACAGTGTTGGTGGGTTATGACACTTTGGCTACCCATGCCATGCACTCATTCTGGGTGCATGTAGTGGTATAGCCTGTATAATTTATTTGGTTCTAAATGGTATCAGTGGGTCTGATTTCCTTAGTGATTTAGGGTGTGGTTGTTATTAGGAGCTGTGGTGAAGTTTTGATAGTGATGGGGATGTCAGGTGTGCCAGTCCTTGCGCCCCAGTGATGGCATCGACAAGCTGGATGTGTCTGTCTTTGGGCCCCAGAGTGGCAAACACTGGCACCTGTGTTATTAGGCCCATGTGGGCCAATTCTTGAGATTACAGGTGGTTTGCTTAGGTGCAGGCAGTGGCAGTGACGAGCAAGGTGAGTGGGCAGGTCCTTGGGTCACTGGGTAGTGGGCATAGCATGGGCAATGGCAGTAGTTGTGGTGGGACAGCCTTCTGATTCTCGAGTGGCCCATGCTGGTGTTAGCAGTGGCTGTAACGGGCTAGGTATGTCAGTCTCCAGGCCAGCAGATGGTGCATGTAGGTGGGGGCCCACTGTGGTGGTAGCAGTAGGCAAGGTGGCCACATCTTCAGGCCTCTGAAAGGAGTGCTGTACTGCCACTTGTGGAGGATGAGATGGGGTGATCTCTAGGCCCACAAATAGCATGTTCAGGCACTGGTTGAGGGTAGTGGAGCCAGGTCTGGCAGGCATGTTCATAGGACTCCTCACAGTGCATATGAATACTGACTTTGGTATGCAGAAGTGGGTTAATTCCCAGGCCTCTGGTGAAGTGCTTTGGTGAGACAGGCAGTGGAAGCGGTGAGTGGGGGTGCCTGCCCACAGGACACATGCAATTGCTGTTTATCCCTGCAGCTGGGGTGGGTGGGGTTGTTGTCGGAGGCAGCAGCCTAGGTAGGCACCTAGGGAGTGCCTAATTTGGCACCAGGCAGTGGTTGTGGGTGAGGGAGCTGTCCTCAAGTCACATGTAAATGTGCAGAGGTCTCACTGCTATAGGTGGTGGGGTTATTGCACACGGCTCATGCTACCATCCTGATGGCAGCAACCAGTGGTGGTGGTGGATATGGGTAGGGAAGTCTGTCTTCAATGCACATGCAAATGTGTGGCAGTCACACAGCTAGGGTCAGTGGAATTGCTGCTAGTAGCTTGCACTTTGGCCGCAGTAGCAGCAGCCAGCAGCAGCAGCTTAGGTAGAGGAGTCTGTCCTCAGGACATGTGCAAATTCATGTGGCCAGTACCACTGCTGAGGGAGGAACAGTGACTGCCAGAGGGGTGGGTGCACTTTGGCCATGGTGGCAGCCAACAGTTCGGGATGACAATAGGGCTCCAGGGAGGTGGAGATGCAAGGGGTATTGAGCTCTAGGGCAGGAGGCAGTCTGGCGAGGGCTGATCTCTCAAAATGATACCATGCTGTAGCTGCTTAGGTCTTGGGAGGTGTATAGAACACCAAATGAGCCCGTCTCTGGAATGACACTGTTGAGCAGTCTCCAGGCAGCTCCTTATGTTAGTCTCAGGGTCCATCAGGGTCAAGGGACTCTGCTGTGGCTAGGATTGCAGGAGTTCTTGGCGGGAATAGACTGCTGGGAATTTCTCACTCTTTCTCTGAACTGAGGAGGCTCTCAGGGCTCCCAGCCAATCCTTGCTGGGCAGGCTGCTTCTCTTCCCTCTCCTTTCTTCCCTTGGGAGTTTTCTGTCACTTTCTGTTGAATTCCAGTGTTCTCTTAGGTGATCTATTCAAAGGGTAATTATCTACTTTCTATTTTGGTTCTCTTTTGTGGAGGAGGCTAGTGCCAGATGCCTCTAGTCAGTCATCCTGAAGCCCCCAGAAATTTTGTTTTCTTTTTTTTCCTACAAGGAACAAGTATATGCCAAGAAATGAGAAAACCTAGCGGAATGGATAAATTCCTGAACACATACTACCTACCAAGATTGAACTAGGAATAAACAAACAGAAAAAAAATCAAAAGAGAGTTTTTAAAAGAATTCTTTCAGCAGAGAATAAGCACTGATGTAGGAGCTGAGCTTTAATTCTCACATCGAAAATACATTAAGATAATTACAAACATTTAAAAAAGATTGAATTGGGAAGAATTAAAAAACCTGGACAGATTAATAATGATTATTAATAAGTAATGAGATTGAATCAATAATAAAAAGTCCCCCAACAAAGAAAAGCCTAAGACCAGATGATTTAATTGCTAAATTCTACCAAACATTTAAAGAAGAACTACACCAATTATTCTCAAGATATTCCAAAACATTGAAGAACAGACAATTTTTCCTAACTTATTCTACAATTATTCTCAAATCAAAACCAGATAAGGACACAACAACATCAGCAACAACAAACTATAGGCCAATATCCCTGATGAACACAGACTCAGAAATACTCAACAAAACACTAGCAAACTAAATCCAACAATATATTAAAAAGGTAAATCACTATAATCAAGTGGGATTCATCCCAGTGATACAAGGGTGGTTCAATATACCCAAATCAATGAATGTCGTATCAACAAAATGAAGGACAGCAACCATATAATCATCTCAATACACACAGAAAAGTCATTTGAAAAAATTCAACATCCCTTCATGACAAAAACTCTCAATGAATTAGGTATAGAAGGAACATACTTCAACACAATAAAGGCCATATATGACAAAACTATATATAACATTATACTGAGTGGAAAAAGCCAAAAGCTTTTTCTCTGAGAACTGAAACAAAACAAGATGCCCACTTTTATTGAACATAGTATTGGAAGTCCTAGCCAGAGAATTTAAGCAAGAAAAAGACATAAAAGGCATCCAAATTGAAAAGAAGTAAGTCAAACTGTCTCTCCTGGCAGATGACAAGATCTCATATGCAGAAAAAAAACAAAGATTTCAGCATCAGCAACATCTTTTAGAACTAATAAACAAATTCACTAAAGTTACAGGATACAAAATCAGCATAGGAAAATCAGTAGCATTTCTATACACTAATAACAAAATTGCTAAAAAGGAAATGGAAAAAAGAAATTTAATTTATAATACTTATAAAAACACTTAGAAATAAATTATAAAAATACTTAGAAATAAATTTAATCTAAGGGGTGAAAGAACCCTACAGTAAAAGCTACAATAGAAATTGAAGAAGACACAAAATAATGCAAAGACATCACATGTTCCCAGAATAGAAGAATTAATACTGTTGAATGACCATACTACCCAAAGCAACATACAGAATCAATGTAATCCCTTTCAAAATACTAATGACATTCATCACAGAAATAGAAAAAAGTTCCTAAAACTTGTGTAGAACCACAAAACACCCTGAATAACCAAAGCCATACTAAGCAAAAAGAATAAAGCTGGACCATCACATTGTGTGAATTCAAAATTTACTACAAAGCAACAGTAACCGTAACAGCATGATGCTGACATAAAAATAGACACAAACACAGACCAATGGAAGAGAATATAAAACCCAGAAATACAGCTACATATTTCCAGCCAATGGGATTTTGACAAAGGCACCAAGAACATACATTAGGAAAAGGACAGCCATTTCAATAAATGGTGCTGGGAAAACCAGATATCCATATGTAAAAGAAGAAAACTGGACCCCAATTTCTCACCATATATAAAAATCTACTAAAAATGAATTGAAGACTTAACTAGAATAAAACGTAGGGGAAATGGTTCAGGACATTGGCCTAGGCAAGGATTTTATGGGTAAGACTTCAGAAGTACAGCAACAAAAGCAAAAGCAGATGGATGGGATTATATCAAAATAAAAAGCTTCTTCAGAGAAAAGCAAACAATCAACAGAGTGAAGAGACAACCTGTAGGATGGGAGAAAATATTTTCAAACTATTCATTTGAAAATGAATGACAGGCCGGGCGCGGTGGCTCAAGCCTGTAATCTCAGCACTTTGGGAGGCCGAGACGGGCGGATCACGAGGTCAGGAGATCGAGACCATCCTGGCTAACACGGTGAAACCCCGTCTCTACTAAAAAATACAAAATCCGAGCCGGGCGAGGTGGTGGGCGCCTGTAGTCCCAGCTACTCGGGAGGCTGAGGCAGGAGAATGGCGTAAACTCGGGAGGCGGAGCTAGCAGTGAGCTGAGATCCAGCCACTGCACTCCGGCCCGGGCGACAGAGCGAGACTCCGTCTCAAAAAAAAAAAAGAAAATGAATGACTAATATCAGAATATACAAGGAACTCAAAGAATTTATTAGGAAAAACCCAAATAATCTTATTGAAAAATAGGTCAAGGGTTCAAATGGCCATATCTTGAAAGAAGACATACAAATGGCCAACAGGTATATGAAAAAATGTTCAATACCACAAATCATCAGGAAAACGCAGTCAAAACCACAATATTATCTCTCCCTAGTTAGAATGGCTATTATCAAAATGTAGAAAGTAACAAATGCGAACGAGGATGTGGAGAAAATGGAACATTTATACACAGTTGGTGGGGTTGTAAATTACTATAGCCATAATAAAAAAAACCTATGGAGATTCTTCAAAAAATTTAAAATAGAACTACCATATAATCCAACAATCCCATTACTGGGTTTTTATCTATGTGAAAGGAAATCAGTATACTGAAGAGAAATCTGCAGTCCCATGTTTATTGTAGCACTATTCACAATAGCCAACACATGGACTCAACCTAAGTGTCCAACATCAGATGAATGGATAAAGAAAATGTGGTATATATACAGTGGAATACCATTCAGCCATAGAAAGAACGACATCCTCATTTGCGGCAACAAGGATGAGCCTGGAGAACAGACACAGAAAGATAAATATTGCATGTTCTCACATATGGGAGCTAAAAAAAGTTGACTGCACAGAAGCAGAGAGTAGAATTGCAGTTTTTAGAGACTGAAAAGGGTAGGGAGAGGGGAAGATAGGAAGAGGTTGGTTAATAATTACAAAATTACAATTTCATAGGATGATTAAGTTTCATTGTTCTATAGCACTGTGGTGTGGATCTAGTTAATAGTTAATAATTTATTGTGTATTTTCAAATGGCTAGAAGAATGTTGAATGTTTCTAATACAAAGAAATGATAAATGTTTGAGTAGATAGATATGCTGATTAATCTGATTGGATCAATACACATTGTATACATGTGTTGCAACATCGCTTTGTATTCCATAAATATGTACAATTATTATGTGTTAACTAAAATAAAATATAACTACAGATAGTTAAGCCTGTTAATATGATGTAAAAGCACTTGAGATAATCAAAATTTAAAAAGCTCCAAGTAGTTGTAAATGCAACATCCGTGACGTAAAGACAAGGCAGAACTACACAAGTTTCACTTGACTTACATTGTAAAAAATGACACAAAGGCCAGGGCCAGTTCAGTGAAAGAGAATTGATAATCTAGAGAGGAATGATTTCTGTTGAACGTTTTTCATCGTAAGTAAATTCAAGTCTTCTTATCTGAAGAGATAACCCTGTGAGGCACAAAGAGACCTTGCAAGGAAGAAGCATTTTCTGTACCCTTTATGGAACTCTATGGATTGGAAGACATATGAAAAAACTGCAAAGGAAAAAAATAAATGAATTTTTTTTTACAAGAAAGAAGGTATTTTCTTTTCTTTTTTGAGCTAGAGATTCCTCCAAAGCATAATTCTGGAATAAAATAACAAACAGATGATTCAAGAAACAAGATGATCATTTAGAGTTGATCTGGATTCACTGAAAGTGAAACATATGTCACTAAACCAAATTTCTTTCTTAATAGGGTTATTTATTAGAGCAGTAGATTCAGAGAGTGCTTTTATGTAGTATGACCGGATCTTATTAAGGTGACTAATGATATCGTTCTTGCTTCTCTCTGTAAATGAGATAAATAAATAGAAACTATGCTATAGTTACATTAAATTTGTTATTGATTGATCAAGATTGATCAACTTGGAAGTAAATCTCTGGTAATTTGTCATAGGACTTTGTCCTCATATCTGCTTGCCCGACTAAGCATTTTATTAATGACCTGCAAAATATATCAGTGGAAGGCCAGTGAAATTTCAATGGGGTAAGAAACTGGAAGGTTGGTGAAAAGAGATAATGATAAATGATCATCCCAAAATTATTGACTGGTTTAAATGATAAACTGAACTCCAACGAGACAAAATTGAAGAGAAATAAATAGAAAATCCCATGCTTGGTTTTAAAAATCTAGCAGTGGAAATGGGGCTAAAAGAGTGAGTAGAGCACAGACTCGAGGACTGTGTCTGGTCCAACTCCAGGGACTACTACTTAACAGCTGTGTGACCTCAGACAAGTAAATTAAGTGCTTGTTCTTGAGTTCTCTGCATCTCAATTTCCACAGCTGTAAACTGGTAATCCCAATATACCTAAAATTGTCTCTTAGGTATGTTGGGAGGATTGGATGAGTTAATACCTATATAGCATCTACACTCACCTAGCTTACAATAAACAGTGTGTAAGCTAGTTATATTATTGTTGTTGTTAATGTTGTTCCAACAAATAAACAGATTTCAGGGTTCTAGATAAAATTTCAGTATAAATTAGTGGTATAATAGGACTGACAGGAAAGCATGTGAGACTTGGCTTGCATTAATATAATTATTGCTTTAGCTTTGGTACCCCAGAAAGCAGAGACTGATGCAAACACTTATGTACTACTGTTATATCAGCGGAGTGGGAATGAAAGGAAAGAGGAGTGAGGCTGGAAAGAAAAGAGAATCAGCATGAGAGTCCCTTAAAAACTTGGCCACTGCTTGATATCAAGAAGAACTGATGACTTGATCTCATGGGGTGTTTTCTCATAGGCTTATAAACCACAGCATCTCAGGCTGGTCTATATGGGGGAAGAAAATAGAAGAATTTAACTGTGAGCTCCAGTCTTACAGTGATCAAATGCCTGTCCTGGGGATGTTATGCAGGTGAGCCCTGAGAAGTTCTGCTACAAAAATAAATTATAGTATTTTCAGAACAATGATTATAAGGGTCAAAATTGTGCACCTAAGTAATGGGGTTAACCTGGAAAAAATTCATTATGATTATTTTACATTTATATATTCCGTGTTTGTTTAAATGTATCCACTACCTTCCAAGTTTCTTTGTTTATGGTTGTTTCTTATGTCTTGCTTATATTTTTCCAGAAAAACATCTAGAAATTCATTTAGCTGGACTCTGTTAGTGATGAAGTATGAGGGGGGTCTTCAAAAAGTTCTTGGAAAATGCATATTATGAAGAAACTATGAATGTATTTTACATTTTTTTTGCACCCAAATAAACTACAACTAACTTGTTATAGTGTGTCTGAACAAAAGTTAGTTGGAGGCACTAAGGAGGATAAGACACTAGTTTGAAAACAGCCCTTATCAGAGCAACATAAATTCTGCTAAAATTGAAGCAAGGACAAACATCAAATTTATAATGAAGCTTGGGTGGAAGAATGGAGATCACTGATGCTTTACAAAAAGTTGTGAGGAAAATATCACAAACAAACCAGCAGTTTACAAATGGCTAATTCATTTTAAGAAGGAACAAGATGGTGTTGAAGATGAAGCTCACAGAGGTAGACTATCAACATCAATTTGCCATCCAAAAAAAAAAAAAAAAAAAAAATCAATCTTGTTTGTGCCCTAATTGAAGACCAATGATTAACAGCAGAAACAACAGCCAACACCATAGACATCTCAGTTGATTCTGCTTGCACAACTCTGACTGAAAAATTAAAGCTCAACAAACTCTCCACTTAATGAGTGCCATAACCATTAGGTCCAGATTAGCTGCAGACAAGAGGAGTTTTCAATGGAACTTTTAATTAAGTAATATCATGATTCTGAAGCATTTTGTCAAAGAATTGCAACATGGGATGGAATATGACTTTACCATTATGATGCTGAAGACAAAGCAATGGTTACCAAGAGGTTGAAGTGATCCAGTCAAAGAAAAAGAGAACAGGTCAAGAACAAAGGTCATGGTAACAGTTTTTGGAAAGCTCAAGGCATTTTGCTTAATGATTTTCTGGAGGGCCAAAGAATGATAACATCTGCTTACTATGAGAGTGTTTTGAGAAAGTTAGTCAAAGCTTTAGCAGAAAAATGCTGAGGAAAGCTTCACTAGAGAGTTCTTTCCCAGCATGACGATGCTCCTACACATTCCTCTTATTAAATAAGGGCAATTTTGCAAGAGTTTCAATGGAAAATCATTAGCATCCACCTTACAGTCCTGATTTGGCTCCCCCTGACTTCTTTTCATTTTAATCTTTAGAACTAGAAATATCATTTGACCCAGAAATCCCATTACTGGGTATATAACCAAAGGATTATAAATCATTCCACTATAAAGACATATGCACACATATGTTTATTGTGGCACTGTTCGCGATAGCAAAGACTTGGAACCAACCCAAATGCCCATCAATGATAAGCTGGATAAAGAAAATGTGGCACATATATGCCATGGACTACTATGCAGCCATAAAAAAGAATGAGTTCATGTCCTTTGCAGAGACATGGATGAAGCTGGAAATGATCATTCTCAACAAACTAACACAGGAACAGAAAACCAGACACTGCATGTTCTCACTCATAAGTGGGACAATGAGAACACATGGACACAGGCAGGGCAACATCACACACTGGGGCCTGTTGGCAGATGGGGAGCAAGGGGAGGAAGAGCATTAGGACAAATACCTAATGGATGTGGGGCTTAAAACCTAGATGACGGGTTGGTGGGTGCAGCAAACTACCATAGCACATGTATACCTATGTAACAAACCTGCACATTCTGTACATGTACAGTATTTTATATATATAAATTATTTATGTATTTTTTAAAGTTAAATATATATAAATTATTTATGTATTTTTAAGTTAAATATATATATAAATTATGTATTTATTTATTTTTAAGTTTTGTTATTTTTTTGAGACAGAGTTTCACTCTTGTCACCCAGGTTGGAGTGCAATAGCACGATCTCAGCTCATTGCAACCTCTGCCTCCTGGGTTCAAGTGATTCTCCTGCCTCAGCCTCCTGCCTAACTGGGATTACAGGTGCATGCCACCACGCCCAGCTAATTTTTGTGTTTTCAGTAGAGACGGGATTTCACCATGTTGGCCAGGCTGTTCTTGAACTCCTGACCTCAGGTAATCCACCCACCTCAGCCTCCCAAAGTGCTGGGATTACAGGTGTGAGCTACTGCACTTGGCTTGTTTTCTAATCTTACAAAAATCTATAAAGGGTGCCCAATTTTCTTAAGTTAATAATGTAAAACAGACTGAATTGACATTGTTAAATTCTTAGGATTCTCAGTTCTTTAGTGATGGGCTAAATGGCTCCTAGCACCACTTCCAAAAGTGTCTTGAACTTCACAGAGCTTATGTTGAGAAATAAAATTCACTTTTAAGAAATGTTATCTTTCAATTCTAGTTTTCCATTAACTATTTGAAGTCCTCTCATATGGCTGAAGAATCTCTGAGTCAGAATGAATTTGACAATTCCAAAATTCATCTGATACACTAATCTCCCTTAGCAAAATCATCCCCAAGTGGTTCTCATGCTTCTGCTTAAACAACTCAAGCGCTCCCTAGTCGCGGAGACTCGGAGAAAGCACTCCTGTTCCGCGACCATCACGCACCTCCCCTCCGCCTGCCGCCATGTACCGCTACCTGGGCGAAGCGCTGCTGCTGTCCCGGGCCTGGCCCGCAGCCCTGGGCTCGGCGGCAGCCGACTCGGCCGCGTTGCTGGGCCGGGCCCGGGGACAGCCCGCCGCCGCCCCGCAACCGGGGCTCGCATTGGCCGCACGGCGCCACTACAGCGAGGCGGTGGCCGACCGCGAGGACGACCCCAACTTCTTCAAGATGGTGGAGGGCTTCTTCGACCGCGGCGCCAGCATCGTGGAGGACAAACTGGTGGAGGACCTGAGGACACGGGAGAGCGAGGAGCAGAAGCGGAACCGGGTGCGCGGCATCCTGCGGATCATCAAGCCCTGCAACCATGTGCTGAGTCTCTCCTTCCCCATCCGGCGCGACGACGGCTCCTGGGAGGTCATCGAAGGCTACCGGGCCCAGCACAGCCAGCACCGCACGCCCTGCAAGGGAGGTATCCGTTACAGCACTGACGTGAGTGTAGATGAAGTAAAAGCTTTGGCTTCTCTGATGACATACAAGTGTGCAGTGGTTGATGTGCCGTTTGGGGGTGCTAAAGCTGGTGTTAAGATCAATCCCAAGAGCTATACTGATAATGAATTGGAAAAGATCACAAGGAGGTTCACCATGGAGCTAGCAAAGAAGGGCTTTATTGGTCCTGGCATTGATGTGCCTGCCCCAGACATGAGCACAGGTGAGCGGGAGATGTCCTGGATCGCTGATACCTATGCCAGCACCATAGGGCACTATGATATTAATGCACACGCCTGTGTTACTGGTAAACCCATCAGCCAAGGGGGCATCCATGGACGCATCTCTGCTACTGGCCGTGGTGTGTTCCATGGGATTGAAAACTTCATCAATGAAGCTTCTTATATGAGCATTTTAGGAATGACACCAGGGTTTGGAGATAAAACATTTGTTGTTCAGGGATTTGGTAACGTGGGCCTACACTCTATGAGATATTTACATCGTTTTGGTGCTAAATGTATTGCTGTTGGTGAGTCTGATGGGAGTATATGGAATCCAGATGGTATTGACCCAAAGGAACTGGAAGACTTCAAATTGCAACATGGGTCCATTCTGGGCTTCCCCAAGGCAAAGCCCTACGAAGGAAGCATCTTGGAGGCCGACTGTGACATACTGATCCCAGCTGCCAGTGAGAAGCAGTTGACCAAATCCAACGCGCCCAGAGTCAAAGCCAAGATCATTGCTGAAGGTGCCAATGGGCCAACAACTCCAGAAACAGACAAGATCTTCCTGGAGAGAAACATTATGGTTATTCCAGATCTCTACTTGAATGCTGGAGGAGTGACAGTATCTTACTTTGAGTGGCTGAAGAATCTAAATCATGTCAGCTATGGCCGTTTGACCTTCAAATATGAAAGGGATTCTAACTACCACTTGCTCATGTCTGTTCAAGAGAGTTTAGAAAGAAAATTTGGAAAGCACGGTGGAACTATTCCCATTGTACCCACGGCAGAGTTCCAAGACAGGATATCGGGTGCATCTGAGAAAGACATCGTGCACTCTGGCTTGGCGTACACAATGGAGCGATCTGCCAGGCAAATTATGCGCACAGCCATGAAGTATAACCTGGGACTGGACCTGAGAACA
>NW_012116944.1:857612-859480 GCF_000951035.1 Colobus angolensis palliatus
AAGATCTATGGTTGACTAATAAAACAGTAATTCAAGTAGAGTGTCACAGAAAAAAACCACTTGGGCTCCCTGTTTGGAGTCTGGCTGGCTCTGAGCATTGCCAGTGGCCCTACTCACCTGACTTTGTGTCCTCTCCTTTTAGAGGCTTTCCATTCTGCACCCAGCTTCGCTAACAGTGGGCTGAAAACAACCTTGGGTTGAGTGTTTCGTTTGGGAGTTATTTGGCCAGGGCCTTTTGAGCAGTAGTGTCCCCATGAAGTGCTAGATATAATAATATGTGTAAGAATCAGCCTTTTTTTTTTTTTTAAACTATAACATCCTTTCAGAAATTTCTAACTACTTTGTAACTGCATGGCTTAACCTGGTGATAAAAGCAGTTATTAAAAGTCTACGTTTTCAAAAAAAAAAAAAAAAAAAACAACTCAAGCAATGGGGAGCTCATTGTCTCACAAGTCAGGAATTCTATTCTGAGACAGCTCATTTCAGAAAGTTACAATGGTAAAGTGTATCCACAGATGTAAAATGTAATGAGAAAAATTAAAACAAAGGATTGGTCATTTTATTAAAAAAAAAAAAAAGGAATGACCAAAAGTCCCTCTTGGAAAGATTCATTTACTATAGGACATGTATTGTCACATGAGTAAGGTTTATGGTTTTTTGAACCATTGGATACTATACGGAATAAAAGAGAGCAGTATTTCTCAAAGTATCTGTGGTGAAGTATCCATTTTTAAAAATCCCAATTCATCACAGACTTACACATGGTCTTTCTACTGCACAATGCCTAGTATGCAGCTAGCAGCATGCTGGCTCATTGTATAAGTTCAACAACACCCAAAATAGTCTGTATCTCATTCAATGAGACAGATTCACTGATCCATGCTTTGTTGTCCCAGAAATGCCAAATTTTTTATAAAAGTTACTTTAGTTAACTTTTAATTTCTGTATTTATCTTTTCACAGACTAGAAGCAAATTGTTTGAAGATCAATTCATTCTGAAGACTTACTTTGGCACTGAAGTATACAGTAGAGGATCCTAATGGTCCTAGTGTTATTCTCTGAGATCCAGACATTACTTAGCTCTATGGGAAAGCACAGCCATTTGAAAAACACCTGTATTAAATTAGCCAATTCAATGATTTCTTACTACTTATCACTGTTACGTTGGCTGGCCCAACAGGTCAATGCCTTTTTTGATCTAACATTATTCCTGCGTAATAACTGGTAATATAATGTGAATCCATAGAACTTAATAATAAAGTGAAACTTCTAATCTCATAAAAGATTCAGGATTTCCTGAAGATAATAAGTTAATGTTGAAGAACTCGGTAGATCCCTCTAAAGTCATTGACAAAGAAAATCTGGTAATATTTGAGCAGAAAATGCTGGAGGAAAGAATCAGCAAGGGCAATGATATGATACCTTCAAAAGCAGCTACAGTGTTTGCCTACCAAAGTATTGAGAGAAATTATTTGGAAAATTGATGACACTCTCAAATATTTTTGCAAAATTATTTTTTTCATAATCATACTGTAGAAGTTAAATGTGTGATGAACGATGTGTTATGTAACCAGTTTTTTCAGAAAACTTAGCTATCTCTGTTGGGTGCATTCTGTCTTTGCTAATAACTAGAATATATTTACAATCTTGTCTAATGTGATTAAATCTAAGATAAAATAAACTTTCACAAATTTAAAAATAGCTTTTTTAAAAAAGAAATCATGAAATTGACAATGAAACTGTGACCCCCACTGTAAATTTACTCTCAGTAGACTTTTTTCATACCAGTTGGTCTCAGCGAATGTGGCTCTTCAAACTCCATTTAAAAACAGTATCATGCAAAGCAGTGCCCCTTTTTTTTTTTTTTT
>NW_012116944.1:861890-902409 GCF_000951035.1 Colobus angolensis palliatus
AGAGAAAGAAATAAATGGTATTCAGTTAGGAAAAGAAAAAGTCAAATTGTCCCTGTTTGCAGATGACATGATTGTATATTTAGAAAACCCCATCATCTCAGCCCAAAATCTCCTTAAGCTGGTAAGCAACTTCGAAAGTTTTCACATGACATTGTCTCAGTTCCTGGTTCCACATGGCTCAGCAGGCAGAAGTCGTCTTTCCTTCCGAGAGGGACGCTAGTGTAGAAAAGGGAAACCTTCTTTGATTTTCAGAAATTGTTTTCTGCTCCTTAAAAGTTGAAGCAGAAGATGTTTCTTTAAAAAAAAAAAAAAAACAGAATCTACTAGTACCTGGATTCCACAGACACATTTAGACAAAGAGGAATTTCACATATAGAACACCTTTCCCCTTTGATTGACACTAAAGAAATGTTATCCATTGAAGGTAGAGAGGCAGAAGAATTTCAGTATTAAAAGTATTTTTGTGATGCTGGGTCTATTGTGTTCTGACTTCCTTAGAGTGTGCAATCCGTAAGAGAAGACAAAGGTTTACACATGCGGTAATCAACACTGCAAGGCAACGAGTAATTAAGGATGTAAATAAATGTGCAAGCAGTTTATTTGCTTCATTCATTCATTTGTTCATTCATTTTCCAACTTCTTTCAGAAAGAGAATAATTCAGGTCTAGCTTAACCAGATTTCAAAGAATGGGGGAGATCAGTTGAGGCTTGGAGTGGTTATGGGAAACTTCTGGGAAGAGATGGAATGTGAAGTGAGTCTGATAGTTGAATAGGATTTCCGTGTAGATGTGTGGGAAGAATGAAAAGGGTAAATACAGGCAGGGGCAGAAGTGTGGTCAAGCAGTGCCAGCAACTCTCTGGACTTGCAGGACATAAGCATGTGGTGGGAGAAGAGGTTCACCTTAGGGACTGAAGGGATATCCCATTGTATTTGGAAAAATGGAGGCATTTTATGAAACGCCTTCAGTGTCTGCCACTTTATTGTTTGCCCCCTCAGTTGCAGGTCATGTGGAGCCACTGAAGTTTTCTCAGCAATTGAATGACAGAGAATGGATTTTACCCACTGGATTAGTAATATCTTGCCATGGAATTTATCCTGCACAGAAGCAAGTACTCACCATATATTCTCTTCCTGACTTACAGGCAGATACTTTATGCCTTCTGTGATTTTAAGTTTATCTCACAAAACACATACCTATTTTTCCTCAGTCTTATCCCTTCTCCTTCTTCCTATTTCCTTTTGTCCCCATATCCCTTGTTTTCTCCCTCTTTCTCTCAGTCTGGACCTTCTATTATACTTACTTTTCTCTCCTCTGTCATCATTCCTATTCTTCGGAGACCATGATGATCTTGCTCCAGCAAGGGCTGGATAAGCTTCTCCAGCTGACAGTATATTTTATTTTATTTTATTTTTCTGTTACAGTGGGTACCTTTGTTGTTTTCTTTATTTCTCAAAAAAGGGAGTATGCAGGGACTTTGCAAATACATTCCATATTTAAGGAGAAGAAAATCAATAAAAGCATCAGTAAGCTAATGGGGAGAGCTGGCTTCAGGACACCTGAAGGGAGTTTCTGTACTGACCCCATACTTGTTACCTTCTGAGAAATATAAATTTCAATTGCTGCTCTGCCAATTTTTATCCCAGAAAACTTAGGACATAAATTCTTCAGGTTACAGAATTTTTTTCATTCAGGTTTAGTATCATAAATTGTTAGTTGTAGGAAATCCATGAAAAAAGATACGAGTTTGAAAAAATTGAATGTTAGCCTGGTATGTGTGAACTAGGTAAATTTTAAGTTTGTTTGTTTGTTTGTTTAATTTCCTTCTTCTGCCAGTGTTCCCTTTAGGACTCCAGATGGCATGGAGGAAAGCATCCCGGACTGAGGAGAGGTTCTCACAGAAGTGGAATGTTGGGGTAGCAAAAATGCCCAGCTCAGTAGTGGAGGGAAGATGCATTGCCTCAAAGGGAGTCCAAGACAATGCATTACTGCTGCTTAAGACAGATGCTATATCCCAACACAGTATTCAGCAAACATTAAAACTGACAATCAGACATGGTAGGCAATACATCTCACAATTTCCCACCCAAATCTGACCTTAAATTATAATCCCCACATGTCAAGGGCAGGGTCAGGTGGAGAAAATGGAATCATATGGGCAGTTTCCCCCACATTATTCCCATGGTAGGGAATAAGTCTCATAAACATCTGATGGTTTTATAAATGGAGTTCCCCTGCACATGTTCTTTTGCCTGCTGCCATGTAAGACGTATCTTTCTTCCCCTTCACCTTCCACCATGATTGTGAGGATTCCCCAGTCATGTGGAACTGTGAAGCAATTAAACATCTTTCCTTTATAAATTACCCAGTCTCAGGTATGTCGTTATCAGTGGGGAGAAAACAGACTAATACAGTTCTCCAAATATAGGGCTCCCTGGGAAAGCTGGATGAGAGAAAATAGCCTAGCCTGAAGTCAAAATGGAAGCATTCTCTTAACATCTGCTCATGCTCAGACCTTGTGATTTGTTGGTGGGGAGAATTGGAGCAAAAATAGATCCTGAATTCATTTGCCTAAATGTGGAGGATAATAAACCCCTTTACCTACAGAGTTGCCAATAGATTTTGAATACTAGGGAGAAACGAACCTTCAGCCTTGGGTCTAGAAGGCAGAACTAACCCTCATAGGGAGCAAGAAAGAGAAAAGGGCCACTGCCCTTCTGACTGATCTGTGAGGTGGACAGTACAGAGAAGGTGGAAAAAGGTCCATGTTCCTTCTTCAATTTGCCCACCCTGAAACAAACAACAGAAGCAGCAGCAGAAAAATAATTAAACAGAAAACAGGGGACTGGAAACATACCTCCATAGATGCTAAAGTCTCAGTTCAGCGACTGTCCCCTTCCCTTGGCAGGGAACTAGTAAAGATACAAAGAGAGATGGTGATGGAGACCTTCCCCCTGCCTCAGTAGGGAATGGAGTAAAAGCCCTGCCTAGGCAACTGGAGGATGGAGGAGTATGAGAAGGAAGAGCCGTAGAAATCCCTTCCAATGGCTATATGAATCCAGGGTCTAAGGGAGCATCCTGATAAACTGAATTCCAGTTTCCTAGTCATGCTAGGACTACATAATAACAATTTATATTCACTGTTGTACAAGGATAAGGCTATGTGGTTCTGTCTCATACAAAAGTCCCCAACCAGCAGATCAGAATCTACAATTAAAGCTTCAGTGAGTAGAATGAGGATGATCTCAAAGGTGACCGCTGCTCTAAATCCCTCTCTCAGCTCTTTGCTAGAACTCCCAGGGGCAAGATGGCAATGCTGACAGAAATGATGCTTCCGCTGTGTTGCCTCCCGCTGCCTGCTCAAGCACACATTCTGTCATCTCCCTGCTTCCTGGAAATCGAAATCATTTGAGGTAAATAAAAAGCAGATCATCTTCAATAAAAAAAATGTGGTGACTCTAATCTACTTATGTAGGCACAGTGATTGGGGGGCACAGTCCCATACTTTCGAGTAATGGGGCTCTAGGCAATGGAGTGTCATGTTGCACATTAGGTGAAGTCTAATTCTGAGCCTGGGAATGCACACTGTTAGATAATGGGCTACTCTGTTGTATGAAATAGGTCTACACCCCTGTTTTTGGCATCCTGTGGCAGAAAGCCAAGTTGTTGTCTATGGTCTTATGTTCTAGTCAGTACCCACTTTCATGGATCCTAGCAAAATACTTTTACACTTCTCCAGGTTCTTTTTAGCTCTTTAACTCTCAGAAGGTGTGAATTAGCAGAGATGGAAAGATTTGGTTAGGTGTTACTTCTTTCTGTCTTGTTTGGCTAGAGATTCTCACACATATCAGAATGAGTCAGATTCATCTTAAGTCTTGGAATCTCCAGCGGGGTTGCACAGATGGCTAGCCATCCGCCAGAGATGCGTATTCTACCTCTACAGTGTAGACTTGTGGCTGGAAGGTGCTGCCCCACTGAGGGCTACATTGTCCAGCTGCCCATGCCTGCCTCCTCCTCCACCAACCCTTTGTATCTACCTGTGACCATGTGACTAGTTCTCACTAATGGAATGTGAGCAGATGCGATTTACCACTTCGAGGTTGATGTGGTTATGACGCAGATGTGCCGTATTCATCCTCTCTTTCCCATCTGGACCCTGGAAGTGAAGGATTTTGAGGCCCTAAAGGAAGGTGGAGCCACAAGATCAAAAAAGCCTGGCTCATGAATAGCTTCCAGCCCAGCACCAGCACTGAACTGTTTCATGAGTGAGAAATAAGTTCCTATTATGTTAGGCCACTAGATTTTGGAGTTTATTTGCTGCACCATACAGCATTACTTAAACAAATATAGCCCTCCGAGTTTGTTCCTGGAATAAAATAGTAGGTACTCAATCAATATTTTTGAATAAACGAATGATTGAATTTGCTTCCTTTTGGAAGCTTGTGTAATGAATCTACAGTAAAGGGAGCAAAAAATGGTTAGCGAGTTAAATCACAGATGTTGCAGAGAAGAGGCTTTGTTGGAAAAGTGACACAGGAATTAAGCACAGAATAAATTACTTCTGAATATTATAATATGGTGTTTCTAGATGGTACCCAGTTCAGAAGTGGTCATTTTTCTGACAACACACACGGGACTCAAAACTTCTCTCACTCTACAGAGAAGAAAACATGTGCATTACTCTCAGCAGTCATTCCACAACACTGGAAAGGAGTTGCCTTTGTATAGCTCAGGAAAGCGCGCGCACACACACACACACACACACACACACTGTCTCTCACACTCCAAAACCAATAGAGGCAAAAATAGTCAGAGTTCTAGAGAAAGCACTTGTGTCTATTGCAGAAGCTTAGAACTCTCTGCAGTTGATCACAATGGTAAGAGTGAGAAAATAGCCTTATACACATCAGGGTAGTGTGGACTACGAACCCCTTCATGAAATGGCCACTTTCTGTCTCCCACCACACTGCAAGTTTCCCAAAGAGACTGTGCTCCCACAGGCATCAGGGCCTTTGCCCACATTGTTTCTTGTGCCAGAGCAACTAGAAGGTAAGGAGCCTTCAGTCCCACCTATGAGGACTCTGGGATTTCCATTCAGCCTTGCAGACCTAGTTGAATTGTCACCTCCTCTGTGAAGCCTTTTCTGGTCTTCTTTGGTCTCTTTCTCTTCTGTGTTTCCATAATAAAATTTCATCCTACAATTAGAGGTCTGATCATAATGTTGTAGTGTTCTATTTATAGGGAATTTCCCTATAAGAGCGAGCTCCTTGAAGTTATTTGCTGAATTTGATTTATCATTGTAGCTGAGGCATGGCACAGTGTCAGATTCACAGATGTTACGTCCTGTTTCCAAATCAACTGGTGAATAAGTAATTAAGAGTTTTGACTGCAGTTTTGAGAGTATATCTGAGAATGTCTGTTTATCTTAATACACAGTAGAACTTGTTTCCTTAATCTAAGTGTTAAACAATTTGGAAAGTTTTAGTAAAGACTTTAGTTTTTTGTTTTGTTCTGTTTTTCTGTTTGTTTAATAAAGTAATACAGTTTTTCTTCAAATTGGAACATGTTTTCTCCTCATAATTACAAATTAAGTAGTATCTGGAAAAATAACTTAAGCACATTCATTTTTCCTATTGTTCTCAATATGTTAATTTGATTTTTTAATAAAATAGAATTATTTTTAGAACACTTTAGATTTATGGAAAAATTGCGAAGATAGAAGTACAGTGAGTTCTCTCACACTCCCTTACCCAGTTTTGCCTGCTATTGCCATCTTGCATTAGCATTGTACATTTGTTAGAGTTAATGAACCAATATTGATATATTACTATTATTAACTAAAGAACATAGTTTATTCAGATTTCCTTAGTCTTACCTAACGTGCCATCTATGTTCCAGAATCCCATCCACATTTACATGTCATTGTCATGTCTTCTTTAGGTTGTGACTGTTATTCAGACTTTCCTTACTTTTCATGACTTTGATAGTTCTGAGGAGTTCTGGCCAAGCATTTTATTTATTTATTTATTTATTTTTGAGACGGAGTCTTGCTCTGTTGCCCAGGCTGGAGTGTAGTGGTGCGATCTTGGCACTACAACGTCCACCTCCACGGTTCAGGCGATTCTCCTGCCTCAGCCACCCGAGTAACTGGAATTGCAGGCACCTGCCATCATGCCCAGCTAAGTTTTGTATTTTTGTAGAGGTTGGTCTTGTTGCTTCAGACCATGTTGGCCAGGTTGGTCTTGAACTCCTGACTTCAGGTGATCCGCCCACTTTGGCCTCCCAAAGTGCTGGGATTACAAGTGTGAGACACCACGCCCGGCTGGGCCAGGCATTTTATAGGGCAAATCTCTATTGTAATTTGTCTAATATTTGCCTCATGAATAGACTGGCATTATGGGTTTTTGGGAGGAAGGCCACAGAGGTAAAGTGCCATTTCGCCACATCATATCAAGAGTTCCTACTATCAAGATGACCTATCACTGCTGATATAGACCTTAGTCACCTGGCTGAAGTAGTGTTTGTCAGGTTTCTCCACTATAAAGTTATAGTTTTCCTCTTTCCACACTGTACTCTTTGGAAGGAAGTCATTATGCACAGCCCACACTTAAGGAGTGGAGGGTTATGATTTCTTTTTTTGAAGGTAGAATATCTACATAAATGGTCTGGAATTTTTCTGCATGGGAGGCCTCTACTCTTCCCCACCTATGTTTGTTTGTTTATGTATTTATTATACTTTAAGTTCTGGGTTACATGTGCAGAATGTGCAGTTTTGTTACATAGGTATACACGTGCCCTGGTGGTTTGCTGCACCCATCAACCCGTCACCTACATTAGGTATTTCTGCTAATGTTATCATTCCCCTAGGCCCCTACCTATGACAGGCCCTGGTGTGTGATGTTCCCCTCCCTGTGTCCATATGTTTTTATTGTTCAACTCCCACTTATGAGTGACAACATGTGGTGTTTGGTTTTCTGATCTTGTGATAGTTTACTGAGAATGATAGTTTACAGCTTCATCCATGTCCCTGCAAAGGACATGAACTCATCCTTTTTTATGGCTACATTGTATTTCATGGTGTATATGTGCCACATTTTCTTTATCCAGTTTATCATTGATGGACATTTGGGTTGGTTCCAAGTCTTTGCTATTGTGAATAGTGCTGCAATAAACATGTCAGTGATGATGAGCATTTTTTTCATATGTCTGTTGGCTGCATAAATGTCTTCCTTTGAATAGTGTCTGTTTATGTCCTTTGTCCATTTTTTGATGGGGTTGTTTGTCTTTTTCTTGTAAATTTGTTTAAGTTCTTTGTAGATTCTGGATATTAGCCCTTTGTCAGATGGACAGATTACAAAAATTTTCTCTCATTCTGTAGGTTGCCTGTTCACTCTGATGATAGTTTCTTTTGCTGTGCGGAAGCTCTTTTGTTTAATTAGATCCCATTTGTCAATTTTGGTTTTTGTTGCCATTGCTTTTGGTGTTTTGGACATGAAATCTTTGCCCATGCCTATGTCCTGAATGGTATTGCCCACGTTTTCTTCTAGGATTTTTATGGTCCTAGGTCTTACATTTAAGTCTTCAATCCATCTTGCTTTGATTTTTTTTAAAAAGGTGTAAGGAAGGGGTCCAGGTTCAGTTTTCTGCATATGACTAGCCAGTTTTCCCAACAAGATTTATTAAATATGAATCTTTTCCCCATTGCTTGTGTGTGTCAGGTTTGTCAAGATCAGATGGTTGTAGATGTGGGATGTTATTTCTGAGGCCTCTGTTCTGTTCCATTAGTCTATATATCTGTTTTGGTACCAGTACCATGCTGTTTTGATTACTGTAGACTTGTAGTATAGTTTGAAGTCAGTATTGTGATCCCTCCAGCTTTGTTCTTCTTGCCCAGGATTTTCTTGGCCATGTGGGCTCTTTTTTGGTTCCATATGAAGTTTAAAGTAGTTTTTTCTAATTCTGTGAAGAAAGTCTGTGGTAGCTTAATGGGGATAGCATTGAATCTATAAATTGCTTTGAGCAGTATGGCCATTTTCCTGATATTGACTCTTCCTATTCATAAGCATGGAATGTTTTTCCATTTGTTTGTGTCCTCTCTTATTTCCTTGATCAGTGGTTTGTAGTTCTCCTTGAAGAGTTCCTTCACATCCCTTGTAAGTTAGATTCCTAGGTATTTTATTCTCTTAGTAGCAATTGTGAATGGGAGCTCACTCATGATTTGGCTCTCTGTGTGTTCTTGGTGTATAGGAATGCTTGTGATTTTTGCATATTGATTTCGTATCCTGAGATTTGCTGAAGTTGCTTATCAGTTATGGAGGTTTTGGGCTGAGACAATGGGGTTTTCTAAATATACAATCATGTCATCTGCAACAGAGACAATTTGACTTTCTCTTTTCCTATTTGAATACCCTTTATTTCTTTCTCTTGTCTGATTGCCCTGGCCAGAAATTCCAATACTATGTTGAATAAGAGTGGTGAGAGAGGGCATCCTCTCTCACCTATCAACAGAATATATCCTATCAACAGAATATATTCTTCTCAGCACCTCATTGCGTTTATTCTAAAATTGACCACTTAATTGTAAATAAAAAACTCTTCAGCAAAAGCAAAAGAACAGAAATCATAACAGACTCTCAGACCACAGTGCAATCATATTAGAACTCAGGATGAAGAAACTCACTCAAAACCACACAACTACATGGAAACTGAACAACCTGCTTCTGAATGACTACTGGGTAGATAACAAAATGAAGGCAGAAATAGTTCCCACTGCAACAGTGGGAAAGCTGGCTCTCACCATTCACCATCTGTTTACTTAATTGTTCCAGTATACATGTATAGCAATATGAGCACTCATACTCTGATAGAAAATAACTTTATTGATGAGAGTGCAGAGCTTATGTGTAGTTTCTTCTGCTTTTAGTCTTATAGACTCTACTCATTTCCAGAAATAGGTTGGCACATTATCCCCTCATCCCCTCCAGTGAAATTGTTTGATACTTTTTAGTGCAGTTGGTATATCACTTTGTGCTATAAAGTTCCATGGATTATGACAAATGTGCAATGCCATATATCTGCTATCAAAGAATCATACAGAATAGTTTCACTGCCCTTCATATTGACGGTGCTTCACCTATTTAAACCTCTCTCCTACTCCTAATTCCCTAATCACCACTGATCTTTTCACTGTATCTATAGTGTTGCTTTTTCCAGAATGTCATACAATTGGAATTATACATGTTATAGAGTATTCAGATGGCCTTCTTTCATTTAGCAATATGCATTTTAGATTAATCTGTGACTTTTGTGGCTTATTAGCTCATTTGAATTTTTTTCCCTCATTCAACAAATGTTTACTGTACATTTACTATGCATGCATATTGGGGAAAGTATATACAAAAATTGCCATTTCAACCACCATTTAAAAAGGTACACATCAGTGGCATTAAGCATATTCACGTTGTTGAATGTGAACTTTCACCACTACCTATTTCTAGAACTTTTAATTATTTCCAATTGAAATTCTGTGTCCATTAAATAGTAACTCCCCATTCTACTGTCACCTAGCCCTTGGTAAACTCTGTTTTTCTGTCCATAATTTTGCCTATCCTAGAAACCGTATATAAATGGAACCATACTATATTTGTCCTTTTATATCTGTCTTGTTTCACATAGCATAATATTTTCAAGGATATCTATGTTGTAGCATGTGCCAAAATTTCATTCTTTTTTTAAGGCTGAATAATATTTCATTGCATATGTATGCTGTATTTTATCCATTTATCTGTTGATGGATACTTGGATTGTTTCTACTGTTTGGCAATTATGGATAATGCTGCTATCAATATTGGTGCTCATTTTATTTTATAACTGAATAATATTCCATTGTGTAGATGATCACAGTTTATCTGTTCACCTATTGAAGGGAATATTGGTTGCTTCCAGTTTTTTTTTTTTTTTTTTACAATAATGAATAAAATTTCCAGTTTTTCACAATTATAAATAAAGCTACATTTGCATGTTGGTTTTTTTGTAGATGTAAGTTTTAAAATCAGTTAAGTAACTACCTAAGAGTGCAATTTCTGGATCATATGACAAAACAACGTTTAGCTTTGTAAAACACCAAACTGTCCTACCATTTCACATTCCTTTAAAAAATTATTTTAGTATTTTTCCTTAAATTTGCAGTATACATTTACAACTAATCTAAGTCTACTTTCAAATAATACTATACCACTTTTCAGTGCAGATACCTTGTAACAGAGTATTCCCAACTTCTTTCTCCTGTCCCTTAGAATATTGCTGTATTTTTATTTATTTCACTTATACATATGATATAATCACACAATTACTACTATTACTTTGAAAAAAATATATTTGTTCAATTTACAGTAAGGAAGAAATAAGGTTTTATTTTACCTTCATTTATTCCTTCTTTGATGCTTTACTTTTTAAAATGTAGATTTGAGTTTCTGACCTATATCACTTTGCTTTTCTCTGAAGACCTTTTTTTCTTAAAAAAGAAATTATGTTTTTCAGGGCAGGTATGTTGGAGATAAATTCTTTCTGTTTTTGTTTGTTTGAGAAAGTATCTCTCCTTATCTTTTCAAGGCTAATTTTGCTGGATATAAAATTCTAGGGATTTTTTTTTCTTTTAACACTAAGTATTTCACTCCGCTCATTCCTTGCTTACAAGATTTCTGAAGAAAAGTCTCCTATAATTCTTAATCTTTTTATTCTCTGGGTAAGGCTTTTATTCTCCTCTGGCTTCTCTCAAGTTTTCCCATTTATCTTTGGTTTTCTGCAGTTTGAATGTGATATGTTTAGGTATAGAGTTTTTAATTTTTATTTTGTTGGTGTTCTCTGAACTTCTGAATCTGCAATTGGCATCTTTCATTAAATTTGGAAAGAATATTACTTTAAATATTTTTATTACTCTGTTTTCTCTTTCTTCTTTTTTGGTATTCCAATTATGCTACGTTACATTCTATGAAATTGCCTTACAGTTTTTGCATATTCTGTGTTTTTTTTTCCATTTCACTTTGAAAAGTTTCTGTTGACATGTCTTCAAGTTCACTGATTTTTTTTTCCTTTCAGCTGTGTCCACTCTACTCATAATTCCATCAAAGCCATTATTCATTTATCTTACAGCATTTTTTATTTCTAGCATTTCATTTTGATTCTTTCTTAAGAGTTTCCATTTCTCTCTTTACATCACACATCTGTTCTTGCAGGTTGCCCACTTTTTCCATTAGAGCCCTTAATATAATAATCAAAGTTACTTTAGATTCCAGGTCTTATAATTCCAAAATCTTTGTCATATCTGAATCTGGTTCTGATACTTGCTTTGTCTCTTCAGAATTCCTTTTTACATTCCTTGTAATTTTTTAATTGAAAGCCAAGCACTATATAACTTGTAGTAACAAGTGAGAGAAATAGACCTTTAGTGTGAGGTTTTATGTTGCTGTAGCTATGAGTTATGTTGCTTGTATAGTCTGTTGTAGCTGTAGGTGCTATGAATTTCAAAACCCTTTAGTCTTCTTTTTTTCCCCATTGCTGTCTTTGGTTTTCCAAGAATTCCTTCTTAAACAGTCTGAGTGGTAATCCATGTTTATGCTGAGGCCCTATTGAAGTGATGCTAAGGAGTGAGTAAGGGGTCATATTCAATAATCTTAAAATTAGCTGAGTTTTTAGTGGGCTGTGGGCTGTAAGTTTCACTACAACTTCTTTTTTTTCTCTCTTCCTGCTCCTTGAGTGAGATAGAAGGCTAGGGAGGGCTGGAATTGGGTAATTGCTCCTCTGCCTGTATGAGATTAGGTTCTGCTGAAGTCTTTTTCACTTGAGCAGAGCAATTTGTTGTGAAGAACACACTGAAAACATTTCAAAAATGATCACTTTCCCCATTCCCTTGCTAAAGATATGAGGTGATTTTTCTTGGCTCTTCATTATGGGAACCTGGTGAGGTTCCTGGAGGTAAAATCTATCTAAGAAAGTTGGGTGGGCCTCCCTAAGACTGGAGTCCCCAGGTTTTCTCATTCTCATGCTAGCCTACATTCAACCTAGAGCAATTTATCCAAATAACTCTTTAGGTATTTCTAGCAGTGTATGGCTCCAGTAACTTCTGCTCTGGGCTAGCTAGTCTTGGCTGTGTTTCTTTACATTCTCGTCTCTCCAGATTTCAGAGTGGCTGTTTGTCCTGCAACCTCAATTCTCTGATGGTCCAAGAAAAGTTCTGGATTTTCAGTTTGTTCAGCCTTTTTTCTTGTTCTAAAGTTGGGAACCACAATTTCTAAGCTCTTACTGTCAGAACGGAGCGTGAAAGTCTCTTAACATTCATTTTTTTGTGTTTAAAAACTTCTTCAAACAAGAGGCTGTGACAAATGGTCCTCTATAAATGTAAGGTACAGTTATTGCTAAAATTTTGTGAATTTGATAGATTGTTATCATCTTGGAAAGGATGGAAGGAATTTCATCATTTTGAAGTGTAAAAGTAGAGACTGCTTCTGCTGTCTGATGGGCTAGCTAAAGGTGTGTGTCCTGAACCTGAGGTGAGGTTAATTGGAGGGATATAATGTGTTTATCATAATTAAATTTTAAGTGTAGCAACATGAGTTATTTATCCCCCTCTGGACACTTGCAGAGATAGACCATTAAAAATCTTCTACCTTTCACAAAATGTATAGGAAATAAAGTAGCATTTCACCTGGTACTTCCCTGATCTGCAGGTATCAAACAAAGGGATGTGAAAATGGGAAATAGCAGCATATCTGAACTGTCAGGAAATACACTCAAGCTTAGTGTCTGGAAAATTACCACAAGTGTGCACATGCAGTCTTACAGAGGACCTTAACAGGTGGCAGGGTCAAGGCAATTTATTTCAAAGTGTCTGCAGTCCTATCAGTAAGAAATAAAATCACAACTTGGTTAGTGGATATTTAAGTAGTCTGTGATACAATCATGAAATCCCAAACTGAGAAAGCCCAATAGGGAACAAGGTGATGATCTTTGTTCTGTTAGATTTTATCAGAAGCAGCCAGAGGGCAGCACAGCAGTTTAATTTTAAATGGCAAAAAGCTCTCCAAACGGACCCTTATGCCAAGGAAGTGAACCACAGATGGTGTTTCTTATTCAAGGTTCACAGACACCTCCCACAAACACCAGACAAAGATACTGTCAGGCATTCAAATGAGAATAAGAAGAAATATCTAGAATTCAGAGAAGCTGACTGAAAAAAAATGGCAGCAAAACCTTGATCTACCAATAATAGCAGGTAGGAAAAAGATGGGCCATGAGAAAATAGGCAGATTTATTAAATAGCACCCTTCAATCTTAAACAGAACTGGAAGAAAAGTTTTAAAAACAAAATAATTTATGGCACATATCTAATTTTTTAAACTCACTCACCTGAATACCTTTTGGAATCTGTTTTAAAGCCAAGCCAGCATTAGCCCAATGGCTTGCACTGTCTGCCCATCTACTTTCAGAAATGACCCCTGAAAAATTAAAGTAGAGAATAATGACCCTGAGCCCATAAAACCAGATTTAGTTTCTTTCACCAGATTTGTACTCTGAAGGATGACTCATGCACTTTAGAAAGTTTATTTTTGCAAAAGTTGATTTGCCTAATCCTTAAGTAATCAGAAAATCTGATTAAGAAGAGAATTCCATTATCATTTAGTATTTTTGTTAGTGTATTCCTTTTATCTATTGTTCTTTGGCCTGGACCATTGTTAGTTATATTCAAAGACATTTGGGATGTAACATTTAGTCCATGAAGCAGAGTGGGTTAAATCGAGATTAATTTTTCTTAGTTTATAACAACATAACAAATTTAAACTAAGCTAACAATTCTATTGCATTATTTCTATAATCACAAGCTACTGTCCAGTAAGAGACTTGATCCATAAATTTATGGGCCATTTTTTTCTGAACCCTAAATCAGAGTTCGTGGTATGTGTGAGAATACTTTTGTGGATAATGATAGATTTGTCAAAATGTTAGATTTTCCTAGAAATTCAGGATGTATATTCACTGTATCCACCATTATTCTTCCATTGGCTTGGAAAAGTTTGGAGACCTTAACTAAGAGATGGCCCAATCCATTCATTCATGCATTTAAGGTTCAGCCTTTCCAGCTGTCCAGGAATTCAAATAGAGCAGGTCATCTGGTTTGAGTTGCTTCATTTCTGCATAACACATGTGCAAAGCACTTTTCCTAAGTAGAAGATGAGCCTCTTCTTAAATGTCACTGTGATGGAAAAGCATGTTCTTCCCTTTTGACAGATGCTTCACTTAAGTCTCGGTCACAGACTTTCTACCACCTGGCCTTGCCTCAAATGAAGTTTTTGACCAGTTCAAAATCTGTATTTAACAAAACCAAAGCAAAAAGCTTTCGTTGCTTCTGATTCATGTTAAGGTCAACCAGTGGAAATAATAGTTCCAGGCCAATTTATAAAGGCTGGGAATGTCAGTAGTTATTCATTTTGGAAAAGCGAGCAGACAAAAATAACAAAGACAGAGGCAAGGGTTCAAGACTTGGTATTTCGGTTTGTTTG
Source organism: Colobus angolensis palliatus (assembly GCF_000951035.1). Lineage (NCBI taxonomy): Eukaryota > Metazoa > Chordata > Mammalia > Primates > Cercopithecidae > Colobus > Colobus angolensis. Next base: position 876,445 of record NW_012116944.1, read on the forward strand.
TTTGTTAGACATTTTTCCCCCTTGGGAAGTGGTGATGTGTTTTGTACTCTTTCAGAATATGAATGTGGAGACAAGAGGGTGCTTAATTTGATGACATATGGAAAGCTACTTATCGGTCTTTCGCCTCTTGCATTTTAATGTGGTTATTACTATAATATTACCATTATCATGCATGCCATCATTTTTACTTATTTAATTATTTCATTCAATAAATATTCCTTAAGTGTCTATAAGTGAAAAGCACCGACAGCATGACTGCTTTCCTTTTCCTCTGCTCCTCCATGTCCCCCTTTCAAATATATCTTAATAACTACTAGTCATTTTTGGCATTTTTTAATGATTTAGTAAACAGCAAGTGTTTACCGGTAATCTATAAGGGAATACACAGTATAGACCTTTTCATGGCTTGAGCCACTCCTGGGCACAATCCTGGATGTGTGTGTATGTGTATATATTCACATCAGTTCACCTCTGATCTCAGCACCCTTGTAAACATCCTGTCCTGCTAATTATTTCTTCTTCCTTTCCTCCCTGAATATCTGCATCACAGACCTGAAGGGCTTTATGTCTTTATGTGTCAAGTGGATATCAAGCAACTCAAGTCAGATGACCTTCGGCTCTATTTGAATGTCTGGAAAGCTGGAAAGGCTGAACCTTAAAGGAGGGAAGGAAGGAAGAAAGGAAAGAAGGAAGGAAGGAAGGAAGGAAGGAAGGAAGGAAGGAAGGAAGGAAGGAAAGAAGGGATTGGGCAGTTTCTTGGTGAGGTCTCCAAACTTTTCTAAGCCAATAGAAAAAGGTTATGGTAGATACAGTGACTATACATCCTGAATTTCTAGGAAAATTAATCACTTTGAAAAATGTATTACTATTTACAAAGTATTCTCAAACTTACTATGTACCCTGATTTATGGTTCTGAAAAAAATAGCACATAAATTTATATCTTTCCAAGATGTGAGCTAACAGTTGCTTAGTTGTTGTCACTCAAAGCATGTTTTCCTATTCATGGGGAATATTTGAAGGGTAAAAAGTCTTCAAGATTCAAAGCAATAGATCTCTAATACTGGAATTTCAGGTTACTTGAGGTCTTGGTGGAGACAGATTATTTTTTGGCCAGAGGATGGCCTGGCACACCTCATTTCATATCAAGCAACCCATCACCCATTCTGCCTATAACTAAGGTCCAACTGACCCTCTTCATGTACTTGACAGCTGATTGATAAATCCTTCAGACTCTACCATGCACATCTTCTGGGTGTAGTGTCTTCACTGAAGCAGAGGGGAATGGAAGAATGCACTAAAGATGTACTTAAGAGGCCAAGTGTTAATCCTTTGGGAGTAAATTCTTTTGGGTTGGATTCAGCACCAGTTTCATGTTTGGCATCTGGAAGTTATAGATTCTATATACTTTCAGAGTAGAGGCTGTGTTTTATAAAACTAAGTATCCTTTCAAGCACCTTATACAAATAGGTGCTCAATAATTCCTTAGAGTTACAGAGTTACAAAGACAGTGGTTGTTCTGTTAATCAGAGAGAAATATATCTGTCCTCATTTTTGTCTGTGTGAATTCAAACATCAGCAACCAATAAATCAAAGATGATTACTTCCTTTGCTTTTTTTTTTCCAATTTATCAGAGACACTGAAGGTCATTTATGGGTAAGGATATGAGCATTAAAAATAAAGTATACCAAGAGAGATGAAAATCAATGCATTAAAAGAAAACAATCTGGATTTTTAACTATTTGGTAAAATATAAAAACAGGAGAAAAATTTAGTCAATGATAGTTTTATATAAAAGACCTTTTATCCTTCTAATGAGAATAATTTTATTATTTTTCTTTCTGATTATGGAAGTAATACATTCACTGGGGAAAATTTTAAATGCAAAAAAAAAAAAGTTAAAAATTTTACCATCTGGAGGTAACAACTAGCTTTTGCTAGCTAGTCTTCCATTTTTTTCAATGACTGTTATATGTAAACACTTTTCTGTTTTTTTCACAAAGATGGAATCACTTTAAAACATATAGTTTTGTAACTGCCCTTTTTGCCCTACCTGTAATTGGGTTTACATGTTAATAGATGCCAACCCAAAGGGCCACATGGCAATTCTATGCCCCTAATTCACCGGGACCAGTGGACATTTATGGTGGTACCACAGTGTTGCTACTGCACCGTGTTGCTAACAACATTGAAACTGCTTGTTCTTGATAGGCTTTCCACAAGGTGCTTTCAGGCCTCTGAAGTGAGGATGCCCAGTGGACTTTAGAAATTCCTGAGTGATTGTCATATGTGTTGGGCCTGGACTGCTACTTATCCTGGTTATTAAGAAATATCTAAATTGATTCTCATATATGTTGGGCCTGGGCTGCTACTTATCCTGGTTATTAAGAAATATCTAAATTCTCAGGCTCCCCTTCTTTAGGAAGGAAGAGGCTGCCCCTTGGAAATGGGGCAGTACTTTTTGAGAAACTGAAATTAGTTTTTTAGGCAATTGAAAAAGTACATATCTTGCTTCCCACCACTTTGCTTCGTATCCTGCTTACCCCAAAGGATTTAGAAATCCTTTTACATTTATCCACATAGCTCAGTTACTTTTCAGAAACATCCTACTTCCCAGAAATACCAAATAAATATTTATTGAAATCCATGTCACGACGAATTTTCTGCCTGCTAATAATAATATTATCTTATGTGCTGTAGGAGTGGGGCACTTTAAATTTAGAAACAAGGATTTTTCTGCAGGAGGACTTGCCATGTGGGTTTGGTTTGTGGGTTGTTCGTCAATTATCTTTTTTTTGGAAATAAATCCGTTTGCTGACTTAATGCCAACTTGCATTACTTTGATTTTGCTGCTAAAGCAGGCAGAAAAACTAGTTTCTCTAAATATTTTTACAATATTTTACTGAATTGTGTTTTGACATCACAGAAACTCTAGCATTTTGGAGCTAGAAGGAATTTAGAAACCGCAGAGCTATGGGTCCTTGGTATTCTTGAAGGAACTTAAGAAGTTCATAAACCCTCAGAAATAATATACGAATGTGTGTGCATGTGTGTGTGTGTATCCATTTTTCTTGAGTACCAAATGTCAAGTGTTAGATTCCCAAAGGAATCCATGGTGGAAAACATGGTTAAAAATCGCTGAAAGTCTTCATTTTGAAAAGGAACAAATTGAAATTCAGAAATCTTGCTCAAGGTCAGATTTTGAGTCAGCTTCTGAAATCACTGTTTAAATTACTTACAGTAACCAAATTAAATATAAATGCAATGTTTCTATGCATATCAACATAATTTTTCAGTCACTTTTGGTGTTTCAGAAAGATAACAGGTTGATATGAAAAGTTCTACATTTGCATTCTGGTTTTGCCATGTAACTTGCCAAATATCTGAATTTCTGTTTCCTCATCTATGAAATGGAAATTAAAAAGACTCCCTATAGAGTTCTTTCATGTTTTAAGGAGTTTGTGAGTATAAGTGTGCCTAGCATAAGCACAGAGAAGACCTAAGTATTACAGAGTACAACCTTGCTATGGAATCTTAAGGATATAATTTAGAGGGTTTTATTCTAACAAGTGCTTAGGCAGTACTTGGAGTTTAGTTTCCATTTCCTCAGCTGTAAAGTAGACCTAAGAACAGAACCTACCTTCTAGGGTTGTTTTGAGAATCACATTAGATAATTACTCACAGTGCTGAGGACAAACTGTGTAATGTATTAATGCTTAATGAATGTTAGCTATAACAATATTTTCTCAGCATTTTGTAGTATATCATTTGATTCCTTTAGATCATAATAATAACCTTATGAGTTGGTATATAGCTATACAAACACATTTACACACAATATACACTGTTAAATAAATATGCATTCATAATAAAAAGATTAGGTTCCATTATTTTCTACTTTTGCATTTTCCAGCCCTCCACATGGCACATGTATAAGTTTCATAATAAAAAACTCAAATTCTATTTTTTAAAAAATCACAACATATCCGTATACTTATGGTCAATTAAATTTTGACAAGGGTGCCAAGGTAATTCAATTAAGAAAAAATAGTCTTTTCAATAAATAGTCCTGGGACAATTGAGTATCCACATGTAAAGGACGAAGTGGGCTGTCCTATATGAATATGTAAAATTAGTGGAAAATGGATCAAAAACCTAAACATAAGGGCTAAACTATAAAACTGTTAGAAGAAACTATAGGTGTAAATTTTTGTAGCTTTGGATTAGGTAATTGTTTATTAGATATGACACCAAAAGCATAAAGCAACCAAAAAATAAATTGGACTTAAAATTAAAAACTATTGTACATTAAATACATTATCAAGAAAGGAAAAGAGCAGAAAATGGGAAAAATATTTTAAAATCCTATATATCTGATAAAGGATTCGTATCCATAATATATTAAAAAGGCTTACAACCAAATAACACAAAGACAAATTAAATTAAAATGGGCAAAGATTTTGAATAAACTTTTCTTCAAAGAAGACATGCAACTGGCCAGTAAATACATGAAAATAATCTCAATATTATTATTCATTAGGGAAAATGCAAATCAAAACCACAATGAGATAGTACTTTACACTCCCTAGTAGACTATAATTTAAAAGGCAGTCAATAACAGTGTTGGTGAAGATGTGGAGAAAATGGAACCTTCACTCATGGCTGGTGGGGATGTAAGCTGGTGAAACTGGTGCAGCCCCTTTGGAAAACAGTTTGTCAGTTCCTCAAAGAGTTAACTGTAGGTTATTATACGATCCAACAATTCCACCCAGGAGAAACAAAAACAGGTTCACACAAGAACTTGTACATGTGTACATGAATAAGTGTTAATAGCTGCATAATTCTTAATATCAAAAGCTGCCACCACTCAAATGTCCCTCAACCGAGTGGTGTACAAACAAAATGTGTATCTATATACATGTCCCATATATTTCATAAAATTGAATATTACTTGTTCATAAAAGGAAATGAAGGACTAATATGTACTACAAGATGGATGAAACTTGAAAACATTGTGCCGAGTTAAAAAAAAAAAGCCAGTAACAAAAGACCACATATTGTATAATTCCATTTATATGAAATCTACAGAATAAGCAAATATGTAGGGACAGAAAGTAGACATGTGGTTGCCCCAGGTTGGGGGGTAGAGTTTGGGGGGGAAATAGAAAGTGATTACTAATAGTTTTGGTGCTTCTTTTTGGGGTGATGAAATATTCTAGAGTTGATTGTGATGATGACTGTACAATTCTGTGAATATACTAAATACCATTCAATTTTATACTTTAAATGGCTTAATTGCATGATATGTGAATTATATCTCAATAAAGTCTTATAAAAATTATTGTTAGAAGTAGTATGGGGGTGTTTATTCACTTGAACAGATATTTTTGCATCTTCTTGTTTAGTTAATACAATTGCTCAATAGAGCTTCATATGTGGAAGCCACCTTGTCTAGTTAGTTGGATCTTTCCACTTTCTGACCCCACCAATATCCTTGTGATAGTTCAGGAGCTAAGCTCTTATGTTTTCAGTAATTAGACATATAGAGGAAGAGACGACAACCACCACCACCTGCATAAGTTTCTTTAAAGATTTTTTTTTTTGTTTTGGTTTTCTCTTAATCATCTGTCTTCCTTGTCCCAACCAGATTATGCGAGCCACTTTTTCCATCATAGGCTCTCATTGAAAAGAAGAAAAAATTGAAAGTCCAGAATCTAATGAATTATCCCCATTTCTATTGTTACCATCATCTCTTACCTGGATTATTGCAACAGCCTCCCAGCTGGTCTCCTGGCTAGGGTTCCTGCTTTGTTGCAGACTACTCTCCACACAGCATCCAGTGTTCCTTTTAAATGTAAGATCCTGTCATTTTTCACCTCCAAACTATCAAAGGCTTTCCATCTTGGAATAAATGTTTAAGGCCATGCCGCTTAAAAAATCTACACCACACCAACCCCATCTTTCCGATTCCCTCTCCCGCCACTGTCTCCTTTGCTTTCTCTAGTCCTACTTACTGCCCGAGGAAGCTCCTACTTTACAACTTCTGTACTTGCTGCTACTTCTTCTAGGAACATTTTCTTCACAGATATCTCTAGAGATCACCTCCTTACTTCATTTGTGTCTCCTTATCAGAGGCATTACAAACATACCTCGCCACCTTGAGCCTCTATTCCCTTTCTTTGCTTTATTTTGTTTTCAAGGCACTTAATCTAAATTATCACATATTTATTCCTTTATTGCCTAACTCTTTTCAAATGAATGGAAGAACAAGATTATGGACTATTTATTTAAGTTAATGGGTGTATTCCAAATGCCTAAAAATATGCCAGCCACATAATAGGTGCTGAATAACTGAAGAAGGCAGGGATTACAGTAAGGCTATAAACATCTTACTTCCTAAATTTCTGTTCCTTCATAGCAGGAATTTAGGAGGGATAACAGCAGGAAAAAGCATAGCTCTTTCATTTTTTCCTACACAAAAAGAAAAAATCCAATTTTTTATCAAAGAGAAGCCAAGGATAAATAAATGATCTAAAATCATTTATAAAAAGTGTTCTGGCTGGGTGCGGTGGCTCAAGCCTGTAATTCCAACACTTTGGGAGGCCAAGGCAGGCAGATCACTTGAGGTTAGGGGTTCGAGACCAGCCTGGGACAAAACAAAACATGGCAAAACCCCATCTCTACCAAAAATTGCCAGAAAAAAAAAAAAAAAAAGCGGGGCATGGTGGCTGGCACCTATAGTCCCAGCTACTCAGGAGACTGAGGCAGGAGAATCACTTGAACCCAGGAGGCGGAGGTTTCAGTGCAGTAAGCCGAGATCGTGCCACTGCACTCTACTCTGGGTGACAGAGGGAGACTCTTTCAAACAACACACACACACACACACACACGCACGCAACTAACCAAATAAACAAACAAAAAAGAATATTATACACGTGATCTATAAGAGGCATGTTTGTCAAAGGAAAACAGCCTCAACAGCATTTTACAAAAAAGAATGTTACTTGCAAAGAGGTGCAAGGGAGTCAGACATCAGAAGTACTGTCTCACCAATTAAAAATACAGTATACATTTAAAGAAAAAATTCCAAGAGCTCAAAGATTACTAATTTATAACTACCTAAACATGTTGAAAAAAACAAAGTTTTCAAAAAGTTTTATAGCCACAAAGGCCAGGGCATTTCTTCAGACATTATCATTGTAAAAGCCAAGAGTGAAATTGCCTCCTTGAACAGGAAATGTTCAATGTCTCATTCATTTCAGGGACCAGAACTTGACAAGCTGACCAGTTATTTTTGGTTTATTTCAGTGCAGAGTGCTTTTTTTTTTTTTTTCCTTTCTGAAGGAGCTGGGCCATGATGCACATATTTATAATGACATCAGGGCAATGTGTCAGCATTGCTTCCACACAGCTAAAGTGATTCAGAAAGATCGATTGCAAAAGAATAACAAAAATATATCTGTCAGCTGCAAACCAAAGCAAAACACATGTCATGTTATTCATATCTGAAAAAATTTGATTCAAACCTGTGGTAGTACTGATATCAATGATCAAATAAATTGGCAGAATAAATTAAAACTCCCACAAGACACTTGTCTGATGAAAATCATTGCTCAGAAAAAGAACTAGATTTTGTTAGTAATCAATTATTTAAATCAATCTATTGACACCTTTTATAAAGTTCAAGTTTCAGTAGTGGATGGAGATAAGAGAGTTGTTAGACTTGTGCATGATTAAGAATGTCTGTGTGAGATTATTTGGTAGAATAATCTGTTATTTAAAGCAGTCCTCTCAAGCTTGTAGTCCCAGGACTTCGGGAGGCTGAGGCGAGTGAATCACTTGAGCCCAGGAGTTTGAGACCAGCCTGAGCAACATGGCAAAGCCCTGTCTCTGCAAGAAATATAAAAATTGGCCACACGTGGTGGCGTGTGCCTGCAGTCCCAGCTACTCGGGAGGCTGAGGAGGGAGGATCACTGAACCCAAGGAAGTTGAGGCTGCAGTGAGCTGAGATTGTGCCACTATACTCCAGCCCACCAACAGAGTGAGACGCTGTCTCAACAAGTAAATAAATAAACAAATAAATAAAGCAGTCCAAAATCTCACTGGACGATACAAATAATTAAATGCAAATCATTTGTCCTGCTTTTTGTGGTTTTTAAGTGGTGGAGAAAGATGCAGAAAGAAAAATGGTGGAGCAATTTTTAATTTCAAAAGCTTGACCAAGGTTAGTGGTTCGACTACGTCAGTACTGGGTTAATCTCACCTGTGCTCATTTCTGCAGATGCCTAAAACCATGGTGCTGACCCTTGGCTAAACCTAAGTGAAATGTACTATTTTCCCGTGCTAGTAGCCAAGACATATAGGTGCAACCTGTCCCAGCTTGTTGGCATTGTTTTTTTAGAAAATCTACATAGAGATATTTGCACCTGGTTTATATTTCCAATAGCCTGGTTTTGACTATGTAACCAGGGAGTGTGAAGAACTCCTCTTTGAAAAGTGGTTCTTCAGAGACCAAGTATCTTGCATATATCTTTGTGGTAAGGACCTAAGGAAAAAGCATATCCTATGAAACAGAAAGAACACAGGAATTTGTGCCTAGAAATCTCATTTCTCTCTGATATTTACCTGGCTTTATTTCTGCTGCTGTATTGCTACCTTTTACCTTCATCAAAGTCTTTTATCAGTAGAACCTGAGGAATCCATTGATCCTTTTGTCTGATCCTGTGTAATCGCTGCAGCAATGTGTCAGTTTTCCTTCTATACATGTAAATAAAGTGACTCAGAAAGACTTATTGTTAAAGAAGAGTCAAAGAAGCATCTGACAACTGTACAAAAAAAGGAAAGGAGGCATACCATGATTAATATGAGTATAAAAGCATTTAATGGGATAGAGAAGATGAGTTTATAAAGATAAACAGCACAATTCACAATGACAATATAACTGTTTTGGAACAAATAACATCTTTATGGAAACATTAACACAAAACTCAAAATCTGGGAGGATGATGACATATGATCACTGGACAAGCGGTTCTAGTTGCGTCCTCTTGATCCTCACACAACTGTGATACTGGGATCATGTGCTCAGGCTCTGGAGGCAGAAAGTCAAGGTTCACATCTTGACTCTTCCATTCTCAGCTATGTGATGCAGTTCAAGTTGTTTACTTTTGTTTCCATATAGCCAAAAGGGGGATAATAACAATATTATGTACTTCATTGGTTATTATTTGGGTTCAGTGAGGTGATACATATAAAAGTGCTTGAAATGTTACAAAAGCCAAATAAAAGTTAAATATTATTGTTTTAAAAATTATCATAATGGCTTCGTTCGAAGGTTAGTATTTTTTCCTCCATAATCTTCTTTGAAGCTATTTTAGCCATTAGGATTAAGGAAATAAAAATTCACTCGTTTAACTTCTCATAATCCATAATTTAAGAATCCCATCTCCTATAAGTTGTTCAAAGAAGAACAATTTGTTCTTTGGCTGAATGGTTATAAAGAAGCAAACAAGCAAATAAACAAAAAACTTTGTATCTGAGAACTGTAGTAGCCTCTTCTAGTCTATTTTCATTTTCGTAGTTAGATGGACTAATAATAGTTTTAAAAATCAAGATGTTCAAGCAACTCAGTAACTGGATTCCTTTGTTCATGTTCACTTTATGCCACCTAGTTAACAGAATCAGATCAAAATCAATTAAGGGTACATAACAATTTGACCTTTGGAGTTGAACTCCAGACTGAATACCAAAGGCCATAATTTAGTACCTAAGTATTTCTGTAATCTTATTTGTACCAGTTTTATTGAACAAAAATATTCTGCTGTGAGAAGGATATGTTGCCTTCATTGGGGTAGAATTGAAAAGACTAGTAACAACTATCCTCTTCTACTTTGCACTAGTATTTTGGAGTTCCACCTGCAAATCATTACTAAGTGAATCCATTATCTTTGAAGAACCACATATGTGAATTAAAATGTCATTATTCCATTTTGCTGCGTGTAAACTTACTGCTTCTTTTGAGACCTATTAAGCAAAGCTTTTGAGGGAAATTTTAGTTTAAGACAAAGCTTATATTTCCATTTACAAAAATTAATTCCATGCTGTGTCCTGGAAGAAATAAAATCAGCTTAATATTGTTATTAAAAGAAAGTAATTTCCAGATTTTTTATTGTTTTATTTTTATTTTATATTTTATTTTATTTTTTTGAGAGGGAGTCTTGCTCTGTCACCCAGGCTGGAGTGCAGTGGTGTGATCTTGGCTCACCGCAACCTCTGCCTCCTGGGTTCAAGCAATTCTCTTGCCTCAGCCTCCTGAGTAGCTGAGACTAGAGGCGTGTGCCACCACACCCAGCTAATTTTTGTATTTTAGTACAGATGAGGTTTCACTATGTAGGTCAAGCTGGTCATGAACTCTTGACCTCAAATGATCCACCTGCCTTGGCCTCCTAAAGTGCTGCAATCACAGGCGTGAGCCACAGTGCCCAGTCAGGAGTTTCAGATACTTATGAACTAGATTTTCAGGCCAAAAAAGTTAAGAACTCTGGGGAACTAATACTGGGTATTATTTACAAATCTCCCAAATTAGAGTACTAGAGTCATATAAATTGAGATGCTTGTGAGTTGACATTGATCTATTGTTCCCTCTTTTCACTCTTGAAAGTACAAGAGTGAAATAAGCAAACTTAATTTTACTGTAATGTAAATTATCATTTGAGGGTAAGTGATTGTTTATAGAACTTCAAACAGGTAGTCTTCAAAAAATTTAATAGTTTCTGAAGAAAATGCCTAAACAGAGCATTCTAGTATGCTGGAAGTGGGGAGGGAGAAACAGCTGTGGAGGGAGGAAAGATACAAGTTTTAAGGAAGCTTCTATATAGCTAAGAAGATTGGGCAGCAAAAATAATCAAGGCCTTGTATTACAAGGGTCAAATGCGTGGTAAAGATAATAAATGTGGTCACATTGTATATTAATTTGGAATTGAGCAATTCAGTCATTAATAACACTTACATTTTGCCCTCCAAATTAAAAAAAAGTTTACAAATTTCACAATTGGCTGTCTGGGCAAACTGTAAATTGTGTTTCTGTGGAGAGGAAATGTTGGTATCACTTTAGCTGGTATGTAGAAATACCCAACGTTCTTTCTTTTTTTTTTTTTTTTGAGATGGAGTCTCGCTCTGTCGCCCAGGCTGGAGTGCAGTGGCCGGATCTCAGCTCACTGCAAGCTCTGCCTCCCGGATTTACGCCATTCTCCTGCCTCAGCCTCCCGAGTAGCTGAGACTACAGGTGCCCGCCACCTCGCCCGGCTAGTTTTTTGTATTTTTTAGTAGAGACGGGGTTTCACCGTGTTAGCCCGGGTAGTCTCGATCTCCTGACCTCGTGATCCGCCCGTCTCGGCCTCCCAAAGTGCTGGGATTACAGGCTTGAGCCACCGCGCCCGGCCCAACGTTCTTTCTTAGAGTTGCTTACTACTGTTTATGTACACATGATTTTGATGACTCTTGAGCTATTATTTTAACTCTCTCTTTTAAAATAATCTAAAATGTTTTTCTGTAACAAAGCCATCTAAGTGTTCATTGCATGGTAGTGCTGGTGTAACTGTTAATGCTCAGGTTTAAAAAAAAAAACATGCTTGGAAATCAAGCACTTGGGAATAGAAAATAAAAATATTTAATAAAACACACGAAAGATGGTAAAACAATCCTTATTACTCAAGAATTTTTGCTAAACATTAGAGATAACGTCGAAAAAACAGGCTCCTAGCTGCATTACTTTAATTTCTGCTTCCAATGCCACATCGTCGCCTTCTCCCACATTGACCCTTCTGCCTCCCTTTTAAAAAGAACCTTGTGTTGGCCGGGCGCGGTAGCTCACGCCTGTAATCCCAGCACTTTGGGAGGCTGAGGCGGGTGGATCACGAGGTCAGGAGATCAAGAACATCCTGGCTAACACGGTGAAACCCGGTCTCTACTAAAAATACAGAAAAGTTAGCTGGGCGTGGTGGCGGGCGCCTGTAGTCCCAGCTACTCGGGAGGGGGAGGCGGGAGAATGGCGTGAACCCTGGAGGTAGAGGTTGCAGTGAGGCGAGATTGAGCCACCACACTCCAACCTGGCAACAGAACTAGACTCCGTCTAATAAAAAGAATCTTGTGCTTATACAAATGTAGTTATTTCGACCCACTCAAATAATCCAGAATAACCTCCCCAAATCAAGATCCTTAACTTCACATCTGCAATTTCCCTTCTGCCATATAAAGAAACACATTCATAAATTCTAGGGATTGGGACATAGATATCTTTGGGGACATTATTGAGCCTACAGATGGGTATAGAGGAGGAGGCAGGAATTTTAATCTATTCATCTTTGTCCTCTCCATACTTAGAATTATATCTAGCCCCCGGTCAATTCATGTCTTCCACATTGGGGAGAGGGTATGAGGAAATGTACGAAGGTGGAAATGTGCCGTATGTGTCCTGGAGACCCTGACTAGATTGTTAGGTGTGGGCTGAAGGACTACCCCAGTAAGGATGGCAGAAAATGGAGTGGAAAGGCATTTAGGGCACTGCTGAGTGCCCTAAATAGGCTGTATTTTTAGACTTGAACTAGTGAGGAACTAATAAAGACTTTTGATTATGGGAAAGAAATGATTAAAGCGGGGTTTGATAAAAGACTAATTTGGTGAATACCCTTGGCAGCTACATCAGCAAGCAAGTCATGAAGTGATTGAGCTTGAGCTTTAGTTGTGGTGGCCATTGAAAAAACAGAGGGCAGGCCGGGCGCGGTGACTCACGCCTGTAATCCCAGCACTTTGGGAGGCCAAGGCGGGTGGATCACGAGGTCAGGAGATCCAGACCATCTTGGCTAACACGGTGAAACCCGGTCTCTACTAAAAACACAAAAAATTAGCCGGGCGCCGTGGCGGGCGCCTGTAGTCCCAGCTACTCAGGAGGCTGAGGCAGGAGAATGGCGCGAACCCGGGAGGCGGAGCTTGCAGTGAGCTGAGATGGCACCACTGCACTGCAGCCTGGGCGACAGAGCAAGACTCTGTTTAAAAACAAACAAACAAACAAACAACAACAAAAAAAAAAAAAAAAAGAGAGAGCAGAAGCCTGAAACAGCAGGAAAGCAGGAAGAAAGAATAGCCAGCACTTCATCACTGAGTCACTATAAGAGGGTGTATACCTGAAGGTTGATTTGTGTTTATGTTACAAGGAATAGAAATTTCAATACAACTGAATGAAAGCTGTTTATTCTCTCCCATAACATGGAGACTGAAGGTAGGTGGCTGTGAATTCACATAAAGCAACTCTTCCTATGATCTTCAGCAAAATCCAGATGGGAGTATCAGGCTGCTGTGAGTCAGATTAATCTTTATGAAATAAAAAAGCAGAAGGTATGAGTACAAAATAAGCAACGTTTCCCTCAAAAAGGAAAGGGCTGTCCGAATACATTTTTTAGACGAAGTTTCAAGGATTTCTCAACAGTAGGTAATACTTGGCTAGGTGTTCATCATCCTTTGTACGACCTTGAGAAAGGGCAAGGACCAACATAACCCTCTCAGCCTCTGACTACTTTAAATTCCTTGTTGTCTATTGATTGTATCTGTCACTGGAGTTGGAAAGTGTGAGGAATAGGAAATGTATTTTGTAATGGCTATTTAGTGTTTATTAATATAATGATTTTGGGCAATTACCATATCTCCTTTCTCTCTAATATCTTCAGAAGAAAGAAAGAAAAAAGCGAGCCTGTTAGGTCATCTCTAGTGGTCAGAAATGGGCAGGAAGCAAAGTAAAAAGCCCTTTTATACAAATGTTCTTCCTTTATAATTACACACAGCTGTCTGAAAATTTTTTAAAGTTCTTATTACAGCAGAAACGTCATTGCAGATAATAAGTTCATGGATAAGGAGAGATTGTTTGAATACTGGCAACTACCAAAGAAAAGGGGGACATAAACCAATAATCCTAAAATTAGCCAAGTCATTTACAGTTTCAAAAATTAGATGAAATGACCTTCAAGGTATTCCAAGATTATCAGTAGGGTTACACTAAACATTAATTCCATTCTTTGCCATAACTTTAAAAAAGGAGCTGCCTAGAGTGGAAACTTCAGCTGTCTATGCATGGCATGCACCCCTGCTGAACGTCCCAGCCAGTCCTTTCCACCATGATGGTTTTTATAATTTCATGGAGGAGAAAGACATGAACATGTCCACCACTACCATGGTTTAAAGAAAACTTTAAAAAATGTTGGTTGTTGAAATATCCATGGGGTAGCAAAATTAACTATTTTTTTGTTAACAAAGCAGGGTCACATAGGAGCCCTGCCTTGTCTAGTTTTCCAGTATTCCGCCACAGCACCTCATGTGCTAGCTGTCCTTCAGGAAGGAGCAGTTTCTTCTCTTCTGATCATCAGTTGGGCCACATAGGCCAGAGGTGGCTCCCATGCCTGCTCCCTTGCGTGCTCTCTCTTATTCTTCCATCTGCTACATGTGGGTATAGGGTAGATAAGTTGAGATGTTTTGTTTTCAAGGCTTGGACTTCTCTTCCAGGCCCTGTGGGTTCAGTCCCCATCCTGCAAACTAGCTGTCTCTACACATGTGTCTGAGAGAATTCAGGATTGAGACTCAGGAGTCAGTAGAAGACCCACACCTTTGCTCCAATTGTGTTTCTGCTCCTCTGCCTCAGATGTCATCAGATGCTTGCTCCAAGGGTAAGTTTTAAATATAAATCTTACTCTTGTCCCTACAAGTGCCTACAACAGAAACGTCTACATGTAGAAACTAGTAGAAGGAGGGAAGTGGTGGTCAGCAGAGCATTGTTGCATCCGTGACTGTATGACCACAGAGTATCTTTTTTTTTTTTTTTGAGACGGAATCTCGCTCTGTCGCCCAGGCTGCAGTGCAGTGGTGCAATCTCCGCTCACTGCAAGCTCCGCCACCTCCCAGGTTCACACCATCCTCCAGCCTCAGCCTCCCAAGAAGCTGGGACTACAGGTGCCCGCCACCATGCCCAGCTAATTTTTTTTGTATTTTTAGTAGACACGGGGTTTCACCGTGTTTGCCAGGATGGTCTCGATCTCCTGAACTCGTGATCCGCCTCCCTGGGACTCCCAAAGTGCTGGGATTATAGCTGTGAGCCACTGCGCCCAGCCGACAGCAAAGTATCTTTAAATTTAAATTTCCTCTATGTAAATTGGTATGATCAATTCAAAGAGCCATGTGGCAATATCAAACCAAGATGAACATGCACATACCCTCTAGCCAGTGATTTCAATCTAGATAAAGGGCTAGAGAAGCATTCTCATGTACCACAAAAGATATTTATGAGAAACTTTGTTGCAGCTTGGTAATAGCAAAATAATGGAAATAATCTAAATGTCCATCAACAGGAGAACAAATTGTGCATATTTATAAAATAAAATATTATTCAGCAATACAAAGTGAAGGAGCTAGAGGCCCCACACACTTCATTTATAGAAATGCTATGTATTTCATGAAAATAATGCTATCTGTTTGAATGAATGTATACATATGAGTAGAGCTGAATAAAAATGAGATACACCAAATTTAGGAAAATGATTAATTCTAGGTAGAGACACCAAGAAATAAAATTGTGGAAAGGTACAAAAGGGCTTTAATTATAACGTTTTTCATTTTTAGGCCACATGTGAGATATAAACATATATATACTCATTACATAATTCTATATACATTTTCATGTGCCTAAACTATTTTGTTTCTAAACATCTTCCAAAACCCCTAAGAGATGCAGTAGTATCACCTATTGGCCATTTACAAAAAGAGAGATATCTTTCAGAACAAAATATAAGGACTCATTTCTTTCTCCTGAGAAATTTTTGTTTTACCTCTTCATTAATAAGATAAATCAGTCACTAATAATGTTTCTTTTTTCTTTTGCTTGCTTGGAAGCTCAGAACCAAATTTGAGTTCGTATTAACCAAAAAGGATTTTTTAGAGCTCTACTCTTTCTACCTGAAATTGATTTTCTTTCAAAATGTGCACTCTTCCTGGTTATGCATTTGTTTATTCTGCTTTATCATGTTGTAAGCCTCTTCATATTCTTTGTGGAATAAAAATAGCTATAAATAAGAGTATAAAAATTATTGTTTATGTTCAGGTTTTCCTAATTTACATAGATATACAACATTTACACAGGACAGGCTTATGTGTTGACCTTGTTTACCTTTGTAAACCTCTGTGTCTATCATAGTGTCTGGCACATGGTAGGTATTTTCACTATTTGTTCATCAAATGAATTAACAAACCCACAAATTCATGCTTAGGCAGATCTTGATTTTTGCACATTTTGGAGGTGTCCAATTTGTCTGGTTATAAATATAGCTTTAGTAAACATCTTGATGAATATTGTTTTGGATTATTTCCTAAGGTTATTTTTTCCAGGAGTAAAATTACATGAGTCAAAGGATATGAACATTTAATGGCTATTGAAATGTTTTTCCAAATTGCTCTCCAAAAAAGCTTTTACCATTTTCTACAGCTACAAGCAATGTATGAGGGCATCATTTCACCATAACATTATCTGTGTTTGTGCAGTATTTTGTTCTATTTTGCAGTTTAGTAGATGTAAAATTATAGCTTGATGTAGAGTTAATAATTTTTTAATGTAATTTACTTATCATTTGTATCATCTATTTTAAATCACTATCATTTTTATGAAACTTCATGGGCTCCTGTGAATTAACACATTAGCCTTTCCAGACTTCATCGTAGATTTTCAATATTTATTGTAATCCAGCAGAAAAAAATAATCCATGGAAATTATTGGGACTTCTTAATTCCCAATAATTGCCTTTATTACTTATATAGTCACTAAACTTCTCTGGGCTTTGAATTTCTCACCTATAAACTGGAGATAAGAATATGTACATTAGATGCCTGTTATAAAGATTACGAATCATGTATATAGAATACTTACCCACATGTGACACATAGGAGGTGCCCAGTAAATAACTATTATTGTTATTTTAAATATTACTTACAAAATTAGTTTTATAATCTAGATAAACATTGAGCTCCTTTCCTGGTCTGGGTGCATAAGAAACAAATGTATATTAAGTATGGATTCTTTTGGTAACCCATCTTGAACGACCTTAAGCAAAAAGTGGAATTTACCAATAGAAGGGTAGAATAATCAGGAAGAGGAAAGAAGAGGGATTCAGCTGGGCTCCAGAGCAAAAGACCCCTCAACCTTGATGTTGCCAGAACATGCTGTCACCAACTCTACTTGCTGGTTCTCTCTGCACTGCACCTGAGCTCCATTTCCTTTATCCACAAGCAGATTTTCTAGAAACAACTGCCCAAACCCCCAAATTTATTCCTTATGTGGTACCAAACCCTACAAATACTGTTTTTTTTCCTATACATACATACCTATGATAAAGTTTAATTTATAAATTAGGCACTGTAAAAGATTACTACAACAATAATGAAATAGGACAATTATAACAATATATTGAAATAAAAGTTATGTGAATACACACACACACACTCTCTTTGTCTGTCTCAAAATATCTTATTGTACTGTTTGCGTGTATTTTGCAGGCACAGTTGACTATGGGTGACTGACACTGTGAAAGCAAAACTAAGGATAAGGAGTGGGGGGTATTGTATATATATCCATACCTCACCCCAATCTTGAGCTTCAACTGTGACTTCACCTATATAATCTAGTCTAGATTTCTAATTTCTTATCTAGGACATGTAGTCAATCAAGAAATCACTCATTCATTAATTCATCCAATAAATTCTATTGATAGCTTATGCTATACCAGACACATTTCTTAGTATTTGGGGTATAGAAATGAATAAAATAAAGTCCTTGGCCTCAAGTGTTTGTAGTTTACTATTTGCTCTCCCCCTTCACAGCCATTGTTTTATTCAAATTCATGGTACCAGTTGGCTCCCCTAGATTCCTAATTAGCCTCCCTGCCCCAACATTGGTTTCTTCCAATCCCTTTTGCATATAGCAGTTGAAGTGATTATTCTAAACTCTAAACCTTTACAAACCAGTATCTACTTAAAATCTTTCACAAATTCCTCAAAACTTGCAGGATTAAGTCTAAACTCTTTGCAAAGACTTTGATTCCTTTTCCATCTGCTTTTTTAGCTTAATCTCTTTTTAGGCTAACCCACAACCTGGACACTCCAGCAGTGTCTCTAATCCTTTCTGGTTCCCTAAATGTTTTATGCTTTTCATGCTTCTTTGTGTGTCTGCACAGACTTTCCTCCCATGTTCCTGACAAAGTTCGATTAACTTATTCCATATCTTGCTTTCTCTGCCTGTGATAGAACTAATCATTAATTTCTTTGTATTGTTTTGTGCCTTGTAAAACTCTACAATTTACATTGCCTCTGATACTGTAATAATGTATCTATCTATCTGTCTTACACTAAACAGAAAGTCTTTTAGGGCAGAAATGGGGTTTTATTCTTCACCCATCACAGTACCTATATATAATATGAACACAAACTTTATTACAATTAAATAATAATATATGTAACATAGTGGTCAAATGAGGCTTGTTTTTAAAATTGTGAGTTGAAAATATAATTATAATTGTTTACATTTATGGGAAACAAAGTACTGTTATGATTTATAGATACAATGTGGAATAATAAAGTCAAGCTAGTGACCATATCCATCACCTAAAATACTCAACGTTGTTTTTTTGTGATGAGAACACTTGAAATTCACTCTCTTAGCAATTTTAAATGTGCAGTACTCTATTATTAACTATATTCACCGCATTGTGCAATAGATCTTTAAAAATTATATTCCTTCTGAGGTTTTGTATCCGGATCATCATCTCCCTATTCCCCTACACCCTTAACCTCTGTACTCACTGTTCTGCTCTCTACTTCTTTGAGCTTGATTGTTTTGGCTTCCACATATAAGCGAGAACATGAGGTATTTGTCTTTTGGTGACTGGCTTATATTACTTAGTGTAATGTTCTCCATTTCCATCTTTGTTGTCAAAAATGGCAGAAGTTTCCTATTTTTAAAGGATGAGTGATATTCCATTATGTATGTATACAATGTTTTCTTTATTTATCCATCTGTTAATGGACACTCAGGTTGATTCCGTAACTTAGCTATTGTGAATAGTGCTGCAATAAACATGGAAGTGCAGACCTCTCTCTGACCAAATGCTTTCAAATCTTTTATGGGAAATACCCATAAATGGGGGCCAGGCATGGTGGCTCATTCCTGTAATTCCAGCACTTTGGGACGCTGAGTTGTGAGGATTGCTTGAGCCCTGGAATTTGAGACCAGCCAGGGGAACATAATGGGATCCCATCTCTGCAATTCTTTTTATTAGCCAGACTTGGTGGCATGCATCTACAGTTCCAGTTACTTGGGGGGCTGGGGTGAGATGATTGCTTGAGCCCAGGAGGTCAAGGCTGCAGTGAGCCATGAATGAGCTGTTGCACTCCAGCCTGGGTGTCAGAGTGAGACTCTGTCTCAAAATAAAAATGCCACAACCAATAAATGGGATTCCTGGATGACACGGAAAATTCTATTTTTAGTTTTATGGGGAGCCTCCCAACAGTCTTCTATAATGGCTGTACATTTCTAACAACAGTGTACAAATGTTCCCTTTTCCCCACATTCCCATTATCACTTGTTTTCTTTTGTCTTTTTTATAGTAGTCATTCTGACAAATGTGATATAATATATTGTACTTTTAATTTGAATTTCCCCAATGATTGGTGTTGTTGAACATTTTTTCATATTTAAGTATTTAAGTTGACCATTTGTATATCTTCTTTCGAGAAACATCTACATGAATCCTTTGCCTATTTTTAATTGGTTTTCTTATTTTCTTGCTACTGAGCTGTTTAATCTCTTTACACAGTTTGGATATTAACACTTCATCAATATATAGCTTGAAAATACTTTCTTCCAATCTCTGCACACTGTTAATTGCTTCCTTTGTTGTGAAGAAAGTTTTTGGTTTCATGTAATTTCATTTGTCTATTTTTGCTTTTGATGCACATACTTTTTAGTTCAAATTCAAAAAGTTATTGCCCAAATCAATGTTGTGCAGTTTTCCCCATGTTTTATCCTAGTACTTTTTATAGTTTTTGGCCTTACATGTAAGTTTTTAATTCATTTTGAGTTAATTTTTTATACGGCATGAGATAAGGAGGACCAGTGTCATTCCCCTGCATGAATATATGCAGTTTTCCTTAAAATATTGATTATAAGGAGTATGTTTTCCCCATTTTGTATTCTGGGCCCCTTTGTTGAAAATCAATTGACCATACATGAGTGAGTTCCTTTCTGGGTTCTTTATTCTGCTGTATTTTTTTTTTTTTTTGATGTGTCCATTTTCTTCCCCCCCCCCAAACCATGCTGTTTTAATTACCAAAGTTTTGTAGTGTAATTTGTAAACAGTGTAATACCTCTTGCTTTTTGCTCATGATTGCTCTGGCTATTTGTTGGTTCTTTTTCATGGTTCCATGTGAATACTAGGATTGTATTTTCTGTTTTATATAAAATGACATTGGATTTTATATAAAATTGCATTGAATCTGTAGATAGCTTAGGAAAGTATGGCCATTTTAATACTATTAATTCTTTCAATCCATGAACATGGGATATCTTTCCATTCATTTGTCTTCTTCAATTTCTTTCATCAACATTTTGTAGTTTTCAATGTATAGATTTTTACCTGCTTGTTTAAACTTATTTCTATGTACTTCTGGTAGCTATTATAAAGGAGATTGTTCTCTTAATTGAGCTTTGGGGTAACTTGTTTTTTATGTATGGAAGAGCTACAGATATTTATTTGTTGATTTTGTTTCTTGCAACTTTACTATATTTGCTTATTAGTTGTAACAGATTTTTGGTGAGGTCTGTAGGATTTCTATATAAGATCATGTTATCAGCAAACAGGGACAATTTTACTTCTTTCTTCCATATTTAGATTTCATCTACGTAGACTCTTTCCTTACTTTTTAATGGGATTGTTTGTGTATTCTTTTCTGTAGAGAGGTTTGAGTTCTCCATATATTCTCTATATCAGTCCCTTGTTGGATGAATAGTTTGCAAATATTTTCTCCCATTCTACGGGTTGACTTTTCAGTCTGTTTATTGTTTCCTTTTTTGTGAAGAAGGTTTTTAGTTTAATATAGTCTCACTTGTCTTTTTTTTGTTGCCTGTGCATTCAGAGTCTAAGCTATAAAATATTTGCCTAGACCAATGTTTTGAACTATTTCCCCTGTTTTCTTCTTGTAGTTTTATACCTTCTAGTCTTACATTTAAGTCTCTAATCTGCTTTGAGTTGATTTTTGTATATGGTGAGAGAAAGATGTTTAGTTTTGTTCTTCTGCACATGGATATCCAGTTTTCCCAGTAACATTTATTGAAGAGGTTGTCTTTTCCCCGAGGTATATTCTTGGCAAGTTGGTTGAAAATCAGTTTGGCTGTAAATATGTATATTTATTTTTGAATTATCTATTCTGATCCATAGGTCTATGTGTCTGTTTTTGTGCCAATACCATGCCATTTTGATTACTACAGTTTTGTAGTGTATATCAAAGTCAAGCAGAGTGATGCCTTTAGCTTTGTTCCTTTTTCTCAGGATTATTTTGGTTATTCAAGATCTTTTATGGCTCAATATAAAATTTAGGATTGTTTTTCTCTATTTCTGTGAAGAATAGCTTTGGTATTTTTAAAGGACTTTCATTGAATCTGTTGATAGATTTTGATAGTATGGTCATTTTAATAATATTTATTTTTTCAATCCATGACCATGAAATGTCTTTTAATTTGGGTTCTTTTCAATTTCTTTCATCAGCTTTTTGCGGTTTTTATTGTAGACATCTTTCACCTCCTTGGTTAAATTTATTTCTAGGGAATTTTTTTGTAGCTCTTATAAATGAAATTGCTTTATTTCTTTCTTTTTCAGCTAGTTTGTTACTGGTGTATATAAATGATACTAATTTTGGTATGTTTAGTTTGTATCCTGCAACTGTACTTACTGAATTTGTTGATTAGTTCTAAATTTTTGGTCGAGTCTTTGTGTGTGTGTATGTATGTTTGTGTGTGTTACGCATTTTATTTCATATATATGCGCTATATATATATATATATATATAATGCATTTTATTTCTTTCTTTTGCTGATTGCTCTGTCTAGGACTTCCAGTACTATTTTGAATAAGGGTGGTGAAAATGAGCATCTTTGGCTTGTTCCTGATCTCAGAGAAAAAGCTTTCAGCTTTTCTCCATTCAGTAAGATGTTACCTGTGGGTTTGCCATATACAGCTTTTATTATGTTGGGGTGTGTTTCTTCTACGCCTAATTTGTTGAGAGATTTTTTTTAATCATGAAATAATGTTAAATTTTATCAAATTTTTTTGTGTGGATCTATTGACATGACCACATGGTTTTTGTCTTTCATTCTGTGATGTGATGCATCACATTTACTGACTTGTGTATGTGGTACCATCCTTGCATTTTTGAAATTATTTCCACTTGTTTATGGTGTAGTGTATTTCTGATGTGTTGTCATATTTTGTTTGCTAGCATTTTGTTGGGGATTTCTGCATCTATGTTTATCAGAAATACTGGCCTGTAGTTTTGATTTTTGTTGTTGTTTCCTTTCTGGTTTTGGTATCAGAGCAATGCTGGCATCATGGAAAGAGTTAGAAAGAGTTTTCTTCTCTTCATTTTTTCAGAATGGTTTGAGTAGAATTTGTGTCATTTCTTCTTTATAGATTTTGTAGAATTCAGCAGTAAAACCATTCTGTCTTGGGCTTTTCTTTTGGGGAACTTTTCTTACTCATTCAACCACTTTACTCATTATTGGTTTGTTCAGGTTTTGTATTTTTTCCTGGTTCAATCTTGGCAGGTTGTGTATTTCCAGGAATTTATTAATTTCCTCTAGGTTTTCCAATTAATTAGTGCATAATTATTCATGATAGTTTCTAATGATCTTTTGTATTCCTGTGTTATCAGTTGCAATGTCGCCTTTCTTATTTCTGATTTTAGTTTATTTTTGTATCTTTACCCTTTTTTCTTAGTTAAACTATGCTTTACCAATTTGGTCTATCTTTTTAAAAAATCAACTTTTCGTTTTGTTGACCCTTTGCACTTTTAAAAAAGTTTCTATTTTGTGTTGTTTATTTCTACTCAGACTTTTATTAGTTTTTTTCCTTCTACTAATTTTGGGCTTGGTTTGTTCTTGCCTTTTAAGTTTCTGGTGTTGCATTGTTAGGCTTTTTATTTAAAATATTTCTACTTTTTGATGTAGGTATTTATTGCTATATACTTTCCCCTTAGAACTGCTTTTGCTTTATCTTATAAGTTTTGGCATATTGTGTTTCTGTTTTCATTCATCTCAAGGTATTTTTGAATTTCCAGTTTAATTTCTTCCTTGACCCATTGGTTTTTCAGGACCATGTTATTTAATTTCTGTATATTTTTATATTTTTTGAAATTTCTCCTGGTATTGATTTCTAGTTTCATATTATTTTGGTTAGACAAAATACTTGATATAATTTCAATCTTCTTAAATTCACTGAGGTTTTTTTTGGTGCCCTAACACACAATCTATCCTGTTGCATCTTCATATGCCCTTGAGAAGAATATACATTCTGTTACTGTTGGATGGAATGTTCTATACCTGTCTTTAAGTTCCATTTGGTCTAAAGTGTTGCTCAATGCCGATGTTTCCTTATTGATTTTCTCTCTGTAGTATCTGTCCATGGTTGGAAGTTGAGTATTGAAGTCCCCTACTACTATTGTATTGCAATTTCTCTCTCTCTTTTCAGGTTCTTAAATATTTGTTTTATATATTTAGGTGCTCCAATGTTGGGTGCATATATACTTACAATTGTTATGTTCTGTTGATGAATTGACACCTTTATTATTATATAATGTCTATATTTTTTTCTTTTTACAATTTTTGACTTAAAGTCTGTTGTGTCTGATATAAATATAACTATCTCTGCTACATTGTTTCTATTTGTGTGGAATATTTTTCTCCATCTTTCACTTTTAGTCTATGAGTGTGTCCTTCAAAGTGAAGTGAGTGATTTGCAGGCCAGTACATATAGTTGGGTCTTATTTTTGTTTTATCTATTCAGTCACTCTATGTCTTTTTATTGGAGATTTTAATCAATTTACATTTAAAGTAATTATTGATAAGTAAGTACTTACGACTATCATTTCATTGGTTTTGTTCTCGTTGTTTTGTATATATTTTGTTTCTTCCTTTGTTGCCGTTACTTTGTGGTTTTGTAGTTTTCTATACCAGTATACTTTAAATCCTTTCTATTTTTGTTTTGTAATTCTACTAAATTTTAATTTTCCTTTGCGGTTTCCAAGATCCTCACATAAAACATATTATGCTTATACCAGCCTGCTTCAAGAGATACTAGTTTCTCTGCCTGATTGGGATTATTGGGAGGCTTTTTCTTTTCTTTTTTTTTTTTTTCCTTGAAGAGAGCTGCTGCTTGACTTCCCGGGTCAAGCCAGTCTAGTCCCTGTGCTTCTCTGAGATGCACCCAGGTAGATGTCTCCCTGCCTAGTGGGATCATTGGGAGTGTTTTCTGGCTCCAGAAATGGAGATCCTGAAGAACCCATATATATGCCTCAAGGAAGATAATTCTTTTAAGAATTATGCAAAATCACAGAAAGTTAACTGTCTGCTACAGCCACAGGAAACTAATACTATGTATTTATTTTACAAATAAGATATTGGCTTCCCTTTTCTTCTTCTTTTAGTTTAGGTTTCCACAGGAGCAGGTACTAAAACACAGATATGAGTATAAATAGTTTATTTGGGAGGTGATCTCAAGAAGTATAGACAGGGGAATACTTAGTGAGACAGGGAAGGGAAGGAATTCCATAACATATAAGAAATTGAGTAAGTTATAGCTATGGGACCTGGAGCTCAATCCTCAGCTCTGGGACACAGTAAAGAAGTGATGAAGACTGGGTCTTCATCAGTTCTTGTCAGTCATCTGTTGAGGGCTGCTCCAAGGAGCATTATTTCCTCAGCAGTTCTGGCCTGCTGTGAATGTAGAAGGAGTAGGCTCTAGAAGCCAAAGGAAGCTCTCAGGTGAAGTGTCATGGCACTTGCAGATGGAAGCTATGGGTACCCTCTACCGAGTGTTAAGGGTTATGAACAGGGTAGTGGCATCAGTTGCTGGACTTCTCCTCCTTCTCTTGCTTGAGTCCCAGAAATGTCAAAAGCAGCCTTGCAGGAGTGGAGGGAGGAGTAGAAACACCATGCTGGAAAATAGAGAAGAATCTTATTCTGTCCTCCTTTCCACTGAAGGCTTCATGTCTGCAATAGCCCCAAGCTGTGGGAGGAGAGGAGCTCTACATTTGAATGGAGTTTTGAGTTTTTACTTTTACTACAACTCAGCATTTTAATGGCTGTTGTGAGTAGTATTAGGCCAAAGAGTGATTTGTTCTCTGATACCAGGAGAGTCAGGGGAACTACCCTAGATTTCATTGAATGAATAGGAAAGAACTCTTTCAAGAGAAAGGTTGAACAGACAGTGGAGAGCAGGCAAATTTTTGGTTTTCTCATTGCTTGAGTTCTACTCATGTACTACTCAGCTGGAGAATTAACAGTTCAGTTAAACAATTCTTTTACCTATAGAATAACAAATATTCCTACTAACCAAAAAGCATTTACTGAAAAATTTATCTGTCTAGCTTTGCACTAAGAATATGATAGATTGTCAAGCCTGTAATCCCAGCACTTTGGGAGGCTGAGACGGGCGGATCATGAGGTCAGGAGATCAAGACCATCCTGGCTAACACGGTGAAACCCCGTCTCTACTAAAAAATACAAAAATCTAGCCGGACGAGGTGGCGGGCGCCTGTAGTCCCAGCTACTCGGGAGGCTGAGGCAGGAGAATGGCGTAAACCCGGGAGGCGGAGCTTGCAGTGAGCTGAGATC
>NW_012116944.1:902459-908033 GCF_000951035.1 Colobus angolensis palliatus
AAAAAAAAAAAAAAGGATATGATAGATTGTACAGTATCAATCCTAGTCCCCTAAGTGGTACTTACTGCGGTTTACTTGGGAATATAGATTGTTCAGAGAATTTTTCATCAATGTCTGAGAAATTATATAATCAAATAATTCATTTTTCTGACCACTACTCACCTATTGTATCTTTCATAATTATTAGTAATCTTCAAAAGAGCCTTTATACCCTGCTAATTCACCTAAGCATTTATTATTGTTCTCGTTAACTATTGTTGACTTCTTAATACTTCTAAAGGGGAAAGAGATTGTAGGTTAAAATAAATTACAAATCTGTATGTAAAGTTATGCCAACTAACATTATTATTTTTATTTAACTAATTTGAGTTTATGGGTTACCATATGGTTATGTAACTTGGAATCTGAAAAGAAACATGTTTGTTAGCACCAGAAGTATTATGAGATCACCACAAGAAAAAGTTATGGAACATCTTAAGTAATTTCATAAAATTAATATCAATGCAATTTTATTTAAAAAACAAATATAAAGTCATTAAAGTTACTATAATAAAGCATGCAAAATGAGACAATATACTATTCTTTCCATTTATTAGACCAATTGGTATGAAAATGTTCGGTGAAAAAGCAATTTTGATCACAAGATGAAGGAAAGGTGTGTTGTGTAATGTATCTCTTTCCCTTGGCCTTCTTCAGAGTGGTCTGGCATTTTTCTTTGATGATCTTGAGACCCGCTTGGTAATCCATGGTTGGTGAAGAAAGAGGATCAGGGGTGAGGATAAAAATCCCCCATTGAACTGGGCACAGTGATTGTGGACTTGTCAACCATGTTACAAATATAAAATGCCATGAGTGGAGGA
The DNA here is from genome assembly GCF_000951035.1 of Colobus angolensis palliatus. Lineage (NCBI taxonomy): Eukaryota > Metazoa > Chordata > Mammalia > Primates > Cercopithecidae > Colobus > Colobus angolensis. The sequence goes on from NW_012116944.1 coordinate 903,320, forward strand.
GGAGGAGGCTTCTGTGGCATAGTGAAAGAGCAGGGATTTGGCACTAGACAACCTGGGTTTGAGTCCACCTTTATCCCTTGGTCTTTATCTGATCTTAGGCAATTCAGTTAACATCTCTGAGTCTCCATTTCCGCACCTGCACAATAGAGATAATCATAAAACCAAACCAATGCCCTAGATTCTGTTTCATAAACTCAGCATGCCTGTCTGATTGAGTGATAATAAGAGAGTGAATGGATATTTGACCTGAAGAGAAGTAAGTCTTGAAGTAATCGTGAACTAAAAGAGCGTAATTACACACAGTAGTCCCACTTTGATGGATTCTGATTCTGTTGGTTGGAGAGGAGATACAAGGACTTCAAATTCATGGTAATTTTTGTTATGCAGCCATTTTGAAAACCACTGATTTAAGGGGAAGGGGCTACCAAGAAAGGTTCTTCAAACAAATGTCACAATTTGGCTATGAAAACAGGATGGAAATTTAGTCATGAGATCAGGGAGGCAGAGGGTGTACTTTTATTCACGTGTGGAGTTGCACTCAAAACATTTAGTGATTATGACCATAGGACCTAACTGATAAAGCTGACTGGGAGATCCATGTAGGAAAAGACATGCTCCCTCAAACTAGGCAGTGCTCCTGAAAAGTCCTCAATATTTCTGGAATGTAAATATACTAATCAACCAACGTGCAGTCTCCCCAGCTGCTCCTACCCTGAATGAAAATGGCTCCAGAACATTTAATAAATAGCAAAGCGCTGAGTCATTGCAGGATAGCAGGATCAGCCTATTGTGGGGCATAATGTACTGGACTTCTACATTTGCCAACCAGTCATTATTAATATAATGTAACATATTTTTACTATACTGAACATCTCCAACTTTTCTATAAGGCAAATAGCATTGTTATCCCCATTTTCTATGTGAGAAAACTACAGTTCAATGAACAAAATGCTTTGCTTGATGTCACAAAGCCAACAGGGAGCAGAGTACAAGTCAAGATAAAAGTCTAGTTCTCTTTGTCCCAAATCCTGTGCTCTTCCCATTATAAGAGCATTTGCTCAGCAAAGGAATTTGAGCATGTCCAAAAGCAAAGTTAAGAAGCTACAGATGAGAGCAAGAACAAGAAAGACCACCAGGGAGGTAAAGAGTGCCAAGGAGAAGGAATTCACATGATGGACAAAGAAAACATAGGGGAAGAGGCTGGCTACAGCATCTGAGACATCAAGATTAACAGCAGAAGATAAGGGGTATGCAAAACTTGTCTATCATTCAATGAAGTCAGCAGGAGGCTGAAAAGCCCTGGGGTTGTGACTCCATGCCTGAGCAGATATTGAGGTTGATATTGGGGAGGATCACCCTCACCAGAGAAAAATCTCCTTAACATTGTTACTGCAGTTAAATTCACTGCATTGTGGGAAATTTTAAATCACTTCATTGAAGGAGAATTGTTCAGAAAACAATTGGATTAGCGGATTTGTTTTTTCATTTTTAAATAAGATGCTTAGTGTTGTGGAGACAGTCTATAGCTTTCACAGATATGTTACTGTCTTGTCTATCCATCTCTTCAAAAAGTGGTACTTAAATACCATTACCTTAACCACAAAATCAGGTAAAGCATATTCATTTGCTATATCATTTTGTCATGGACACAATCAAAGTGCAAAGTACAGTTTGGTCCTGCATCACATTCACAGAGGAAATATATCCAGAGACACTCAACAATTTATTCAGAGCCAGGAGATAAACCCGTGTCTCTAGATTCTCATTGTTAACTAGCCTTTTATTCTTCCAAGCTGATAAAATAAATCCTCCAGAGTATTAGATAGGTTATGTTAGAGTTTTGAATTGTTCTGAGAAAATATTTTTAATATAAAAAATGCAACTAAAGATAACCTTATTATAAATGTGTTCTGTGTTGGGGATAGTGATTCACAATCTCATTTGTTCATGACTCATAGCTCTTGGAAAAGAACCGGATTCTAAGGAAATGTTGGTTTTTGTTCAAAACAGGTCAATTATTTTATCCATTTTCATCTTTTTCCTTTTCAAAATAATAATGATAACAACAGAAATACTATATTCAGGTAGAAGGCTTAAGAATACATCAATATGTAAGTCTTCATTACCTACATTGTATGATAACAGATCTTCTTTGCTGTGTTCATACATATGAGAACATTTGTAATAGTTATTTCTGTAAAGAATAGTTATGAGTGAGAGGCTTTAAAAAATAACAACTAGAGGCATACTGTAACAGTGATTAGAGGTGTACTGTAACAGTGATTATTCATAGGCTTTTCTATAACTATGATTCAGTTTTAACTCAGGTGTCATTCAGAACTTACAGTATATTTTGAAGATTAGATTGTCATAACATAAATTGGAGTGGGCATCTTAAAGTATCAGAATTCAAACTGAGAATGTACTAGATGATGGGATGAGTAATAAAGTTGCAAGGGAAAATTCTCTTGAGATGATAATCCTCCCCCAATAGCTTCAAGGGAGAGAAAAACATCTTGCTATAAAAAATACTTATTCTTTTGGTTTCCCAAACAGGAGATTATTTCAAGGGTATCTGGTATTTGACACAAAATGTAAATATAGATTCTTTCCTTATCTTTTTCATATTTCTTTTTTCTTTGTACACTTTCTATTGTAACCCATGATGAAAATGAAAATAGATAACTTGTATAAGTCCAGTCACTTGCAAGTATCAGAAAAATCAACAAAAACTCAGCTCAGACTAGATTAAAATGTAAGAAGGTTTATTGGCTTATATAACTGGATGGTCAAGGGAAACTAGGCATTGTTTGGTTCAGAAACACAAAGAATGCTAGTATCTTTGTATGCGTGTGGATACCTGTCACTCAAGTTTAGCTTTCCCATATTAGTCTCCTTCTGTGGTAGGCTCTTTCATGAAAATGAGAAAGTTTATTGCACCCAACTTCCAACCAATCAGCAATCTGAGGGAAAATAGGAAAAACTCTATTGGATCTTTTCCAAGATCTTTTTCAATAAATCCAAAGAAGCACTGGCACTCCCATTGGAATGACTTGGGTTGACACCTAACCCTGATGATTCACTGAAGCTAAGGGAATAGATTATGTTAATGGTCTGGAGGGCCATGTGACTACTGTGATTGATGAGGAGTGATGCAATGAGGTGAGGTCAACTCTGTGTAATCCACATGGACTGAAAGAAGAAGAGGAGAGCCATGTTTTCTGCTACTGGAAGAAGAGATGAGCAGGCAAACACAACTGATCCTTATTGCACATACATTTTTTGAATCCCCAAATGCTCCTCAGTATCCAGCACAAACTCTTCTTTCCTATGACATTGCTTCTGAATGGCAAAATGAATCCTGGAGACCCTCTTTCTACTCCTCTCAGCAGCCTCTGCTCAGCCTCCATCTTAATTAAGTCTTGAGCTCACATTCCCTCTTTTTTTGCGGACCTCTTGCTGGTTTCATCACAGTTGACAATTGACAAAAAATCATTTTCTTTAACCTGCCTGGGGGTGCACCACATTTAATTTTGAGAGAAAATAACAAGCAAAGAGTAAAGAGAAAAAACCATCATTTCCCTCCCCCAACATATTACAGTAATCTATGTTGATTATGTTTCCTTTTCTTGAAGAGTCTAATTCCTCTATCAATTTGGAGCTACTAACACAAGTATAAGAGGCTGTGAATGGCTAAAAAATTCGATATAGAACTGTAGCATGATTTACCTCTGTTCACAATTTTAATGTGCCAGACTTACCTTTGTCTAATAGATCCTGAACATTTTTCTCAGATTTAAAAGAATTATATTCTTTCAGGAAATGTCAAAGTTCAAATACACAATAACTAAATTAATATTAATAGAAGCTCTGCTTATGGTTATACTTTTACTCCTAAGGAATTTATGAGGAGTTGAAATTCTGGAGTCTGGAAATGGAAAACACATTGATAAATATTGGCATTTATTTAACATCTAGTTCATGTTGTCTGTGCAAAGCATAATCGAGCTCACTGTTTAGCTAAATGTCTGCTTTGTTATATCCCTGCTGTTTTAAATGTTTGAGAATTGGATTGAATTCACAGTGAAGGCTCTAAAGCATTTTGCTCATCTGGAAACTGAATATAAAACCACAGAGATGACAATTTTTAATTTCTTTTGGCATTAGCTCCCAAGATTGTCATGTTCTATGCATATAGATGCCAAGTACCTTCTCCCAAAGTAAAAGATAAACTTGGCAAGTGGCCAGTGGGTTGAACTGACAATTCTTCCTGAGTTGAGCTGAGATGAGGCCCCAAACGCTGGCATAACCTGAAATTTGATTTGGTAATGACTTATAAAGAGACAGCATTAAACAACCGACTCACCAAGTGAGTCATCTTTGCTGAGCTGTGCACTTTCATTATCCTCAGAAATCTATTAAGAAACCATCTTATTGTTTGCCTATTGCAAATGGAAATGCCTAGCATATTGATTCTACTCCCAGTTTATACTCTGGGTAGAGACCAATCTACACCTGGGAAGTGTTCCAGGATCCTGCTGGGGCAAAATTGTGAAATAGGCAGAAATTGTCTTCCAGCAGCTCTTCTCAAGCCCCCTTCTAGTGTACATTTACCCCTACCTCTCAGAAGCCAAGCATCTCCTCTCCTCTTTTCCCTTTCCTTCCCTCCTTCCTTCCTTCCTTCCTTCCTTCCTTCCTTCCTTCCTTCCTTCCT
>NW_012116944.1:908128-933473 GCF_000951035.1 Colobus angolensis palliatus
TCTGTCTCTGTCTGTCTCATACACACACACACATCGGTCCTATGGACATGGTGGTTCTCTCACTGGGTGACACTTTCTGCTCAAAAACTTTGCTCCACTCCCTTGCTCCCTTCCTCTGCACAAAACTAATCTATTCTCTAAGTTTCTCTTCCTTGGGCCTTGGTAATTGGCTGAAGTTATTTTGACAAAGATGGATTTAGTACTGGGTAGTGTAGTTAATAAGAGTATTTACACGACATCACAGAAACCAAATTTGTGGTTTCGGAAACTTTCCATCAGGCTGATAAATATACACTTGAGCACCTCAGTAACTACTATTTAGAAAGCCATCATGGTGTGGTAGAATTATGCAGCTTGTGTTCTCTGTCTAGGTAATTTTAAATAAATCATTTAACTTTTTATATTAGGTATTCTTACCTATCAAAAGCAAAGAACTAATACCTTGTTTTCTTACTACAGTGGCCATCTGCTGGATTTGCCAGCCTGGCAGCCATTTCTCTTTCTTCCCAATTTTCCTTTGTACAAACATCCCCTACAACATGCAGTCCATGTATTATTCTTGGTGGTACCTGGAACCTCATTCAATCTAGAAAAGTAAGAGTTACACTTGAGGCCTTTGCTGCAACGACTTGAAAAGAGGTGGGATCTTTCCACTGGTAACTTAAAGTGATCAGAGGCCATCTTTGCCACCACTTGGGGGAACTGCAGGCCTAAGACATGCTAGATTAACAACGCCAACAGAAGGGTCTAGTCAGCATCTTTCTCTTAGGATTTGCCTATCAGTTAGGGAAAGATCACTTTGGTTCTGATTGAGTCAAGAGCCTATCCTTGAATCTGATCATGCTTGCTACTAGATTTACTTTTAAGCTACATGAACCAATAAATCATCTTTTGTTTAAGTTATATTTGTATATATTTGAGTTGAGTTTCTGTCATCTACAGACAAGAGAGTTCCAATTAACACACTTTAAAACAGCAGTAAAAATAACAATAATACCTATTGTACCAGAGGATTTGGCAAATATTTTCTATGAAGGGCCAATATTAAATATTTCAAGATTTATGGGCTATAGGGTCTATCACAACTACCCACCTTGACCACTATAGTAAGAAAGCAGTCATAGACGATATATAGATTAAGTGTAGCTGCTCTCAAATAAAACTTTATTTATGGACACTGAAATTTGATTTTCATATAATTTTCCATGCCTTCAAATATTCTTCTTCTTTTGAGTTTTTCAACTATTTAAAAATGTAAAAACTACTCTACAAAACAAGAGTTTTATCATGGTTTTCTCACTCTTACTCTAAAGGGATAGTGGACTGCAAGAATCCTAGCAACTGCTTTTCTGGAGATTACCAGTTTAATTAATAAATAACACTTAGAGTTATGTGTACAATCATGAAATTAGTCATTTTTCAGTAACTACTTTTTTTCTTGGCTGTCCTTACAGACAATGTGTGCCCAGTTAATAGGACTGGTCACATAGTAAACTTGATTTGAATATTAAATGGCTCAACCATTAAGTTTTTAAATATATTTATTCAGTCATATTTTTTCCTAAGGAGACTTTTAAATTATATAATCTACTGAGATGGTGGATTGAAGAAATCCACAAGTTAGAGAATTGATCAATATGATAAATAAAAAATAAATGGTTCACCTATTAAATAATACATTAAAGATAATTTATCCATAGGGAGAAATGACTGTAATGATTTATGACTAATATCTGAATAGTAAAGACAGTGGCAAAAAGAGACAAATCAAATATAGTAGAGGAAACTCCAGATACTTAAGTCTTAGATGTACCAGTGTAAAGCGTTCGTTATCATTAATATTAACACTCTCTTATTGCATGCTTGACTAGTAAAGAGGTAGGCACACTTTTTACTTACATCTAGGTGCGTTGTTTGCTTATATCTATTTCTCATTGTCTGCTTATATTTGTAGATATAAATATAAATACAGATAACAATAGATAGATGATAGATACATAAATAGATATAGATAGACATCCTAGCTATGTGCTAGGTACTTAGGTAAATAGCTCCTAGCATATAGCTAAGACATCTCTCTGTCTATCTAAATATAGGTATTTATCTATCTATGTGGAAATTTATATAGAAGGTAGATAGAAATAAGAAATTATATGGACATCTTTATGAGTTAGTAATTAAGTAACTCCAATTGAAGGTTGCTCAGGGACTTAGTACAGGGAGAAATAAATATATTAAGACATTTAGAAAATATTCAGGCAGGGAGGGTCTGAATTTTATCATAAATTCAGTAACTCTACATTCCATTAACTCTTTTTTAAATAGTTCAAATGGGGGGTCAGTAATTTTTTTAATACTTATGAAGTGTTACCTCAAAATAATATTGCCCATGGATATCAAATCAGTCTGAATGAACATAATTGAAAAATATTCAGAATGCTTGAAATGACTTAGAAGTAATCTTTAAGAACTAACCCTAAGGTCCCAGTCCTTGTTTCATAGAGGTGAGCTCCTTAGCTGAAATACATCTCTAAAAGACCTTCTGTGAGACGTGAGAGGTGCAAAAGTTCCTCAATGACCAAATACCCTGATGCCAAAATGAAAAACAATTCCATTTAAAAGTAAATTCCCTTTATCTTCTGTGCAGCACTTGAATTTTATTGAGACAGATATTGTGTACACCAAATCCAATTTAATTCCCATAAATACAGCGGAGTGGGTGAACGTGATCCTCTATTTTCTTTTGTTGCAGAGAAAGACTGATTCCTGATAACTGGTGGTTTCATTTGTTTTAATTTGATTTTTCACATTAGAGGAGCAGAGTTTTCAGACACTTAGGCCTACAAGACTTAATTCCTGTTGGGCAAAGGGATTTAGGGGAGGAAGCACATCAGTAATATCAGCACTCAACTGTAATGTGTCCAAGTGAAAATGGCTCAGAGTAAAAGAGATTCTTAGATGCATAATAAAAAAGTCATATCCTTTCTTAGCAAGCCGGATAAAAACAGACTGATAAACTAATTTCCAGTACCAACATCTTTTCCATCTGTTTTTCTATCATTTCTAGAACTCGGTGCCAAAAATGCTTTTTTTAAAAAAAAGTTTTGCTCAAAGTTGCCTTCTCTCTCTTTTCTATTTATTTCTCTGCTTTTTAAAATTATATTTTATGTTCTGAAATCACTGATGTGTGTTTATTACTTTCTTATTGAAAAACTCTCAGAGGTTTCCAAAAGCTAAAGAGCACTTAAAGTTCAAACTCCTAGCACAATATTCGAGACTTTCCATGTGAGACTTAAACTTGCGTTCCAAATACACATTCCCAAAAGTGTCATTCAGACGTTATCAGGAAAGCCAATCAGAAAGTTTTACAATTTCTGTTCCATGCCCTTTCTTTTCCTTTTTCCAAACCTTTTGTCAAATTGTTTCCTCCCAAAGCATCTGTTTAATTTCTACTCTTCCTTCAAACTTAGTCACTTTCTCTAAGAAGCCTACCTAGATCCCCATATAAGGTTTTGATATTGTTCTTCTCACAGCAGTTTCCTATGACACTCATTATAATCTAAGTTGGATTATATTTTTGTGTGTGTTTCTTACACATCAGGGCAAACATGTTTGTGGATAAAGGTGTTTGGAGAGAATAACCCAACTATTTACGCCATTGCAGCCCTAGAATTTTGCCTTAAAATACAAAGTCAGGGAGCAGTATATTTGCTGTGTTAGAAAATAAAAATAATACTTGTCTCTTTCCTTTTCCTTCATTTCCTTTTTACAAAAATGTCCTCATTTCTTATCTTGTCTTTTTGTCTCTTTTTTTCTCTGCAATTCTACAAAGTTGCTTCTTTCCCATTTTCCTCTTTTACTGTCTTCTTACTTCTTCTTCATTCATTTTTTCCTTCACTTCTTTTTCTGCCCTTTATTCATCTTCAATATCATAGATTTTGCACAAATTTTTTCAATATCTATTCACCTATTCTTTTATATTGCTAGTGCACAATTTTTATATGTTCTGAAGCAAATTTTGTGCATAATTATTCAATAATTTACTAATTCATTTAATTTTATTAAATATTTGTTATTTAATTATGAGTACCAGGCACTGTTTTGAGCACTGGAGATCTGAATTGAATAAGACTGACAGAGTCACTCTCCTCATGGAAGTTAAGTTATTGTAAAGGCAGAAAAAAATCCCACAAAGAAACAAAAAATATTGTAAAATGGTGGGTGGTGAATATAAGAAAGAGAAACTTAAAATGACAAATTCTTCATCTAAATAATGACAGGGTTGTAACTATTAGATTTACCCTTCAGCCATAAACAAATATAACACTCAAAAAATACATAAGCAGCAACTCTTTTTAGACATCTAGCAACAGACTCCATAACACTGCTATCCTTGAAAAGAAAGAAGTACTGGAGGTAAGCAACACATTTACCCTGACTTTTTGATTAGGAACACAGTGAAATAGAACCCAAAGAGAAATCGATGGTGTCTAAGGTAGAAATTATTAGCGTTGTGGCTGGAATTTGTGAAGCAGGTTAGTAGAGAGGAGGTAGCTGTTTAGAGATGAAGCTTCAGAAATCTTTTCTAAGGTCACCTTGAGCCACTGGCTTAATATTAGGCATTTGTAGGGCAAGATTTGCCAAAACCCAGAAGAGAAGAACTACTTGAGGGCTGTGAGCTGAATAGAGATATTAGAGGTTGTATAGTGCTGAGAGATATTGGAGGTCCAATAAGTCAGAGCAGAGGGAACTTGCTGAATACATTGAACACTGGACATTTAGTTGAGATGTCAAAAAACCATTATCTAAGGAGTAAGCCTATTCTTGCCCTAGAGCAAAAGTTGCTCTAGACATATTCCTAAAAGACTAAAACCAAGCTTCAATAAGATCAGTTAAAACCACTAGTAAGATAACTACCTGCCAGAAAAGACAAAACAAAACAAAACTCAGCACTCTTTACAAAAAGATAACATCATAGAGATCTTTTAAAAAATTGTGGTAAAAACTCAGAACAAAATGTATCATCGGAATCATGTTTAAGTGTACAATTCAATAGCATTAACTATATTCATGTTTTACAAAATCTCTAGAACTTTTTCATCTTGCAAATTTGAAACTCTATACACATTGAATAACATCTTCCCATTTCTCCCTCTCTCGAAACCCTGGAAAACATCATTTTACTTTCTGTTTCTACGAGATTGACCAGTTTAGACAATTCGTTAAAGTGAAATCATACAGTATTTGTCTTTTTGTGACTGCCTCATTTCACTTAGCATAATGTCCTCAAGTTTCATTAATATAGCACGTGTATAGTATGTGACAGGATTTTTAAAGCTGAATAATATTCTAATGTATGTATATACCACATTTTGTTTAATCATTAATCAATATATGAATATCTGTGTTGCTTCTACCTCATGGCTATTCTGAACAATGATACAGTAAACATTGGTGTACAAACAGCTCTTAGTGATCCTGCTGTCAACTCTTTTGGGTATATACCTAAAAGTGCAATTGCTGGATCATATGGTAATTCTATTTATACTTTTTTGAGGGTCTTCCATACTGTTTTCCATAGTGGTTGTACCATTTTACATTTCCAGTAATGCTGCCTGAGACTTCCAATTTCTTTCATCATTACTATGATGTTAGTTGCAGACTTTTCATATATGATCTTTATTATGTGAGGTAGTTTTCTTTTATTTATAGTTTGTTGAGTGTTTTTATCATGAAAGAGTGTTGGATTTTGTCAGATGATTTTTCTACATCAATTGAGATGATAATGTGGTTTTTGTCCTTCATTCTGATACTGTGATATATTATATTGTTCAAATTTTTTATGTTGAGTTATCCTTTCTTTGGAAGTAAATGCCATTTGATCATAGTGTACAATTCATTTATTGTCCTCTTGAATTTAATTTGTTAGAAATTTTGGCATCAATATTCATCAGAGACATTGCTCTGTAGTTTTCTTTTCTTTAGTGTCTTTGCCTGATGTCAGTATCTGAGTAATGTTGGCCTCATAAAATGGATTTAGAAGTGTTCACTCTTCTCCAATTTTTTGGAAGAGTTTGAGAAAGATTGGAATTAATTCTTCTTTAAATGTTTGGTAGATCTTTCCAGTGCAGTTTTCTTGTTCTGAGTATTTTTTATTGGTAGGTTTTTTGTTATCAATTCATAATTCCTTACTAGTCATAGGGGTTAACTATTCCTGGTCTGATGTTTTGATTTCTTCATGACTTAGTCTTGCTATATTGTATGTTAGTATATGATTGTTCATAGTAGTCTCTTACAATCATTTTTATTTCTGTGGTATCAGTTGTAATGTCTTGCCTTTTATTTCTGATTTTATTTATTTGAGTCTTCTCTGTTTTTTCTTCGTTTAGCTGTTTGTCCATTTTGTTTTCAAAGAACTAATTCTTTTTGTCACACCCACTAACCATCCCCACCTCCCCGCCAGGCTCCAATACCCTTCCAAGCCTCTGGTAACCATTCTTCTACTCTATCTTCATTAGTTTAATGGTTTTGATGTTTAGATCCCACAAATAAATGAGAACATGCATTGTTTGTCTTTCTGTGCCTGGCTTGTTTCACTTAACATAATGACCCCCAGTTCCATCCATGTTATTGCAAATGACAAGATATTATCCTTTTTATGGCTGAATAGTTCTCCATTATGTATAAGTACATTTTCTTTATCCATCCATCTGTTGATGGACACTTAGGTTGCTTCCAAATTTTGGCTATTGTGAACAGTGCTGAAACAAAAATAGGAGTGTAGATATCTCTTCAATATACTGATTTCCTTTCTTTTGGGTATATTCAATACTCCAAAAAAAACGATCATATGGTAACACAATTTTTCATTATTTTGAGGAACCTCTAAACTCTTCTCCATAGTGGTTGTACAAGTTTACATTACCACCAACAGTGTGTAAGGATTGCCTTTTCCTCTCATCCTTACCAGTATTTGTTATTGCCTCTCTTTTGGATATAAGCCATTTTAACTGGGGTGAGATAATATCTCATTGTAGCTTTGATTTGCAATTCTCTGATGATCAGTGATGTTGTGCACCTTTTCATTTGTATGTTCACCATTTGTACATCTTCTTTTGAGAAATGTTTTTTTAAATCGTTTGCCCATTTTTTCATTGAATTATTAGATGTTTCCTATAGAGTTATTTGTACTCCTTATGTATTCTGATTATTAATTCCTTGTCAGATGGGTAGTTAGCAAATCTTTTCTCCCATTCTGTGAGTTGTCTCTTCACTTTGTTAATTGTATCCGTTGCTGTGAAGAAGCCTCTGAACTTGATGTGATACCATTTGTGCATTTTTGCTTTGGTTGCCTGTGCTTGTGGAGTATTACTCTAAGATATTTTGTACAGACCAATGTCCCAAAGAGTTTCTCCAATGTTTCCATGTAGTCTTTTCATAGCTTGAGTTTATAGATTTAATTTTTAATCCATTTTGTTTCATTTTTGTATATGATAAGAGATTGGGGTCCAGTTTCATTCTTCTGTATAAGGATATCCAGTTTTTCCAGCACCATTTGTTGAAGAATGCCTTTTCCTCATTGTATGTTCTTAACCCCTTTATAAAAAATGAGTTGCTGTAGTTATGTGGGTTATGTTATATTTCTGGGTACTCTATTCTGTTCCGTTGGTCTATGTGTCTATTTCTATGGCAGTACTATGTGGTTTTGATTACTATAGCTCTGTAGTATAATTAAAGTCAGATAATGTGATTCCTCCAGTTTTGTTCTTTTTCCTTAGAATAGCTTTGGCTATTCTGGGTCTTTTGTGGTTTCATATGAATTTTAGGTTTGTTTTTTCTATTTCTGTGAAGAATGTCATTGGTATTTTGATAGGGATTGCATTGAATCTGTAGATTGCTTTTGGTAGTATGGATAGTTTAACAATATTGATTCTTCTGATCCTGAACATGGAAAATTTTTTCATTTTCTGATGTCCTCTTCAATTTCTTTCATTGGTGCTTTATAGTTTTCATTACAGAGATCTTTCACTTCTTTGGTTAAATTAATTCCTAGGCATTTAATTTTTGGTGAAGTCTTTAGGTTTTTCCAAATACAAAATAATACTCTCTGCAAACAAGGATAATTTTGCTTTTTCCTTTCCAATTTGGATGCACTTTATTTCTTTCTCTTGTCTGATTGCTCTAGCTAGGACTTCCAGTACTATATTAAATAATAGTGGTAAAAGTAAGTATCCTTGTTGTGTTCCAGATCTTAGATAAAAGGCTTTCCACTTTTTCCCTTTCCATATGATAATAGCTGTAGGGGTCTGTCATACATGACTTTTATTATATTGATGTATTTTCTTTCTATACCCAGTTTTTTTCAGTGGTTTTATCATGAAGGGATGTTGAATTTTATCAAATGCTTTTTCAGCATTATTTGAAATGATCATATGGTTTTTTTCCTTCATTCTGTTGATATTATATATTACACTGATTAATTTGCGTATGTTGAATCATCCTTGCATTCCAGGGAGATATCCCACTTGGTCATGATGAATGATATTTTTGATGTATTGTTGAATTCGGTTTGCCAGCATTTTGTTGAGGACTTTTTAATCAATATTCATCAGAGATATTGGTCTGTAGTTTGCTTTGTTGATGTGCCTTTGTCCAGTTTTGGTATCAGAGTAATACTGACCTGGTAGAATGAGTTTGGACATACTCCCTCCTCCACTATTTTCCAGAATAATTTTAGTACAACTGGTATTCATTCTTCTTTAAATGTTTGTTAGAATTCAGCAGTGAAGTAATTGAATCCTGGGTTTTTCCTACTGGGAGACGTTTTAATACAGCTTAAATCATGTTACTTGTTATTAGTCTGTTCAGATTTTGGATTTCTTCCTGGTTCGATCTTGCTAGGTTGTGTGTGTCTGGGTATTTATCAATTTCTTCTAGATTTTCTAATTTATTGGTAAATAGTTGCTTATAGAAGCCACTAATGATCCTTTGAATTTCTGCAGCACCTCAGTTGTAATGTCTCTTTTTTCATTTCTCGTTTTAGTTGCTTGGATCATCTCTCTTTTTCTCTTAGTCTGGCTAAAGATTTGAATTTTGTTTAACTTTTCAAAAACCTAACTCTGTTTCATTGAACTTTTGTGTTGTTTTCTTCATTTCAATTTCATTTATTTCGGCTCTGGTATTTATTACTTCTTTTCTTCTACCAATTTTGGATTTGGTTTGCTCTTGTTTTTCTAGTTCCTTGAAATGCACCATTAGGTTGTTTATTTGAAAATTTTCTTGTTTTTTGATATAGACACTTAGAGCTCTAAACTTCCCTCTTAGTACTCTTTTTGCTGTATCCTGTAGATTTTGGCATGTTGTATTTTCTTAATCACTTGTTTCAAGAAATTTTTCAGTTTCCTTCCTAATTTCTTTATTGACCCACTGGTCATTCAGGAGCATCTTGTTTAATTTCCATGTGTTTTTATAGTTTCCAAAATTCTCTTTTTATTGATTTCTAGTTTTATTCCATTGTGGTCAGAGAAGATGCTTGATATAATTTCAATTTTTTGACTGTTTTAAGACTTGTTTTGTGACCTAACATATAGTCTGTCCTTGAAAATGATCCATGTGCTGAGGAAAAGAATGTGTATTCTTCAGCTGTTGGATTAAATGTTCTGTAGATAATTATTAGGTCTATTTGGTCTATAGTGTAGTTGAAGTTGGATGTGTTTTTGTTGATTTTCTGTCTGGAAGATCTGTTCAGTGCCGAAAGCAGGGTGTTGAAGTCTCCAGTTATTATTATATTGTGGTTTATCTCTCACTTTAACTCTAATAATATTTGTATTATATTTCTAGGTGCTCCAGTGCTCAGTGCAAATATATTTAAAATTATTTTATCCTCTTACTGAATTGACCCCTTTACCATTATATAGTGACCTTTTTTGTCTCTTAGTTTTTGTCTTGAAATCTATTTTGTCTGATATAAATATAGCTATTCCTGCTCTTTTTTTGGTTTCCATTGGTGTGGGATATATTTTTCCATTCCCTTATTTTCATTCTATGTCTCTTTATAGCTTACCTGTGTTTCTTGTAGGCAACAGATCACTTGGTCTTGGTTTTTATCCATTCAGCCATTCTATGTCTTTTGATTGAAGAGTTTAGTTCATTGACATTCAATGTTATTGATAAGTAAAGACTTACTCTTGCCATTTTGTTATTTGTTGTCTGGTTGTTTTGTGGTATCCTCTTCTTTCTTTCCTTTCTGTCTTTCTTTTAGTGAAAGTAATTTTGTCTGGTGATACAACTTAGTTTCTTGCTTTGTGTGTGTGTGTCTGTGTATCAGTTGTATGTTATTTGGTTTGAGGTTACCATGAGGCTTGCAAATACTATCTTATAACAATTATTTTAAACTGATAATAACTTAAAACACTGTTTACATAAACAACAAACAAACAGAAAGAAAACTAATACAAACTTCACACCTTGACATTGTCTCCACGCACCTCCATTTTTAAACTTTTTGTTGTTTCTAGTTATATCTTATTGTACTGCCTATGTATTGAAAAGTTGTAGTTATTTCTTTGGTTTGTCATTTAGTGTTTCTGCAAATATGGGAGTAGTTTACATATCACAGTTACAGTGTTATAATATTCTATGTTTTTCTGTGTACTTACTATTACCACTGAGCTTTATATCTTCAGATGATTTCTTATTGCTCATTAATATCCTTTTCATTCTAATTGAAGTACTCACTTTAGCATTTTTTGTAGGACATATCTGGGGTTGATGAAATTCATCATCTTTTGTTTGTAAAGGAAAGTCTTTATTCCTCCTTTATATTTGAAAAACATTTTTGCCAGATATACTATTCTAGTGTAAAAGTTTTTTTGTTTTTTGTTTTTTTTTCCTGGGGCTCTTTAAACATAGCATACAAACTTCTCTTCTCTGTAAGGGTTCCAATGAAGCATCTGCTGTCAGATGTATGTGAATGATGCTCCATTGTATGTGATTTGTTTCTTACCTCTTGCTGCCTTCAGGATCCTTTGTTTATCCTTGATCTTTGGGGGTTTGATTATTAAATGTCTTGAGGTAGTCTTCTGTGGGTTCAATCTGCTTGGTGTTCCATAACCTTCTTGTACTTCGATATTGACATTTTTGTCTAGGTTTGGGATATTATCTATTATTATCCCCTTGAATAAACTTTCTGTCCCCATCTCTTTCTCTACCTTTTCTTTAAGGCCAGTAAATCTTAGATTTGCCCCTTTGAGGCTATTTTCTAGATCCTGTAGGTGTGCTTCATTGTTTTTTATTTTTTTTTCTTTTGACTCCTCTATCTGTGTATTTTCAAATAACCTGACTTTATACTCACTAATTCTTTCTTCTGCTTAATCAATTTTGCTATTAAAAGGCTCTGATGCATTCTTTAATATACCAGTTGCATTTTTCAACTCCAGAATTTCTACTTGATTCTCTTTAATTACTTGAATCTCAGTTAAATTAGTCTGATAGAATTTTGAATTTATTTTCTGTGTTATCTTCAATTTCTTTGAGTTTTCTCAAAAGGGCTATTTAGAATTCTACATCTGAAAGGTCATATATCTTTGTTTCTCCAGGCTTGGTCTCTGGTGCCCTATTTAGTTCATTTGGTGAGGTCATGTTTTTCCTGAATTGTCTTGATGCTTGCAGATGTTCATCTGTATCTGGGCATTGAAGAGTTATGTATTTATTATAGTCTTCACATTCTGGGCTTGGTTGTACCTGTCTTTCTTGGGAAGGCTTTCCAGGTATTTGAAAGGACTTGGGCATTGTGCTGTAAGGTGTATCTGCTTTAGCAGGGCACACAAAGTCCGCTAACACTGGTTCTTGCAGACTCATAGTAGTGTTACCTTCATGGCCTTGGACAAGATCCAGAATAATTATCTGGATTATCAGGCAGAGACTCTTGTTCTCTTTCCTTTAGCCAAAGACCTGAATAGACATTCCTCAAAAGAAAACATGTGAGTGGCCAACAGGTTTCTGAAAATATTGCTTAGCATAACTAACCATTAGGGAAATGCAAATAAAAACCACAATGAAATATCATATCACCCCAATTAGAGTGGCTATTATCAAAAAGACAAGAAATAATGAATGCTGACATAGATGTGGAGCAAGGAAAAGTCTTATACACTACTGGTGAGAATGGAAATTACTAAAGTCATTTTAAAAAACAGAATGGAAGTCCCTCAAAAAATTAAAAATAGAACTACCATGTGATCTAACAATCCCACTACTGGCTCTATATCCAAAGGAAATAATATCAGTATATCAAATACGTATCTGCACTCTCATGTTTATTGCAATACTAATCACAATAGCCAAGATATGAAATCAGCCTAAGTATCCATCAATGGATGAATGGATAAAGAAAATGTGTGGATATACACAAGAGAATACTCTTCCACCATAAAAAAGGATGAAATCTTGTCATTTTTAGCAACATGAATGAACCTAGAGGACTTTATGTTAAGTAAAATAAGCTAGGAATTGAAAGAGAAATACCACATGATCTCACTCATAAGTTGATCTGCTAGAAACAGAGAGTAGAAGAGTGGTTACCAGAGGCTGACGGGTAGTGGGGAGATAGGGAGATTAGAAGATTGGTCAATGCATGCAAAGTTATAGTTATATAGGAAAAATAACCTCTAGTGTTCCAGTAGGGTGACTATAGTTAACAATATTGTATTGCTTGTAGCAATTCAAAATTGCTAGAAGAGAGGATTTTGAAGTTCTCCCCACAAAGAAGTGATAAATATATGAGGTTGTGAATAAACAAAATACTCTGATTTGATTTTTATACAAAGTACACATATATGAAACATCACACTGCACCCATAAATATGCACAATTATGTGTCAATTAAAAACAAAAAGTTTAACAGAAGTCAGTAAACAATGTATAGTCAATTATTTCACTTATATAAAATTCTAGAAAATGCAAAACATACTATATTGACAAAAAGCAGGTCTGTTATTTCCTGGGTACGAGGGAAGAGCAGGGAGTGTGGAGAGACAGACATAGATTTCATAGGGGCCCATGGAAACTCATGGGTTTGGTGGATATTTTTATTGTCTTGATTATAGCAATGGATTTTGGAAATGCACATACATAATAATGAATTATAGATTTTAAATATGTGCAGAGTATTGTAAGTCAGTTATACTTTAATTTAAAGGCTGTTACACATAAATAAATAATACTTTTTTAAAAAGGTGTTTTGCTTTCATCTCTAACAGATATTTTCACTCAGTACAGAATGCTAGCTTTACAGTTATTTTCATTCAGTTTTTTGGTGAGTTTTAATTTTGAATGGATGTGCATTTTTTCACATACTTTTTCTGAATTGAAAACATCATATGATTTTTCCCTTTATTCTGTTAATATGATGAATTACAATAATTTATTTTTGTTTGATAAATCAATCTCACATTCCTAAGGTAAATCCTTCTTGGTTATGATATATATTATGCTTTCTCTATATTAATGGATTTGAATTGTTAATAGTTCATTTCTTTTTGTAGTCTTTTAAAGGTTACATTTATATTTGATATTTTATATGATTACTTGAATAACAATTTTGTTTACATACATTTTTGGTTTGTACATTTTGTTACTCCTTTACTTCTTTTTTTTTTTTTGAGATGGGGTCTGTCTCCCAGGCTGAAGTGCAGTGGTGCAATTTCGGCTCACTGCAACCTCCACTTCCTGAGTTCAAGCAATTCTTCTGCCTCAGCCTCCTGAGTAGCTGGGATTAAGGCACTTGCCACAATGCCTGGCTAATTTTTCTTGTACTTTTAGTAGAGATGGAGTTTCACCATGTTGGCCAGGCTGGTCTCGAACTTCTGACATCAGATGATCCGCCTATCTCGGCCTCCCAAAGTGCTGGGATTACAGGCGTGAGCCACCATGCCTGGCCTACCCATTTACTTTCACCTTATCTGTGGCTTTATATTAAAAACATGTGTCTTGATGGCAGTGTAAACTAAGGTCTTGCTTGTCTGTCTGGAATAACATTTAATTATTGATAGTATTATGGTAGACATTGGTCTACCTTTTTTTTTTCTATTTTTCTCCTCAGTGTTTAGCTTCTCTCTGTATTCTTTTCTGCCCTCCTTTGAATAATTTGAATATTTCAAATATTCCATTTTATTTATTGGCTTCTCAGCTATTATCATTTGTATTTTACTAGTGGTTTCCATCGGGATTATACTTATACCCATATTATAGTTAATGTAGTAGTTAATAGAGGTAACATACTAGCAAAGAGTTAACATAGTAGTTAATAGTAGTAATTAACAGAGTTAATATAGTAGCTAATACCTGCTTAGAGTTGTTATCATACCACTTAAATAAAATGTAGAAACTTTGCAAGTATATAGGTCCCTTTAACTAGCCTCCTCCACTAATCTTTATGCTATTGTGTTACATATTACAACCTCTTGCACTGTAAACCCTTTCACACATAGTTAAAATTTTTGTTTTCAAAAGCTTCATGTATATTTAAAAACTTGGAAAAGAAAAAAATAGTCTTTTATGTTTAGCTGTATCTTTATCATTTTCATTCTTCTCCCATCATCCCAATAGGTTCAAATTTCCCCTGATATTTTTCTCTTTAGCCACAAGAACCTGCTTTAGCATTTCTTTTTTTTATTTATTTTTATTTTTATTTTTATTTTTTTTATTATACTTTAAGTTCTAGGGTACATGTGCATAGCGTGCAGGTTTGTTACATATGTATACTTGTGCCATGTTGGTGTGCTGCACCCATCAACTCGTCAGCACCCATCAATTCATCATTTATATCAGGTATAACTCCCCAATGCATTTCTTTAGAGCCTGTGACCTGAGTTGTTAGTATTCCTTCCTGCGAAAAAGCTTTTATTTTACCTTCATCTCTGAAGAAAATTTTGCTGAATGTAGGATTCTCTGTTGGCAGGTATTTTTTTTTTCTATAATTTCAAAATGTTGTTCCACTGTGTTCTGGCCTCCATAGTTTATGTTGAGAAATCCATGATCATTGAAATAATTGTTTCTCACTATGTAATGTGTACTATTTTTTACATATTTTCATATTTTTTCCTTTATCTTTGGTTTCCATTACCTTCCTGTAATGTATGTAGGCATAGTTTTTGTTTAGTTTATTGTGTTTGGGGTTCACAGACCTTGTTGGATTTGTAAATTGTGTCTTTAAACAAATTTGCAAAGTTATTATCTTTTTT
Source organism: Colobus angolensis palliatus (assembly GCF_000951035.1). Lineage (NCBI taxonomy): Eukaryota > Metazoa > Chordata > Mammalia > Primates > Cercopithecidae > Colobus > Colobus angolensis. The sequence goes on from NW_012116944.1 coordinate 923,371, forward strand.
TTTTTATTTTTTTCTGCCCCAATTTATCTCTCTCTGGTTTTCTCATTTTAGGGAAGGTTATTCTTCAGATTGCGTAGCTTGTACTGATTTCTATTGATTCATCCTTACCACATTCACTGACTCATTCTTGTGTGGATCATTCTGTTACCAAGTTCATCTAGTGAATTTTTAAAATTTCAGATATTTTATTTGTTTAGTTCTAAAATTTTCATTTAGTTATTTTAAAATACTTTTTATTTCTTGCTTAGTAATCCTATCTTTTCATTTATTCAATAGTATTTTCCTTTATTATATGGAGCATATTTATACTAGCTGCTGTAAAGTATTTATACGATCATTCTAGCAAGTGTGTCATCCCAAAGCTAGCTTCTGTTTATGGTACTTTCCCTGGAGAATTGATTACATTTCTTGAGTTATTTGAATTTTGATTAATTTGGATTTAAAACTGAGCATCATTAATATTATATTGTATAGCCCTTGGGTCCTGTAATCCTTTGGAGAATAGTGATGTTATTGACTTATCAGGCAATCATCATGCTTAAGTTCAGACCATAAGTTCTGTCTTGCCTTCAGCCTCCTGAGTAGCTGGGATGCAGGCATGTGCCACTACGCCAAGCCTTCTGTGAACAGTGGCTCAAATTTTAGCTCAGCTCTCAAAGACTTTGATATACTGGTCCAAGTCTGTTCAACACATTTCAAAACTCAAGAAAGAACTTAAGATTTGTGTAAGTCCATGAATAGTATTAGGAGATTGCCTTCTCTGATTCTCTTCCCATTTGAATTCTCCATCTACCTACGCTGAGGAGGTTCTTTTCCTAATTTACTTACCCACAAAGACTGGGTTTCTATCAGAATACATCACTTGTGCTACTTTGCCACTCAGGTATCAGGCCCCACCCTTAAGGTAAATGTCATGAAAGAGAGAGAATGAAAAAAGAAACTTCAGTCCTGTGCTGTCACTTTTGCAAGTTGTTGTGAATTGTCTCTCTGTAATCAATGTACTTTTGTTCAATTTTCAGAGACGTTTTGATAAATGCTCTTGTATTTAGTTCAGGTTTTGTGTAATTAGTGAGAAGTAGGATCAGGCTACCATGCTGGAACTAGCACTTCTGTATTAATAATTTTTATTAAACTCAGAATTGATTTCATGTCCTTTTTTCATAACTCCAGTAATTTTTGATAGTTTTCTTGTATTCTGGTATACCAAGATGTGTCAAGCTTATCTTATAATTTTTCCTCTCCTGATCTGGATTCAAGAAACCCTGGGTTCTTTAAAGAAATATATCATTAGAAAAACACTATATATGTATTAGGGGTACTTGTACAAACTACATAGGCTATTGCTTTCAGGTATTTTCAGTGATTAGAGCTAGGAAACTGTTTCCGAGTGACTATAAACTGTGAGTTTATATTTTCAACTTTAAGTTTGGATTGCAAAATTTTAACTGAACTTCATTTTTATATCTTTTTGTCTTACACCAAAATATGGATTTGTAATTAGATTTATTTATTTATTATTATGATTATTATTTGAGACAGAGTCTCATTCTGTTGCCCAGTCTGGAATGCAATGACGCAATCTCGGCTTACTGCAACCTCCACCTCCTGTGTTGAAGCAATTCTCCTGCCTCAGCCTCCTGAGTAGCTGGGATGCAGGCATGTGCCACTATGCCACGCTAATTTGCATACATTCAGTAGAAATGGGATTTCACCGTGTTGGCCAGGCTGGTCTCGAACTCCGGACCTCAGGCAATCCACCCGCCTCAGCCTCCCAAATTGCTGAGATTACAGGTGTAAGCCACTGCACCCAGCCTGTAATTAGATTTAATATTTACTTATTTAGTTTATTTTACAATGTGCATACATTATTATTAGTTAAAATATATTACTAAAAGTGGTTTAACATTTCTTTGCAGTTTAAAAAATACTTTTAATGTATTCAACTAAGAATGAAAAATCAAAATATGTTTGAAATCATTTGAAAGCGAATGAACTCAAAAAGATTGCAGGAAATGATTAACATACAAAATCAACTATGTTATCTAGGTACTAAAAGTGAACTATCTACAAAAAAAAAAAGCCCAAAACAATTCTCTTTATCAATGACATCAAAATGAATAAAATACTTGGGAATACATTTAACAAAAGAAGTGCAAGATTTTTACACTGAAAACTACAAAGCATCATTGAAATATTAAAGAAGACATAAATAAGTAGACATTCCATGTTCATGAATTGGAAGGCTTATAATTGTTAAGATGTCAAAACTTCCATATTGATATGCAAATTCAATGTAATCCATACCAAAATTCCTGCTGACTTTGTTGCATAAATTGACATGTTGATCTTAAAATTCATATGGAAAGGCAAAAAACACAGAATAACCAAAAAATCTTGAAAAAAGGATAACAACGTTGGAGGACTCACACTTCTTGATTTCAAAACTTAGTGCAAAGCCACATTTATTAGATTCTGTCCTCATTTGAATTATTCACCCACTTACCCTGCGCGGCTTCTTTTCCTGATTTCTCTAACCACAAAGACTGAGTTTCTATAAGAATTCATCGCTTGTGCCACTTTGCCACTCAGGTATCAGGCCCCACCCTTAAGGTAAATGTTTTGAAAGAGAGAGAGAATGAAAAAAGGAACTTCAACCCTTTGTTGTCACTTCTTCAAGTTGTGAATTCCCTCTGTAATCAATCTACTTTTCTTAAATTTTCAGAGATTTTTGATAAATGCTTTTGTATTTGGTTTTGTATTTATGCGTTAGTATAAAAATAGACATATAGGTCAGTGAAATAAAATTGAGAGTTCAAAAAATAAATCTTCACATTTAGGTTAATTGCTATTCAATAAGGGAAAAAAAACCCCACCTTTCCAATAATCATACTGGGATATCTGTATATCCAGATGAAAAAAATAGTTGGACTTGTACTTTCTCCACACTTTATTAAAAAACAACTCAAAATGGATTCAAGACCTAAATGTTAGAACTAAAACTGTAGAGCAAGGCTGTAAATCTTTGTGAGTTTATATTAAGTAGTAGTTTATTAGCTATGACACCAAAAGTACAAGCAATAAAAATAAATAAATAAAATTCAAATTACACACTTACTTTTGTGCTTCAAAGGACACCATCGAGAATGTAAAAAGAGAAACCACAGAATGGGAAAAAATATTTGCAAATCATGTACCTGACAAATGTATAGTATTCAGAAAATCCAAAGAAATTTTATAACTCAGCACTTAAAAGACAAAGTGGCTAAAGGATTTGAATGTATATTTATCCAAATACAATTAAATGCCCCCAAAACACATAAGAAGATATTTCATATCATGTTTCCAATATCAAATGGAAACATACATTTTCACACAAAAATTGTATGTGAATTTCATAGCAGCATTATTAATAATAACCAAAAAGTAGGAATAATCTAAAAATCTATTAGTAGATGACTGAAAAAATAAAATGTGATATATCCATATAGTGAAATATTATTAAACCATAAAAATGAATAAAGTGGTGATACATGCTACAACATGGATGAACCTTGGAAAATGTTAGGATAAATGAAATAAGTCAGACAAAAGGCCACATTTAGTAAGGTTCCATTTATATGAAATGTCCAGAATAGGCAAATACCTAGAGACAGAATTAGTGATTTCCAGAGCAGGACCAGAAAATGATAGAGATTGACTACTAATAGGTACAGAGTTTCTTTTTGGAATAATGAAAATTGTCCTGAATATTTAGTGGTGATAGTTTCACACAATAAAAATTTAGTTATAAATAAGAGCAACAAAAACAAACAAAAGAACTAGTTATAGTCACAATTTATAGATGATACAAACAAATAGAAAAGCACCCCACGCTCAAAAATCAGAATTAATATTGTTAAAATAACCATACTGCCCAAAGTGATCTATAGATTTGATGTAATTCCAATCAAAATACCAACGTCATTTTTCACAGGTTTAGAAAAAATAATCCTAAAATTCATATGGAACCAAAGAAAGAGCCTGAATAACTAAAGCAATCCTAGTTAAAAAGAACAAAGCTGGAGGCATCACATTACCTGACTCCAAATGATATTACAAGGCTATAGTAACCAAAACAGCATGGTGCTAGTATGAAAATAGGCACGTAGATCAATGGAACAAAATAGAGAACCTAGAAATAAGCCCATATATTTATAGCCAACTGATCTTTAACAAAGCCAACAAGAACACACAGTGGGGAAAAGAATACCTATTTAAATAAATGATGCTGGGAAAATTGAATTGCCATATGCTGAAGAATAAAACTGAACCTCTTTCTCTCACTGCATACAAAATAAACCCAAAATGATTCAAGACTTAAATGTAAGACCCAAAACTATAAAAATACTAGATGAAATCATAGAGAAAACTCTTCTGAACATTAGTCTAGAAAAAGAACCTATGACTAAGACCTTAAAAGCACAAGCAAAACATAAAAATAGACAAATAGGACTTGGTTAAGCTAAAAAGCTTATGCATAGCAAAAGAAATAACAGAGTGAAGAGACACCTGCAGAATGAGAGAAAACATTTGCAAACTATTCATCTAATATCTAGAATTTACAAGTAGCTCTAGCAAATCAACAACAACAAAAACCAAATAATCCCATTAAAAAATGGACAAAGTGACTTCAAAATGCACTACAAGGCTACAGTAACTAAAACAGCATGATACTGGTACAAAAATACCGATGGAACAGGTTAGAGAACCCAGAAATAAAGCTGCCCACCTACAACTATCTGATTTTCAACACAGTCAACATTAACAAGCAATGGGGAAAGGACTTATTATTTAATAAATGGTGCAGGGATAACTTGCCTGCCATATGCAGAAGATTAAAATGGAGCCTCTACCTTTCACCATATACAAAAATCAACTCGAGATGTATCAAAGACTTAAATGTAAAATCTAAAACTATAAAAACCTTAGAAGAAAACCTAAGAAATACCATTCTCGACATTGACTCTAGCAAATACTTCATCACAAAAATGCCAAAAATAATTGCGACAATAAAAAGTTGACAAATGGGACCTAATTGAACTATAGAGCTTCCACCCACCAAAAGAAACTATCAACAGAGTATACCGACAACCTACAGAATGGGAGAAAATATTTGCAAGTTATGTCTCTGACAAAGGTCTAATATCCAGAATCTATAAGGAACTTAAGCAAATCAACAAGCAAAAACCAAATAACCTCATTTAAAAATTGACAAACGACATGACACTTCTCAAAAGAAGACACAAAAATGGCCAACAAGCATATGAAAAAAAAAGCTCAATATCACCAATCATTAGGAGAAATACAAATCAAAACCACAATGAGATACCATCTCACACCAATCAGAATGGCTATTATTAAGAAGTAAAAAAATAATGAATGCTTACAAGATTGCAGAGAAGAGGGAATGCTTATATATTGATGGTTGGAATGTAAACTAGTTCAGCCACTGTGGAAAGCGGTCTGGAGATTTCTCAAATAACTTAACATAGAACTACCATTTGACCCAGCAATCCCTATTGTGTATATAACCAAAAGAATGTAAATCATCCTACCATAGAGACATATGCATGTATGTGTTCATTGCAGCTTGACTACAATAACAAAGACATGGACTCAACCTAGATGCCCACATCAATAGTGAACTGGATAAATAAAATGTGGTACATATATACCACAGAATACTACATAGCCACAGAAAAAGAACAAAATCATATCCTTTGTAGTAACATGGATGGCATTGGAGTTCATCATACTAAGTGAGTTAATGCAGGAACAGAAAACCAAATGCTGCATGTTTTCACCTACAAGTGGGAGCTAAACATTGAGTACACATGGACTCAAAGAATGAAACAACAGACATCAGTACCTACTTGAGGTTGGAGAGTGGGAGGAGAATGAAGATTGAAAAACTACCCATTGGGATATTATGCTGATTATTTGGGTGAAAAAAATTCTCTGTGCATCAAACCCCCATGATGTACAACTTATTCATGTAACAAACATGCACATGTAACCCTTAAACCTAAAATAAAAGTTGCAAAGAAAAAAACTAAATAAAAAATTAAAAGTGGGCAAAATACATGAACAGACATTTTTCAAAAGAAAGCATACAAATGGCCAACAGATATATGAAATAATGCTCAACAACAGTAATAACCAGAGAGATGCAAATTAAAACCACAATGAGATATCATCTTACATTAATCAGAATTACTATTATTTAAAAAGTCAAAAACTAACAGATGTTGGTAAGGATGTAGAGAAAAGGGAACTCTTATACACTGTTGGTGTAAATGTAAATTAGCACAGCATGGAAATTTCTCAAAGAAGTATAAGTAGAATTATCATCTGATACAGCAATTCTACTACTTGGTGTCTACCCAAAGGAAAAGAAATCAATATATCAAAAAGATACCTGCATTCTTATATTTGTTACAGCACTATTCACAATAGCAAAGGTATGGAATCATCCTAAGTGTCCTTGAACAGAAGACTGAATAAAGAAAATGTGACGTATAAACACAATGAAATACTATTCAGCCATAACAGTGAATAAAGGTATATCTTTTGCAGCAACATGGATGGAACTGGAGGTCATTATAAATGAAACAAGCCAGACAGAGAACGAGAACTATCACATGTTCTCACTCATAAGTAGGTGCTAAAAAATGTTTATATAAGTATGTAGAAGTGGAATGATAGAAAATGGAGACTAGGAAGGGTGAGGGAGTGGGAGGGGGTGGAGAATAAGAAATTACTCAATGGGTACAATGTATGTGATTCAGGTAATAGATTCCTTAAAAGCCAGGATGTGACCATTATGCAATCTATACATGTAACAAAATGCACTTATACCCCATAAATTTATATAAATAAAAAATTATGGGACATTGAGTATAGTACTCAAAAGGATATTGCCTCAGTAGTAAGAAACAATTAGTTGTGAAATAAACACTTCTCTGATCCCTGCCTAACAAATGTTAAAAGCAAGACCCAAAATTTGCCAACAGTTTCTAAGTAAATTAATTGCATCTCAGAACAGAGCTCATTTATTTTTATTGGAATAAAAAAAATCAAGCACACAACAAGGTAAAATTTACAATGTCTGGCATATAATAAAAACAAGCATGAAAATAAGGAGAAAATAAGCAATAAAATACAATGCATAATGAAGGAAAAAAATCAATGGAAACTGACACAGATGTTAGAATTCATAGACAAGGACAGTAAAATATTTACTATAAGTATATTTAATATGTTCAAAAAAGTAAGTAGAAGCATGGAAGATTTTTAAATATTTGGAATTCTAGGGATAAAACTCCAGTAATGGAGACAAAAAATACACTGATGGAGTTTAGGGCAGATTAAAAGGGTTATTTGAGTCTAGGAAAGACATATGTTTGAAAGAAGAACACAGTTACTCTCATCTCCGCTGCCTCTCCAGCAACGTGATGTGGTTTTGGAACATTGGGATTACGTCACAACTGAAGAACTCTGAACTTGGGGACCTTGAATGTTCTATAAAAGGTAGTAAACCTTCCTGATATTTACCCAAAAAGAAGAAATTGTCTGTACTATTTTGGACAGATAACAAATCTGCCCTTTGCTCTGAAGAGAGACACTGTCTCTATTTCCCAAGGCTATTGACTATACAAACATCCTTGAAAATATAGATGCCTTTCTGAACAAAGATGCCTTTTCTGATAAGATATCCAGAAATGTGGAGCACCCAAGGTGGCCGAATAGGAACAGCTCCAGCCTCCAGCTACCAGCGTGAGCGACACAGAAGACGGGCGATTTCTGCATTTTCAACTGAGGTACTGGGTTCATCTCACTGGAGTGTGTCGGACAGTTGGCGCTGGTCTGCAGGTGCAGCCCAACCAGTGAGAGCTGAAGCAGGGCGAGGCATTCCGGCACCTGGGAAGCACAAGGGGGAAGGGAATTCCTTTTACTAGCCAAAGGAAATTGAGACACACAACACCTGGAAAATTGGGTAACTCCCACCCTAATACTGCACTTTACCAAGGGTCTTAGCAAACAGCACACGAGAGGAGAGGAGATTATATCCCACACCCATGCCCAGAGGGTCCCACGCCCACAGAGCCTCCCTCATTGCTAGCACAGCAGTCGGAGATCTAACTGCAAGGTGGCAGTGAGGCTGGGGGAGGGGTGCCCACCATTGCTGAGGCTTAAGTAGGTAAAAAAAGCCGCTGGGAAGCTGGAATTGGGTGGAGCCCACCACAACTCAAGGAGGCTAGCACAGCAGTCGGAGATCTAACTGCAAGGTGGCAGTGAGGCTGGGGGAGGGGTGCCCACCATTGCTGAGGCTTAAGTAAGTAAAAAAAGCCGCTGGGAAGCTGGAATTGGGTGGAGCCCACCACAACTCAAGGAGGCTGGCCTGCCTCTGTAGACTCCTCCTCTGGGGACAAGGCATAGCTAAACAAAAAGCAGCAGAAACCTCGACAGAGGTAAATGCCCCTGTCTGACAGCTTTGAAGAGAGCAACGGATCTCCCAGCACGGAGGTTGAGATCTGAGAACGGACAGACTGCCTGCTCAAGTGGGTCCCTGACCCCTGAGTAGCCTAACTGGGAGACATCCCCCACTAGGTGCAGACTGACACCTCACACCTCACATGGTGGGGTACACCCCTGAGACGAAGCTTCCAGAGCAAGAATCAGACAGCAACACTCGCTGTTCAGCAATATTCTATCTTCTGCAGCCTCTGTTGCTGATACCCAGGCAAACAGGGTCTGGAGTGGACCCCAAGCAAACTCCAGCAGACCTACAGCTGAGGGTCCTGACTGTTAGAAGGAAAACTAACAAACAGAAAGGACACCCACACCAAAACCCCATCAGTGCATCACCATCATCAAAGACCAAAGGCAGATAAAACCACAAAGATGGGGAAAAAGCAATGCAGAAAAGCTGGAGATTCAAAAAATCAGAGCGCATCTCCCCCTCCAAAGGAATGCAGCTCATCACCAGCAACGGAACAAAGCTGGATGTAGAATGACTTTCACAAATTGAAAGAAGAAGGCTTCAGTCAATCAAACTTCTCAGAGCTAAAGGAGGAACTATGTAACCAGTGCAAATAAACTAAACACCTTGAAAAAAGAATGATGAGTGGATAAGTAGAATAATCAATGCAGAGATGACCTTAAAAGAACTGATAGAAATGAAAACCATAACATGAGAACTATGTGACAAATGCACAAGCTTCAGTAACTGACTCGATCAACTGGAAGAAAGAGTATCAGCGATTGAAGATCAAATGAATGAAATGAAGCGAGAATAGAAGTGTAGAGAAAAAAATAGTAAAAAGAAACGGACAAAGCCTCCAAGAAATATGGGATTATGTGAAAAGACCAAATCTATGTCTGATTGGTGTGCCTGAAAATGACGGGGAAAATGGAACCAAGTTGGAAAACACTCGGCAGGATATCATCCTGGAGGACTTCCCCAACCTAGTAAGGCAGGCCAACATTCAAATTCAGGAAATACAGAGAACACCACAAAGATACTCCTTGAGAAGAGCAACTCCAAGACGCATAATTGTCAGATTCACCAAAGTTGAAATGAAGGAAAAAATGTTAAGGGCAGCCAGAGAGAAAGGTCATGTTACACACAAAGGGAAGCCCATCAGACTAACAGCAGATCTCTTGGAAGAAACTCTCCAAGCCAGAAGAGAGCATGGGCCAATATTCAACATTCTTAAAAAAAGAATTTTCAACCCAGAATTTTATATCCAACCAAACTAAGTTTCATAAGTGAAGGAGAAATAAAATCCTTTACAGACAAGCAAATACTTAGAGATTTTATCACCACTAGGTCAGCCCTACAAGAGATCCTGAAGGAAGCACTAAACATGGAAAGGAACAACAGGTACCAGCTTTCGGAAAAACATGTCAAAATGTAAAGTCCATCGATGTTTGGAAGGAACTACATCAACTAGTGAGCAAAATAACCAGCTAATATCATAATCACAGGATCAAGTTCACACATAACAATATTAACCTTAAATGTAAATGGACTAAATGGTCCAATTAAAAGACACAGACTG
>NW_012116944.1:939077-997699 GCF_000951035.1 Colobus angolensis palliatus
GCAACCTACAGAATGGGAGAAAATTTTTTCAATCCACTCATCTGACAAAGGGCTAACATCCAGAAACTTTAAAGAACTCAATTAAATTTATGAGAAAAAAACAACCCCATCAAAAAGTGGGCAAAGGATATGAACAGACACTTTACAAAAGAAGACATTTATGCAGCCAACAGACACATGAAAAAATGCTCGTCATCACTCGCTATCATAGAAATGCAAATCAAAACCACAATGAGATACCATCTCACACCAGTTAGAATGGCAATCATTAAAATATCAGGAAACAACCAGTGCTGGAGAGGACGTGGAGAAATAGGAACACTTTTACACTGTTGGTGGGACTGTAATCTAGTTCCACCATTGTGGAAAACAGTGTGGCAATTCCTCAAGGATCTAGAACTAGACATACCGTTTGACCCAGCCATCCCATTACTGGGGATATACCCAAAAGATAATAAGTCATGCTGCTATAAAGACACATGCACATGTGTGTTTATTGCAGCACTATTCACGATAGCAAAGACTTGGAATCAACCCAAATGTCCATTAGTGACAGACTGGATTAAGAAAATGTGGCACATATACACCATGGAATACTATGCAGCCATAAAAAAAGGATGAGTTCATGTCTTTCGTAGGGACATGGATGCAGCTGGAAACCATCATTCTCAGCAAATTATTGCAAGAACAGAACACCAAATACAGCATGTTCTCACTCATAGGTGGGAATTGAACAATGAAATCACTTGGACACAGGAAGGGGAACATCACACACCGGGTCCTATGTGGGGAGGTGGATGGGGAGGGATAGCATTAGGAGATACACCTAATATAAATGATGAGTTCATTGGTGCAGCACACCAACATGGCACATGTATACGTATGTAACAAACCTGCACGTTGTGCACATGTACCCTAGAACTTAAAGTATAAAAATAAATAAATAAATGAAGATACCCAGAAATGTGAGAGTCATGGAGAACTGTTTTCCCACCGATAGCTATATGAAGAAAAAGAAAAAAAAGAAAAAACTTTAATCCATACCTTATACTATATGCAGATACTAACTCAAAATGGGTAATAGACCTAGATATTATATCTAAAACTATAAAGAGTATAGAAGAAAGCATTTAAGTAAAAATTTCTTAACTATAAAACCAGAACCCCTATTAATAAAAGTTGATAAGTTAGACTTCATCAAAATTTAAACCTGCTCTTTGCTGCTCTTTGAAAAACGCTGATAAGATAATGAAGTGGCAAGCCACAAACTAGGAGAAAATATTTATGTAACATATACTTGATAAAGGATTTCATTCAGAACTTTTAAAAACAGGCAAAAGATTTGAACTTACACTTCACCTTTGAAGATATAAAGACAACATGGGCACAATAAGGCATGTCTGACATCATCAGTCATAGGGAAATACAAATTAAATTCCCAATAAGGTACTGCAATGTTGTTACTAGAATGGCTGAAATTAATGAACTGACAATAACAAAAGTGTTGTTGAGGAAGTGGAGAAACTGGAACTTTCATACATTGCTGGTAGGAATGAAAAATGTTATAATCACTTTGGAAAACAGTTTGACAATTTCTTAAAAAGTTAAATATATATCTATCTTATAATGTAGATGATGTAAGCATTTACCTAAGCATAATACTGAATTTTTTTAAACTATAGCTTTCTCCTACTCTAACATTAAATATCCCTTTCAGAAACATGGCCTCTGCTTTTACTGTCTTCTCCTTTTAGAATTCCCTCGAAGAATTATTATCTGTAATACTTGGTTAGCCATATCACATACAGCTCAGTGTCTGAGAGGCATCCTATTTTAAGAGGCACTTCCCCCAAAGGAATTTCAACATTTATGCATCTCTCTCCCAAACAATTAAGTGGGAAAAAGCACAGACCTCACAGTCTAATTTCTTAAAATACCTTGTCTTTTCACTCCTATTCTTTATCATGTTGAGTGTTCTGGGAATGTCTCACTTTCCTAGACTCAAATAACCCCTTTAACCACATCAATCTATCAATGTCATCTTGGTCTTCTCATCATTTCACCCCTCCACAGTTCTATATAATGTATCCCATCACATCAATTACTTCTTCCTCCATTAAAAATGTCTTTATTACTTAAAATAATGCTTATTTGACTTTTGAGTCTTTTACTTCTCAGAAGAGTAAGCAAGAAAAAGGTGGTAATTTGCCAGGAGTCAGGGAAGGGGAAACACTGTGAGCTCATTGAACATTAATTTTTATATAATCTCAAGCAAAAGTTGAGGAAAGTATAGAGGAAGATGCCTATAGCGAGTGATTGCATCTTGTTCAAAATAGACTTTAAGACAAAAATTGTTACTAGAGACAAGAACATTTTAAAATGGTAAATGGGCCAATCCGTCAAGATGACATAACAATTATAAATATAAAAGTACCTAACAACAGAGTTCCCAAATATGTAAAGCAAAGACTGACAGAGTTGAAAAGAGCAACAGATAATTAAACAATAACAGTTGGAGATGTCGATACCCTGCTTTCAACAACAAATGGAACAACCAGGCAGAAGACCAATAAGGAAACAGAAGACTTGAAAACACCATAAACCAACTACACCTAACAATAGCAGAATATACATTATTCTCAATGCTTATATAACATTCTTCATGATAGATGATATGTTAGACTATAAAACAAATCTAAATAAATTTTTAAGGATTGAAATCTTACAAATTATGTGTTATATTCATAATGGAAAAAAATTAGAAATGTATAACAGAGAGAAATTTAGAAAATTCATAAGTATGTGAAAATTAAATAACACACTCCTAAATTACTAATGGGTCAAAAAAAATATCACAAGAGAAGTGAGAAAATACACCTAGATGAATGGAAATGAAAACACAGCACATAAAAACTTGTAGATACAACTAAAGCAGTTCTTAGAGAGAAATTTATAGCTATAAACACCTATATTATGAAAAAAGAAAGATTTCAAATCGATAACCTAACCTTGTATCTTAAAAAAACCTAGAAAAAGAAGAACTACCAGGTAGAAAATAAAGATGCACATAAATAAGTAAAATAAAGAGGAGAAAAACAATAGAAAGAATACATGAAATCAAAATTTGGTTCTTTGAAAAGATCAACAAAATTGACAAACATTTAGCTTGATTGAACAAGAAAAAAGGAGAATATGCAAATCACTGTAATAAGAAACGAGAGATAACACATTACTTCTGACCTTAGAGGAATAAATCTAGTGACTGGAGAAATAAAGTTTCCATTAATTTACTTCTGCCTTGGGCCAGAAGTGCTTAGGTAAAGACCTGATCCGAATTTTTGAGGCAGATGTAAGGATTGGGGAATTACAGATCAGTGAGTTTGTAAACAGTGACCCACAGTCCACACTGAGCTGGCAGATGTTTTTCAGCTGACTCACCTAGTGATTTTTCAAATTTTAAAATAAGTTAGTGATATTAACAATCAGGAGATATCACATTGTAAAATATTTCTGGCTTCTTAACAAAAAAACTCTAAAGAATTGACTGCCTACATTTCTACATAACAATATCAGGCATAGCTGAGAAGCACCATGCCCTTTAGGGGAGACATGTATTTCCAGTTGTTCACAGCCCCATCAACCCTTGTTGTCTTATATCTGGTCATTTCTCTCATTTACTCAATCTTCTGGCTCTTCTACGAATTATATTTCAATTCCTGTTTACAGACCCAGATCTATGACGCATTCATCCCAATATTCACTGTATGAGAAAGCTCATTTTTCTTAATATCAACTTCAAATGTTAGTTTTACAGAATATCAAACCAAACTTTTTAATTTATCTTACAGATGCATAAGTAATGTAAGATGCAAGAACATAAAATGCTTTACCTAAGGTCACACAATCAGCTAGTGGCAGAGATGGGATTAGATTCCAGTCATGTCTTCCAGTGCTTTTCCTCTGCATTCTGGTAAATTTACATGCATTCCAAATGCTTTTGACAACTGTTCAACAACTTAAACAACTGTTTAAGTATTATCTATACTAATTCTTTGAGCTATGAGTTCCATGTGTGTTAACCTCCATGTAACAATGCCTTCATTTTTGTTTGTTTGTTTTTTACAGTCAGAATTAAATTTTATTTCACATTGACAGAAACCATGAAAAACATTTATATTTTCCCATGTTACAGCACAACATTTCAACGGAATATTTCTTGTCGTAAATAATATCTTGCTGATTTGTAGAACTGAAATAACTGTTTATGTTCTTCAAGGTAAAGAAAAATAACATAGTAAATGATTGTTTAAAATTTTAAAATACAGACATAAACATATGACTTCATTATTAACATCCTATGTAGTCTATTACTAAATGATTTTCATTATCAATTAGCACCCATTTATAAAGATGCATTCTTAATATTGTTTTGGTCAGCTGGAATATGGCAGAAAAATTAACACAGTTCAGAATTATCAAGCATACAGTTTTGCTACATATTAATCTGTATGGTAACTACACTTTATGGATAGGGTTCTGACTAGCCTTTATTACCCATAAGTTTATTTTCAAATAATTTTTACTAGTAATCTGGAAATTTTGACAATTTAAAATGATTGCTATTTTTATGTTTGCATAAAAAACTAATACAAAAAATAATTTGACTGAAGTGAAAATTTCAAGTAAGTCCACTGGCAGGTGAAAATAAAACAAAAAATTACAATAGATTCCGCATCTTCTACAGTAGTTGGTTTCAAACATGTGTACAAAGTAAACTCTATGCTATGAGGAGATGAAATAATCTTAGAAGTTCCTTTTTAAGATCAGTCTTAAAGATATTTCAGAACATACTAGAATATGATCTAATTATTCTTTCAGTTGTTTACAGAAAAATAAAACCACAGAATTATTTCTGTTAACTGGGTTGAAGATCCTAATAGCTAGGTGTAAATTTGGGTAAGGTACAGTAATCTGAAATAAGTAGTGCATGAAGTTTTAATGTCTGGTTTCTCTATAAAGCATAAATAGATTTTAAATACCTTATATCTGTGACCTAGAATGTCAAATTATAGCATGTATTGACAATGGCTGTCTATGGCAGAGAGGCAATACTTGGTCTGCTATGAAGGACAATAAAGAAAAAACAAACTTTTTTTTTTCTTGAGATAAAAGAGTATTAAATAGAAATAATATCAGGGAAAATAAAAGCCTGGTCTCAAAATAAAAGGGCCATTAATTGAAGAGAACAATTTTACTCTTTCTTGACAACAAATAGCATTATCCCTATTATTAGGAATAATGTAACACCACCTCATTCTTATTATGTATTACAATGATTATGTATATATGAACACATATATAAACATACAGACACTGCATGGTGACTAAGCAGTTTTGGAATTAATCCATAGACTAAGTCACAGCATGCATAAATTGTTTATATCTTAACTGCTCATTTATACCTGAATAAATTTTCATTCAGCATACTGACAATTTTCAAATCATGTAATAAAAAATCTGGTGGCAGTACTGTATTATTTTGCTGAATTACATTTGAGAAAAAAGAAGCTACCTGCTTCATCTATTTTAATATAGTAGATCCTGGATCTTCTTATAAGAATACATGTATAGAAACTTAAAAGATCATAAATTCCTCATGAGGAGACATTATTTGATCTGTGTCATTGGCATGTATTTGCAAAACATTTTAACATTGCAAAACATTAGAAATTTTAAGACTGGGCATGGGAAAAGGTTTATACTCTGCTACAATGATGCTGGTGTACTTCTACATAAGGCCTCTTAGTGACATCAATCAATTGGAAGTGGGAGTTTATCAATGAATTGCTTGACATCCGTCATTTCCTGTTGACACGAACTATGCATCATACCTTCATAGGTTTTAAAGGTCACATTGGCTGGATTCACCAACGTTTTTAGTTTTTCAACCGTAAGAGAACCAAACATCAGGGGAACTAAAGGATCAAATCCCCGTGGCACTGGAGAATAGAAATATCTCTATTAGCACCACCAATAGGACCCTGTGGAAAGGAAGCCCGAAGTGGAAGCCAGCAATTGAGTGCAGTGACACCTGCCAGTTTCTGCTGCATGGTAAGGGCAGTATATAAAGACAAAGCTCCTCCCTGAGAAAACCCTCCCAAAATAATTCTGTCAGAAGGAATGTCATTCTTCACTTCTTGATCAATCAAAGCTTTTATATTTTCTGCTGCCTGTTTAATCCCAGATTCATCCTCCTGTGAATCTGGTGAAAGCCCAGTAATATCAAACCATGAAGACATAGCCATGTTCATATTTAATGTAACAGGCCTGACAGGCCCAGTATCTCCCAATCCATGCAGGAAAATCACTGCAGCGGTGACCTTCTGGGAGGCGGGCGCGATGGCTGGCAGCGGGATTGACGTGTTATTGCCACACATACCCTGGCTCAGCTCACAGCGCAAGCGAAAGGAAGAGCTGGTGCCCCACCAGGGCCCCACCTCTCTACGGCTTCTGATTGTATAGGATTTAATCACTTCTCCCTCTGCCTTTGTCTTTTGGGAAAAAGAATCCTAACTTTTCTATAGGGCTTGCCTTGTAAGTATTGAGAGGCCAGTTAACTGCAGGGTTTTCTGTTTTATTCTTTAGGGAGACTCAAGGGACCTAAGTTCATAAGATTGTTCTCCATATCCTTGGTGCCTCACCTGTAAAGACCACCCCACTTAAAAGGAAGCCCCTTACGAAGGGCAAGAGGCTCAGTCCAAGAGCTATTGACTATGCCATATCACCCTCCACTGGGCTCCACCCTCACGCCCTGACATTTCTATTCCATGATTTCTCTACAGTTTTCATATTTAGGCCTTTAAACATAATTTTCCTCAATACTCCTTTTTCATATACTATATTTTCTACTTTTACCTTTGTATGTCCTAATTCCTGCTGTTAATCCTTAATCTCTCACATTTATATGGATTTTTGTCTAAAATTTTGCTTCATGGGGTTTTCATCTTTTATCTCTTTTACTTTCAGGATTTTATTTTTTAATCTCATTGACCACTGGCCTTTTATACTTTATTCTAAACATCATGTATTTTCTTTTATTATTTTCAACTGTTAATCTCTTGTCTTCACCGGGATTTTTATTCTCCCATTTCAGTTTGTACTTCACTCTTTCTTTCCCCTTATTCTCAGTGTTTTAATGTTACTTTATTTTTAATCTATTCTTCCTTAATTATTAAAAATCAATCACATATTTTTCTTAATTAATTTTATGTCATGACTGACAAGAAGTGTGATTATAAATGTGGTAGCCACAGGGGGACCTGTGCTAGAAATAATGAGAGGAAGCTTTCCTCTCCTCTTGGTCAATCCTGTCTTTGCAGAGCTCCTCTTAGAAATATCATTGCTTGTCTTTCTACTGTATTGTCAATTTCTTTCTTATGATTTCATAAGAGTATTTAACATGTATCAATTATGCATTTATTACAGTGGAGTTATTCAGGTCTCTGGGGACCTGAATTTGGGGCATAGAAGTGGTCTCATAGGCCCCATCCAGAATGAAAGTGAAGAAGAAAATTGATTAGCTATAAAACATTCTTTAAATGAAAAATTTCTCACAAAAGGCACCTATGAACTGAGATGATGGTGGTGTATATAGTGGCTTAGGAAAATATTCCAGATTACTTCACTCCCTGGTGACTACATTGTAGAAGCTTCCAGGTTATGTCATCCACACAGCTGATACACAATGTAAATAAAACCTTCTGGACTTATACAACTCTGGAGACCTGCATGTCTAATTTTGGTGTCAGCACCATTTTTGTATCAAGTTAGCCTCTCTACTAATCACCATCCTCGGTGTGATTTTTTTACCCCATGGAAAAATAAACACATTTTAACATGTAGCCATGCTGGCCCACAGTCCGTTACCCATACCCAGACTGTGAGGTTAGGGAGCTGAGAGAAGTGGGGTGAACCAAATCTTTAAAACTCTCTTGTGACCTATTGCTAGCAAAAGCCTGTTTAAAACTTAGCTCCTGATGCCTCAATGGAAAGCTTATCCCTTCCTTTTCTGTCAATGATTTGAGCTTAAAATAGGTCCATCTTCATTGTGTCATGCAAATATGGTACTCATCCAAGTGCCTGCTTCAAAATAAACCTTGGCCAGTTTAGAGGGGAAAATGAGAACATGAAAAGACTATCCAAACCTTTTGCTAAGTCAAATTTAAATATTATTATAAATTCCTTATCACCTTATAAAAACCCTCAGGTTTAATAAATTGATGTAGGAAAAACTGAGTTTGGATAAAATATTTGGCCGTAAGGGCAGCCTATAAGAAGCTGGTATCAGATGTGTGAAGCTAAGATCTTGATGGCTACTTGGCAGGAGGGGTTCAGACTTTTTAGTTTTAGAAATCAAACTCAACACTCCAAACACTGAGTATCTAAAGATGCTAATCAGCTCTTTCATTGCACAGCTGACCAAACAAGCAAACAAACAGAAAATCTTACAATCCAGATAAAACATCTTAGGAAGATTTCTTTCCAATGAATTTACCTTTATCAAAGTAATGGCAGAATACCATTTGGCCAGACCCAGAATGAGGTTATTTCAGTGTTTTTCAAACTGTGTCCAGAAACATAATCTATAAAGTCCATATATTTTCTGTGAGAATTTGAGTATTTTTATTGATTTCAGTTAAAAATTTTTAAAAATAAAATTAAACAAACCTTCAATATAAGCACTGTCTGAATTATCTGAATGACATCCTGAAAACCAAGCATTTCCAAGACAGCTCAGCACCTATGCTGGCAATTGTGTTAATGTCCTTGGGTTGGGATATTAAACTGGAAATTTATACTGAAATGCCAAGAAATAGTAGAGTCAGATAAAAACAGGATGGGGAACCAACCACCAGGATGCAGGTTTTCAAATAAAATATTTGAGAATTGGTTATGACTTTTGGATTATTCAACCAGATTGGGAATAGTAAAAAATAGAAAGACAGAAGATTCAGTGGGAATATTTTGATCATTTATTTGGAGTAAGCTGTGCTACGTAATATGCACATGCACACATGTGCACGTGAGCATGCACACACACAAACACAAACACACAAGATAGAAGTGCTTTTTCCGTCACTATGCACATTTTGAGGGATTAAGTCCAGGAAGGCTGTAATAGCCTATACAGCTTAGTATTAAACCATGGATGCAGAGTGAGCTTGTATATAATTCACACCCAAGAGAACCCTGTACATTTTTTTCTTTATAAAGAACATACATATTACTCAAGCTGTAAAGTAAAAATGTTTCATTGATTGAAAGGACATCCTTTATTCTTTAAAAATAAATGTCTGTTACCTTATTATTACACATTTATTTTACCTTATTCATGTAAAATATGTACTGCTTTCTTGATTGCAACTCTGGGTTTTGGGGGCTGGGAGCCAAATTAAAGAGCAAATAAATGCTGTTTTACTCATCATCACCTGGAGGAGAATGCTTTCAGGACAAACTGAAGCAAGCTCAGTGCTTTTATCTACTTTTCCTCAGCCTTTGATTCTAGGCACAGATATCAGTTGTGGGTTCAGTTGATGAGCTTAAAATAAACTCTTTGTTTCTGATGCATGTACAGACTTAAAATGATTGCAAGTGTGAGAGTTGATCGTTACGTTCTTTTGATTAATCACATAGCAATTTTCATCTCAGGAGTGTGTTCTGACCATTTTCCTTTTAATTCAAAGCTCCCTGATTTGAAGCTATTTTGGATGAGATAGAGATGCACCTCCTTTCCATAGCATGTAGAGGAATAAACCTTTTTTATATGAAGATGTCATGATTCAGCAGTGCCCTTGATGGATAACCAAACCAGGCCTGTAATTACTGCCAAAAAAGAAGAGATTCAGGTCAAATATTTTAATATTAAGACTGGGCACAGTGGCTCACGTTATAATGCCAGTGCTTTGGGAGGCTGAGGTGGGAGGATTGCTTGAGGCCAGGAGTTTGAGAACAGCCTGGGCAACATGGTGGGACCCAGTCTCTACAAAAAAATTAAAAATTAGCTGGGTGTGGTGGCCCATGCCTGTAGTCCTCGCTACTTGGGAGGCTGAGGCAGGAGGGTCTCTTACACCCAGGTGTTTGAGGTTACAGTGAGCTATGATTGTGCCACTGCCCTCCAGCCTTGGAGACAGAGCAAGACCCTGCCACACACATACAAACAACATTTTAATATCAAAGATACTATTCTGGAAGAATGAGATTTTCCCTAGCATTCAATTGTGTTGTAACCAATACTTCTATATGGCAAGTTTTAATTTACCAATTATGTCGTATCATATTTTGCAATGGATCGATTTTGGAGGGTAGATCAGAGTGCACAGTTTAAATATTCTCTGGCTTTCCTGACAGTTATATTTTTAATGGCACTGGTGGGCATCTGATGCTTTACAGGTTTTCCAGTATAAAACTATTTTCGCTATAATTGGTGGTATGGAGCAGAGGCTCAACTTCCTTTTTCATGTGTGTACTGAATAAGAATCCAAACAACCTCTTGAGGAGCCCCCTGCTGGTGCAAAGGTCTTCTTTCATCTCAGAGGCAAGAGTGATGCATTCTTGTTAGTCTCCATGTCTTTCATAAGAGAGTATTAGCCCCACTGCATCTCTGTTGGTTGTTAAAAATCTACATTTCCACGTCTAACAAGAAATTTTGAGTAACTATAGCCCAGGGCTTGACAGCAAGTACTTAGGCCATTTATTGCTTTGTTATTCAAGCCCTGCTCCCCTTTTCTGGTAGCAGCAATTGTCTTCCTTAGAAAATCACTGACCCACTCTGTTATGGACTGGATGTTTGTGTCCCCAGCCACCAAGTTCATATGTTGAAGCCTTAATCTCCAGTGTAGCTGTATTCAGAGATGAGGGCTCTAAGGAAGTAATTAAGGTTAGATGAGGTCATAAAGGTCACTCCTGATCTAATAGGATTAGTGTCCTTCTAAGAAGAGGTACAAGAGAGCTTGCTCACTCTCTCTGTCTCTCTCTCCACACAGGCAACAAGGAAAGGCTATGTGAGGACACAGCAAGGAAGTGACCATCTGCAGGCCAGGAGGAGAACCCTCCCCAGACACAGAACTGGGGACTGCTAGCCTTCGAAATGTGAGAAATTTCTGTTCAAACCACCCAGTCTGTGGTATTTTGTGTCAGTCTGAGCTGACTAATACACATTCCTTCCTCCAGCCAAGGTTTTCTTGTGTTCATTTCATTGTATAATGCCCTCTTCCCCTGACCACAGTGTGGCCCTGACTCAAACTAAGCCAATCAGAGTCCCTCTTAAAGATTTTTCAAATTGAGACAAAAAGGAAGAGGGCACAGGGGAAGTTGAAGATGTCATTTTAAGAGTTGCCAGTGGTGAGGACTCAAGCAGGGTCCAAGAAGCCAGTCTGAGAGAATGAAGCTAAAATTCCAAGAGAAGCAGAAATAACATGGAGAGAGGAGAGATTCCTCAGAGACCTTTAGTAAGAAGCAAATTGCCTAATGGATATGCAGCCCATTCACTCTCCTATATATCTGCTTTCCCAAAATTGTGCTTCAGAATAGTATCAACGTTCTACATTGGTGCTTAGTATTAGCAGCAACCCCATAACACTGTTATAATTTTTTAAGACTCCTGGAGATGTTGTACATGATATAGTGTCTTTTTTTTAAAGGTGAATAAGGTAAATATATTTCTAGTTGGAGGCTGTAAGACTGTTTTTGAGGAAAAACTTCAGTGAAAGGAGCATAGGATTGGATTTAGACGCTAGATTTCAAGTCAGGCCCTACCACTTAGAAGCGGTGTGAGTGCTCGGCAAAAGTAAGGGCATTTGTGAAGTAAAAGTAAATAATGTGTGTCCTACACATCTCACATTGTTGTTGTCAGCCAATATATGTACAAAGTGCTTGGTAAAGTAGGAACCATAAATAATTGTGATTCATCAGTTCCGATCCTGCTTTTACCATGAATTTCAAGATAACTTTTTCACTGTCTTCTTTTTTCTTGCTGCACAAGAGCTCCAGATATTGCTGTTTGGAGAAATCTGCACCTTAATAAGAGCAGTTGCTTGTGAGAACAAAAAAGACAAGACTATATGTGAGATGGGTAAGCATTTCTGTTGGCCTGGGGTGATGGCGGTCTTTTATCTGCCGTTTAGTTCTAAGCTCTGGGCTCTGAATCCTTTGTGCAGGTAAATACCAAGGTTGGGTTTTGAATGTTTATAGCAGAATAATTTAATTTGACTCACTCTAGGGTTGATTGATTATCAGCATGTTGTTCATTCCTATTTTAAGTCTGTTTTGATTCAAACCTTGGATTTCTCTCTTCAGGACTGTATGTGTACATGTGGGGTTAGGGGTGACAGAGAGAAGGAGAAAGAAAGATTTTTATGTTTCCTTTTAATAAATACTCATTGAAAAAATTATAGAATATAAAGGAAATAGTGATATAAATTAAAATTTACTCCATAACTCTCCTATACATAAATCCTATTAGCTATGAGTGTCTTTTCTATATACAATTATGTAGTTGAGATTATGCATATATACAATTCTGCATCCTAGCTTTTCAAAATAACATGAGAGCTAGATAATTTCCCAAGGTCATTAGAATTCATTGAAAATATAATTAATGGCTATAAAATAATTCATAATAGATGGAGTATATATAATATCGATTTCTATTTCATTATTACCTTATTTGTAGGTGAATTACAAATTTTTGCTATTATATTAGTTTGGAGCAACAGTAATTTAGGTTTTTGCCATTACTCTTAATGGTGTGATTAATAAAAAATCAGTACTCTTTAAAAAGAACTTCCCATTTATTTGTAGCACTTCTTTTACTAGGTGTGGGGACTCCTCCACTTACAAATAAATTCATCCTGAAGAAAGCATGTAAGTCCATTTGTTCTTAAGTCCAAAGGGACCAGCAAAGGTATTACCATCTGTTCGTGGCAGGCAAAGATAAGAGTTCTTTTTCTTTATCTAGATTCTTAAATTGAAAGTTCATAAGCAGGTGAGCTTTTGTGCTAAATTCTTAGACACTGAGTTTGCTTCTAAACTATTCCATAGAGCTAACCATTTATCTAATTTTATATCTTCTTTTTATTCAAATAAGATACTATACTGAGTATATAGACATATTTGTTGCAAAAATATAGAAATTATATAAAATTGTAAGAAGAAAGTTAAAACTAACATTACCTACTGCTGTACTATATCTAATGTTTTGGTATATTTTAATCTCAGTGTGTATTTGTATTTTCCCCCATATAATTAAATTTAGATTATTTATGCATTTTGTTTGTTTATGGAAGTCATCCTATGAAAATCAAGCCTGGTGGTATGCATTTCACATCTGAGTATATGAGTTACTATGGTCCAGCTCTTACACTGTGTCCTCTCACCTTACCCAGTCCTATGATCTTATGGCAATAATAATCAAGGAGCTGGTGCATGGAGTATGTGTTGTGGTCTGTGGGGAGAGCAGATGTGAGGTCAGACTCCATACTACATCTGCTAACTCTGTGACCTTGTGCAAAGTTTAACCTCTGTGAGCCTTAGTTTCTAGACCTAGAAAGCGAAGTCGATAATAATACCTACTTTTCAGGGTTGGTGTGAGTACCAAATGGAATAATGTACATGAAAAGCAAAACGTGACCTATTACCTTTGTTGACTAAGCAGCAAAAGATTTTGTTAAGTGGAAAGAATGGTGAGTAGAGCATGGAAAACAAATGTCAGTGCACTCTTAAACCACAGAAGCATCAAATCCAATATCTGTTTGATTTCAGGAAATATATTTGCATGTTGTAGCATTTTGCTCATCTTTTACACCTTGCCAAATCTATACTAGCTTAGAATCTTGTGAAAAATTTATCTTTGTAAGTAATAGTACTAGATTTACATAATTATACTTTCACTCATTCATTCATTTACTCATTAAATAAAATATTAGTGAGTATCCTATTGTGTGTTAGGTACTGTGCAAAGCCCTAGGAATAAAATATAAGTAAGACATAGAAATTGATCTCAAGGAGCACACAGTCTGGTATGGGAAACAGATGTGTAAGCACAATCTCACGACCACAGTACAAACAACTTACAGAGGGAGCAAAATAAGGAAGAAGTTAATTCTGACTGGTGGTTGTGGTGGATGTGGGAGTCATGGGAGATCACACACAGACACATGCACCCACACACAGTGGCACTTGAATAACTTGTACATGCAATGAATGAGGAGTGTTTCTTCTCAACTAGGAGGAAAACGTATGCAAAGGCCAGAGAAAGCATGCTTGGAGAAGAAAGAAGGAATAATGGGTAAATCCAGGCTAGGGCAAATAAAAAAAGATTTTGTAAGAAATGAGGGAATTTAGTCTGGGATTTGTCGTGGATGTGTATATATCAGTCCAGCAACTTGGAAAATTCTCCTCCCATTCTTAGTTCACATCATTTAAATAGAGCTGACTTTTTCTCCTGCCTTGAGTGCCAATAGATGTGACTTTCATTAATTAAAAACTGAAAAAGTAAATTATTATTATTATTTTTTTTTTGAGACGGAGTCTCGATCTGTCGCCCAAACTGGAGTGCTGTGGCCGGATCTCAACTCACTGCAAGCTCCACCTTTCGGATTCACGCCATTCTCCTGCCTCAGCCTCCCGAGTAGCTGGGACTACAGGCGCCCGCCACCTCGCCCGGGCTAGTTTTTTTGTATTTTTTAGTAGAGACGGGGTTTCACCGGGTTAGCCAGGATGGTCTCGATCTCCTGACCTCGTGATCTGCCCGTCTCGGCCTCCCAAAGTGCTGGGATTACAGGCTTGAGCCACCGCGCCCGGCCAAATTATTTAATAAAGATATATTGTTGGATTGACAAAGTCTTGCAAAATGAAAAGGTCATGGAGAAAACTAATTAAAGGAACTCCTGGCTTTGACAAAGTTTGAGAAGCACTAACCTATATGATGATGAACATGCCTCCAACTCTAATATTAAATTCAGTGTCATACAAATTAGGAAATATATGTAATCTTGGCAGCCAAAGTGAGATATTTAATTTGCGGAGGAGGAAGCATAAAGTCACACTGACTAGAAAATTAAAACGTTTGCTCTTGTATGAAGGAGTCATAAAAAAATAGGCCAACTCATGTCAACTGTGTGGTCCTCAAAAGTCACATGTTTGTTTTTTGTGTTAATTATTTGAATAAATTAGGTTAGAATAATATTTTTCTCATGATTTTTCTGGGGTCAAGGTATATTTCTTTACCTTTTGCTCAATTTTTGGTAGAGTTGGTTAATAATTAGATATAATTTTATCTAATAATCTAATAAAAGATATAATTTTATCTAATAATCTAATAAAAGATATAATTTTATCTAATAATCTAATAAAAGATATAATTTTATCTAATAATTTTATCAATAATTTGGTAGAGCTGGTTAACAGTATAATATGAAATGAAAGAATATATTTCTAGCAAATATCCTGAATTCCCTTAGAGTGGAGTTGGGTATTCCTATAAACCTTGGTTCTAATAATTTCAAAATAGGGAAACTGCCAAATTATGTCAGCTTTTTAGTGTTTTAATGCCATCTCAGGAAAAAAAAAGAAATCAAGTAATAATTTACTGCTACTCTCTTAGCCTTGTCATCCAACTTAAAATGTAAAGCCAGCTTCCCATCTCACAACAAGGACAGAACAATGGTGAGAACAATGGCCAAAACAGTACCAACAGCTCCAGTTGTTAATGGAAGAAAGGATTTTGAGGCACAGAGTTCAGGCTACATAGGAATTCCCAGTGAGCTACAATTAAGAGGAAAGAAAATCTGGCCCAGAATGCTTACTTTTCCATTAGTAATAAAAGTATTTATGTCATCATTGTTACTGCTCTTGCCATAGTTATTAATCTTAAGGTTTCTCAACTATCTGTTGGGAGTGAGAAAATAAATGGAGTGGTTCTTTTTAGGTAGGATTGAATATAGGACTTAGTTCAGAGAAACCATTCCTAATGCCATCAATTTGAAGTTAAGATAAAAGATTTTTCTAGGCATCTCACCAGCAGTGACATGGTAATGGAAGCGTGGTTCTTTTATTTTATTTTATTTTATTTTATTTTTAATCAGAGAAAGGTATGAGACTACAAATAAATGTATAGGTACAAAAACTATTTTGTTAGAGGTTCGGGTGGGAGAAAGAGGTTCTCTGGGTGTCTGAGTCACATTATTTTGCTGATTTCTTTTAAACAGGAAAAAAGGAGACATTTTAACTTGACACAACTCAGTGAAATCAGCTTGATCCAGCTGTCTAAAGCAGCAGAAATGATTGCAGCTGGCTAATCTCTAATTATAGAATCTCTGTTGCTGGTGATGTAAGTGGCTGAATCTGTGGTTTGACTTCTATGATCCCTGGCTTTATGAAAAACTGGGATTTTTCGATGTTTTTTTCCCTCTGCATAATAAACTAAACAAATTTAAATTAACTCTTGGGGCAAATATAATTAAGAAACTGCAGATGATATTTTTGTTCCTTTTGCTGACCAGAGTATGCCCTAACTGTGACTTTGGATGAAGCTATTAAATGCTGTTTCCATGGGATTCAGTCCAGAGCATTCAGCTCTGACGTCCTAAGGTATTTGGAGAGGCCAAGGTCAACATCAGCAATTTTGAGTTTTAAAGAAAGTTTATTTCTTTAGTGGTTTGTATTTAGAGAAGATTTCAGACAGAATTATTGCATTTCGACTTTACTCTTAACTCTTCATTGATCATCTGCTTTTCTCATTCCCACTCTGTCCACTAGCTGATTGTTTTGCAAAGACTGGTTTAATAAGAAACAAGCATCAAGGTTCAATCTAGGTAAGTTATGAATATTAATCTACCAGTCTGAGGTTTGCTATAACAAAATATCATACACTGGGTGGCTTAAACACAGACATTTATTTCTTACAGTTCTGGAGTCTGGGAAGTCCAAGATGAAGATAGTGGTTGATTCGTTTCTAGTAAAGGCCCTTTTCCCAGCTTGCAAGTGACTTATTTCTTGCTGTGTCCTCACATGGTGGGAAAAGAGAGATAGCATTCTGGTCTCTTCTTATAGGACCACTACTTTTATCATGAGGACACACCCTCAAGACTTCATCTAAACCTAATTACTTACAATGGTTCTGCCTCCAAATGCCACCACATTGGTGATTAGGGATTTAACATATACATTTTGGAGGGTTATAAACATTCATTCAGTCCATAACAGGAAAACGTTAGTTAGATTTGGCTTATCAGACTATAATCCTCAACTTGTCACTTTAAGAGAGGAAACAGCACAGATTTGTTTGGTTAAAGGAATCTCAGGCACTCCCACGATGGTCACCACTCAGTGTCCCATAACATCTTTGTGTTTGGTATTACACTATCATAATTAATGTTGGAAATGTTGCTCAAAACACTTAAAAATTTTTTGATACTAAACAGTTAATATGCAGTGTATTCTCTATATAAATTCATAAACCTGGACTCATAAATTAAAAAGGTTTTCAATTGGTTTTGGAGTAAAAAATTTCAATTACAGGCAAGTCAGGAATTTGATATAATTGGTATGCTCGATTCCCTTAGTATTTTAGCAATACATCATCTGGCTTCATAAAATATACAATTTCTATTTTGAGTTTTAAAATCACCAGTTGTTAGATAAATTTAGCCATTCTTTGCCTCCCAAACCAATCTGTTAATGAACAATCATCAATCCTAACTTAGGAAAATATCTTTTTCTTGATCCATTAGAAAGCAGAGACTAAGGCAAGTATTAAAGTGCTGAAACTTTATTTAGGAGATATATGCCTGGGGATGCTGGGGTGAGGAAGAAGGAAGTAAGTCATAGAAAGATGCGAAGCTATGTGATATGATGTCTCCATGCTAGCTACCGAGTCCCAATGAGCCATGAAAAGAAATGGCTGGTCATTCAGGAGGCATGCTCACTTAGCATGAAGGATTTCTCCAGAAGGGCTTGGAGGACATGCACCTAAATGTAGCCCATGGAAATGGGAAAGGAGGGCAGAGGTGTCCATCTGGCTTGCCTCTGTTACCTACTTTCCACTGGTCAAGCTTCACTCTGCAGGGATCGAACTCCTCTACACTTTGCATTGTGCCATCAGATCCCTTGACAGCTTAGGAAGCCACTTTGGCATTTGAGTCTTGAAGCACAGGGGTCATTTGGCATGAGGAACATAAGGGTCATGGAGGCCCAAGAATTTAACTCACACTTTCCATCTCAAAGACCTTAGTGATAGCAACAGTGATGATGTGGTCCGGAAGGCAGATGTTGTCCCGAAAGCAGGGGCAGTCAAGCCAATCCCAGTTAGCATACAAGGTTCAGTCTGACACAAGATACTTCTGCCTAATTTTAAACTTTGTAATATGAGAAATTTAGAAAAATGTAAAAGATAGGAGAGGTATGAAGTTGAGAATTTTGTAGGGAAATATATCCATTCTGAAACATTTAGGGGAAGAGGATTAGATTAAGTCAGGATTCTCCAGAAAAATAGCACACATACATACACACACATAATGAGATTAATGATAAGGTATTGGTGT
Organism: Colobus angolensis palliatus; assembly: GCF_000951035.1. Classification (NCBI taxonomy): domain Eukaryota; kingdom Metazoa; phylum Chordata; class Mammalia; order Primates; family Cercopithecidae; genus Colobus; species Colobus angolensis. The sequence goes on from NW_012116944.1 coordinate 957,677, forward strand.
ATTTATGAAGGTATTGGTACAATTATGAAGCCTGTTAAGTTCAACATCTGCAGAGTGGGCCATTGGTATGGTACACAAACAGAACTGATATTCCAGTTTGAAGGCCATCAGGCAAAAAGAGCTGATGTTTACAGTTGTCTGAGGGCAGTCTGTGGGGAAAACATTTCTTACTGTGGGGAGGATCTGAATTTTTGTTGTATTCAGGCCTTCAACTGGATGAGGCCAACCACATTATATAATCGTAATCTGCTTACTCTACTGATTAAATGTTAATCTAAATTAATGTTAAAATCTACCAATATAAATGTTAATCTCATCCAAAAACATCTTCATAAAATCATGCAGAACAATTTGAGACCAAATATCTGGGCATCCAGTGGCCCAGTTAAGTTGATGCATAAAGTTAAGCATCACAAGGGTTTATCCATCTTGCTAAAAAAATTAGTGTGAAATAGTAGGAAGGTATTAAAGCTAAAGAGGTCTGAATCTAAACCCAACCTCCACCAGTTACTAACTTTTTGATCCTAGGTAGGTCAATTGGTACGTTTGGGCCTTAGGCTCCTCATCTATAAAATGTGGAGGATTCGCTGTCTAAGGACTTTACAGCTCTAAAATTCACTGACTATTTAATTCATAGCATTCACCTACCAAAAATGTGTTATAAAATGATGAGAAGCCATACTCTACCTGAAATTAAAGCTGAATAAAGGAAATTGATGTAAATTTATAGCAAGATAGATTTACGCCAGACAGACATGTGGAAGAATCTCCTAATTTACTGAAGGGGATGAGGGAGACTGTAAAATGATTAACTGGATAAGATTAGGGAGACAAGGATGCCTCTGCTTTCTGATTCCATATACTTTTTGCTTAAAGCAGGGCCAGTCATTCTGGGATTGTGATTCAAGACACTGTAATTCCTGATGTCATTCTACAGATTGTATATTTTATGTTTAAATGTTTGCTGTTTTAAATATTGTTTGACATTTTAAATAGCTGATCTATGAAAAGCTGCTTAAGGTTCAGAAATGAAGCTACTACAAACAATGGAAATGAAGATTTCAGAGAAGGAATTGGGGAGATAGATTTGAAAAGGTCAATTGTTGGAACATCAAGCAAAATGCAATTTGCCCATCCTCTTTAGTTTTTTGTGGCTATATTGTAGGCCCAGTGGTATTTAGTTTACTAATTCTCTTGCTGGGTTTTGTGTGATGATTTTCTTAGCACCTTTTGCTTCTTGCCCCAGTTGCTTTCTATTCCATTGCCTTTGTGTGGGAGTAGATGCGTTAATACACAGAATCTAGCTCTAAATGTACTCTGCTCTTCTAGGCACATACAAAATAAATCTTCTCCGTCTTGGGGCAGTGGCTCACATGTATAATCCCAACACTTTAGAAGGCCTAGCTGGGAGGATGGAGGCCAAACTGAGACCAGCAAGAGACCACCTCTACAAAAATTTTTTTTAAAATAGCTGGACCTGGTGGCATATACTTATAGTGCTAGCTATACACGAAGTTGAAATGAGGGGATCACTTGCCCAGGCTTGAGCCTAGGAGGCTACAGTGAGCTGTGATGGTGCCACTCCACTGCATTCCAGCCTGGGTGATAGAGCAAGACCCTGTCTCAAAACATAACAATAAAACAAGTCTTCTCAGATATGTATCATAAGCTCTGAGAGTATGCAGCAATTATATTATACTCTGTAGTATGTACACATATGAATAAAAATAATTGTTAATATCCCAAGTTGGCTTTTGTTATTCCAATATGAGCATGTATGAGGTTAAGAAGTTTGGCAACTTTGTGTAAAAAATAGTAAACTTGAGAAATAGAATATATTTGATCATTTGGGTACAAAAAGTTACTTTGATTTTTTTTTCCAAATATGCCTTGTTAAGGCAATTTAATCTTAGATCAGTCAATTTGCCACCATCCTGTGGGGGAAACCTTTGATGCCCAAACCACATTATCTAGGAACTCCTCTTCCTGTTCATACACATGGTGCATGGAGACTTCTCTCTCCTTAGCTAGTTACTTTCTATTTGGGACTGAAATGACAATGTATGTGGCTGCCATATTTCACAATGAATGGAGAAAGTCAGACTAGGGGAGAGAGAAGAGGAGAAGAAAGGAAGAAACAGAATTAGAAAAGGGCAGAGGATGAGGGGAAGGAAGAAGAAGGAAGGGAAGGGCAGAACACAATAGCAAATACTCAGTGAGAACAAATGAGAAATGGAAAAAGAGTACAAGGCAAGTGTTAGTTCACATTCTTGTTACCTTAATCCATAGTAGAGATTGCAAAGTGGTAGTTTATTAGTTAAATCTAGCCTACAGACACATTTAGTTCATTCTACATAGTTTTCCTTTTTGGTTTCAAACTGAGAAATTTTATATGAAAATATCCATATTTCTAGATTTTTGTTTTTAAAGCATAAACTTTGGCAAGCCTTGGCCCACGTTCCCATGTGGCAACAATGGGCTGAGCCTCAGCAATAGGTGTCCCTATTAGATGCAGCACAAACTCTGCCCTATTCATCATAGTCACCACCACTCCGTAATTTCTTCCTCCTCACTGGCTTCACTTGTTCATGACACCTGCCTGGCCTCTTTGGCTTTCTGAGTTAAAGACTATTACAGAAGCCTCTTCTATGGCCTAATCACCTTTAAATATTTATTAGTCCCAATTTACTTGTCATGTCATGGGTGCCAATGAGTAAGTGCTGTTAATGAATGAAGATATTGCTGGAAACAGGCCTGCACCTAGCATATGAGAATCCTGCAGTGAAAGTACAGATATTTAAATGTTATAAAGCAAGTTAACAAACTGTTAAGTAAAAATCTGTTCTATCCTCCTATTGTGGCAAATATATCTTCATTATAACAAATCTAGAATATCTTTTAAATTGTAGTTTTAATAGAATGAAATATGGGAAAATAGCAAAGATGACTGAATTTACTTTTGCATTTATAAGGCTGTTCTTTGAATAGGCTAGTGGTGTTTGTACTAGTAGCAAAACATAAATTATTTTATATTTATCTCATAAGATTTTCATCTCTTGCTTTTACTTTAACCAAATAAATAATTGTATTATTACAATAAAGATTTTTAAATGATTTGTAGTCTATCTCAGCAATGCCAATTTTTTGAATCATTATAGTTTTTACATAGTTTTTTATTAATTTCATTTTAGAGAAACCTCATTCTCCTAAAACAATAGCAACTGGGATTGTCAAAAAAATTCTTAAAGCAATATTTTGATTTGGAAGTAATAATAAATTTTATGTATCATATCAAAGTCATGAATTTACATATCATGTTCAAATATTGTAATAGGATTGTATATGGTAAAACATGATTGCAGAAAAAATTACAAAATACTTTAACTTAATTACATATATCCGTAACACACAATCCTCAATTTTACTATCTCTTAAAGCAATTTTGGACCTATACAGGAATATAAAGAATTCTTATCAGGATTCATGCTTGTTATGTCTTTTGATAAAAGATTGTGTGTGTATGCATGTGTGTGTGTTTGAACCACACAGGTTGACCTACAAGAAATGGGATAGTTTTAAATGGTTCAATCTAATACACATTTTAGAGTTGTATGAATTATTTCATATTGTAAAATACTCCTCAGCTGTAAATACCTTACTAATTTGTGAGTACTTCTGAACTATGAATAGGAAAGAAGAGAGGCAAAATGGATATTCAGCCCTCCTGCTAGGCAGTTCGTTATGCAAGAGTTTAGTGCATTCATACTTTCTGAGAGGAAGGATTGACAAGTTAACTAATTTATCTTTTCTCTTACCCAAGCTGTTCTGTCATTCAAATTCTCCCAGCTCTCTGGAGCAATGTCACACAAACCACCAGGGCATTTGGACACAGTCACCTTTCTTTTCAAGTATATAAGGCAACGATGAGGATAAATGTCTCTCTGAGACAGAGGCGGTGTTAGACACAAGAGTTATGAGTCACACTCAACCAGTGCTGAGACCAGGTCCTGAAAGACAGCCCCACGATGTGTTTGCTAATGGTCCTTTAAAGCCTGGGGCCCAGCACAGAACCCCTTTTGGGAGCCCATAAGTGACACTGGCTGTCAAAGTCATACTCCTGGAGCATGGTTCTTATCATTGTAGAATCCCACTCAGAAATATTCACCAATGCACAAAATACATCAAACATAGCATTGTGAACCCTAAATGATTGGACTCCAATACAACCTGCTGTTCTGCCCTTCTGTTTTTGACGTTTTGCAAAGTCTCCTCAAGGGCAGAGATTGCAGCTGAAATAATAATGCATTCTAGATGCCAGGCTCCATATGTGCATTTCTTCTTCCTGTCTTTAAAGGCCTGCAAGTTTGTGTATAGTAAATTTTGAAATTTAAAGACATTAAGAAATTAGATGCTAAGAAATTTCTTCAAGATTCTCATGCAGGTATCATTTCAAAAGTGGTGATTTTTCCACCAAGACAGGCTTTTCTCAGAAACATTGACTTTTCCCTCTGCACAGTCCCTCTTTGCCCTTTGCACAGTCCCTCTTTGCCCTGCATTTAGAGCATGCTCAATTAATATTTGTGGTCTGAATACATTTATATGTTTACCAACCCTGAAGGAGTGAGTGTCAAAAGCCATGATATGTTTTCTTTAAGGCATTTTTTTCTTCCTTCAGAAGAGTGGCTTAATTTACTAAAGAGAAACTGACTTTACCCAGCACGCTCCCCATAAAGCCCACATTGAACTTGAACTTGCTAATTCTCTCTGTTCCTGTTATCATGGCTTAGACTGGCTGTTTGCCTAATAAGGCAATGATTTCTGTTTAGAGCTCTTTGAGATTCTGAATAGTCCTCAGCATTTTTTTTTTTTTATTATTCCAGAGCGTCCGACAGTGAATTTTTAGCATGAGAGTTATTTCCTTGGCTTTCTGATAAAGCGAAGAACAGAACAACTGAAAATATAAGACAAAATAGAATGTATGTGAGATTTCTGGTTATTAGAGATTTTACCTGGTTACGGAGTGTGTTTATAACCTGGATACCACTGGCAACTTTTAAAAATAAACAATAAATTAAACTATTTTAGGGAATAACAAGAACAATGAATGTGAGTGGGGGGCTAGATGACGCTGAGAACACAAACCACATACACCCAAAAAACTTAATGTATACATTAACATAACTTTACTATTTAGCTGCTACACTAATATGACTTTACCCTTCCACTGCCTTCATCAATCTGATTTTACTATTCCAGAGTACTCTTTCCCAGGAAGATATGTGTAAATAAACATCTTGCTTGTTCCAGGAATTTCCCATAAAACCCTCTTAACTGAACATTAAACTCTCCAACAAATAGCACCAAGCCAGTGTTTATGCCTCAAGACGTTTCAAATCACTGACCTCAAAATCCTCACCTTGGAAATCCTCATCTTGTGTTCACAGGTCATAAATTATTTTATCTTGATCCTTACTTAATCCTAGTCATGCTCCCCTTTCATTGAAAGATCCACCTTAAATCAGACTCCAAAACCTTATGTATATGCCAAGTTTGCCACCCTCACTTCAAGAGAGTATTAAAACTCTGGCAAGACAGTTTCATCCTTTATCAGATAGGAATAAACTCAGCTTTGTCTTATCAGTTGGCTTTGATGATATTTTAGGGCAGCCCGCAGTTGGCAAAAGAATGGCTAAATGCTGATAATTGTTGAAGCTAGGTGTTAGGCATATGGGGGGTTATCATATTAGTCTCTAGATTTGTGTATGTTGGAAAATTATTTTTAAAAAAGCTAAAAACTTTGATTTAAAACTTAGCTGGGCTTGAGGCCAAGGAAAGGAGCTGCTGAGTGAGTGATGAGAGCTCAGACAATGTGATAAGTGGACTGGAAAATGTAGCCCTGGCATCAGCTTCCTAAGGCCCATGGCATGGTCTCCTTCAATTTAAGGAGTATGAACATGAAACTTTCCACCCAATTTTTGACAAAATACAGCACAACAAAATCTCTCTGGCCGCTCATGAATAGCGCAAGGCAGACCCCAGTCTACAACACCATTCTTAGGAGCACATGCAATCAGTCAGTGGGCAGTGTTCATTCCAAAGCCTGGACCATGTGAAGTGAATTCTTTTGCACTGTGTTATTTCTCATGATGGTAGGAAGAAGGTGGATAACACATAGGTAAGACCAAGGGATCCTTACTATATGAAACAGCACAGGAGCCAGGCAGTTTGGAGAATCCCAGGGCCTGATTGGAAATCCAGACATCCATATACCTCCACTGCCTCTTTATTTTATTTTATTATTTGTTACTTTTTATACAGTGATTCCATTGAACCCCCATTGCTTTTTAACCTCCACACATAATTTGCCTATCACTTCTTTGCTCACAGTCTTTGATACCTCTCAGTTTAGTTTTCTTCTTCTGAGCCTTCTCCCTAATCTCAGTAGGCTCCAAACTCTTCTGCCCCTCCACGTCTACTTATAGACCTTCAGTGATTATAATGGAAGGGAGATGCCATGTTGGTCCCTTCAGCTCCCTCCCATAAAAATAACTTGTGGATGTGGAGTTACACATAGTCAGGTGCCCACAGAAGCCAATTTATCCATAATGTTGCATAAATTCAAGCCCCTCAGTGGAAAACTGAAGCAAACAGTACTGAAATAGTCCCAAGTTATTTGCAAAAATAGAATGCAATTTTTGATTGAAATATTGATGCTTCCTGGAAGTTCATAAGCAGAACTCACAAGCCAATATTCTGTATAATGAGCCAAGGAATGTTTAGTAGTATTGTAAGACCATCAATGGAATGGCCAGTTCTTTACCATTTTCACTGAGTCATTTATTATGTTGATGTTGTCTAGATAGAGTTTTAACTTCAAAGGTTTTTCCCCATATACATAAGCAGTTTTTCCTATTCCCTTCCCTTCCCTTTCCTTTTTCTCCCTCCCTCCCTCCCTTCCTTTTTTTCCTTTTCATCATGTCACATGGGCCATGTGACTTCATTTTTACATCCCCTCACCTCTGACACCGATTACAGAATTTTAAAGCTGACCAAGTCATTAAAGATGATCTAGTTTAGCTGTCTCATATTTTAGGACACTGAGGTGCAGAAAAGTTTAGCCTCTCACCATGTAAGGTCAAGTGTGCTCATGGTACAGCTGAGGCGGCTTCTAGGCCCAGAACGCTTGGTCTTGTGTATTTCTCCTTATTTTATGCTTCTTTCTAGGCTTTTACGATTTCAGCACTTTATTTATTAGATGAAAACTATCTCTAACAGGTTTTGCACATATTAAAATAATTTATATTTCTTAATAGGTTGATTCTGAATATTCTATTTTTGCCTAGGAGACTGACCATTTCTGACCGATTTTGTTGCAATCATTTATGTCCTACTGCTTCTAGAACCTGATATTTAACATTTGATTGAAAGTTACAATATCACACATGGATATTTAATGATTTCTTGAGGATTATTAAGACATTAGTTGGTTACTACACAAAGTCAAGCCCAGTGACGACAGGCCCAGCAGTGATCTGAGTTGAATCCTGCACTGAGGGATTGATGCCAAATATAGAAATGCAGCAGCTCCAACTGCTCCAGAGCCCAAGAGCCCAAGGGAATGATGCTTTCTCTAGATGTGTGTAAACCACCTACAGGTGAAAAGCAGCTCACACAGTCCATGAGAGACAGAGCTAACTCATTGTATCAAGAAGGTGATAAGGGCAAATTTTATTTTACAGTAATATGTGCTTAGTAATTAGAAATAGTTGTGGAGTGAGACATTATGTTTTTGGAAATATAAATACATCTGCTGTTTTCAGTAATAGGAAGCAGTATTCTTGACCCAACCTTAGCAAAGTATGACTTTGAATTATTTTTCCAGTATGATTGGTAGCTGGTATATTTCACTAAGTTTTGTTAACTCAAATTTGTGAACCCATTAAGGAAAGAGCTGGGGGAAAGTGAGAAAGGCAGAAGGCAGAAGGGAGGACAAGCCTATAAGTTTTTTTTTTTTCTATTGCTACTGAGCAAAACAAACTTCAAAATTACTTCATATTTAGATTTTATCCAGCTTTTATGTAGCTAATACTGGCTTCTTTGGTGATATTCTCTAAGCTATGAGTTTTTAATCTTTTCTTTTTTTCTTCTCCAAGTCATACAAGATGGATGATGGCTGGGTGTGAAACTTTTCCATCAGTACGCCAGAGTTATGAGCAGTTCCCAGTGGAAGAGTTGCAACAACTCCACCCCTTAATATCCACTGAGGAACGCGGTTAGGAATGCATGTGAGGGAGAGTCATGCTCTTGTAGAGAGAAAACATAGATCTGCTCTAATTTATTATTTAGATATAGAATTATTCACAAATGCTAATATTTGACAAATGACTTGTAAGTTATAATACACCTTTGAGCTAATCATGGCATGCCAGGGTACTGAAATAACACCATTGGATACTGTTGCTTGAATTAGTCAAATTAAGTAGTCAGACTTTTAAATTCTTGGGGATACCAGAAATTTGCCACTTGTCTTAATAACTATTTCTTCCATCCACTCATCTGTCTGTACATACTTCCATACATGTACAGTCAGGGGCCACATAATGATATTTTGGTCAATGTCAGACCATGTAAATAATGGTGGTTCCATAAGATTATAATGGAGCTGAAAAATTCGTATTGCCTAGTGACATCACATTGCAACACATTGCTCGTATGTTTTTGGTGATGTTGGTGTAAACAAGCCTACTGCATTGCTAGTCATATAAAAGTATAGCACATATGCTTATGTACAGCAAATAACTGTTACTGGTTTATGTATTTACTATACTTTCAATCGTTGTTTTAGAGTGTACTCCTTCTACTTATTAAAAAAAAAAGTAACTGCAAAAAAGCTTCAGGCAGGACCTTCAGGAGGCATTCCAGATGAAGGAATTGTTATAAGAGATGACAGCTCCATGCATGTTCTTGCACCTGAAAATTTTCCAGTAGGACAAGATGTGGAGGTGGAAGACAGTGTATTGATGATCCAGACGCAGCATAGGCCTAGGCTACTGCTTGTGTTTGTGCCTTAGCTTTTAACAAAACTGTTTAAAACAAAAAACACTAAAATTTTAAATAGAAAAAGCTTATGGAATAACTATATAAAAAGGAAAATGTGCACAGTTGTATATTTGTGTTTTAAGTTAAGTTTATTATGATAGAGTCAAAAGGTTAAAAAATTTAAAGCTAAAAGTTACAGTATGCTAAGGATAGTTTTTTATGAAAGAAAGAAAACTATTTTTAATAAATTTTGTGTAGCCTAAGTATATGGTGTTTAGAAAGTCTACAGTAGTGTACAGGAATGTCCTAGGCCTTCACATTCACTCACTGTTTACTCATGGGTAACTCAGAAACTTCTACCTCTGCAAGCTCCATTCATGGTAAGTGCCCTATACAGGTATAACATTTTAAAAAGTCTTCTGTACTGTATTTTGACTGTATTTTTTCTGTGTTTAGATACACACTCCTCACTGTGTCCCAGTTGCTTACAGTGTTTGGAACAGTTTCATGCAGTACATGTTTGTAGCCTAGGAGAAACAGGTTACATCACATAGCCTAGGTGTGTAGCAGACTACATCATCTAGGTTTGTATGAAAACCCTCTATGATGTTAATTCACACAATGACAAAATTGCCTAACAATGTATTTCTCAGACTATAACCCCATTGTTAAGCAATGCATGTCGGTATATATAGGTGACCACAAAGTATAGATTAATTACCCACTGAAATGAAAAGTGTAACTATGACTTTGCTGTCATGACCCTAAGGATAAGAAAACCAACAATGACAATTCCTAGATGCATCATTGCAGACGTCTGTAGCAGATTAAAAATAGTCACAAATTCTTTGACATTCTTCTCATCAAGAAGTTGGGTCTATTATCTTGCTATTGAATATGAGCTGACTTTTATCTGCTTTGGCCAGTGGAGTATGGCAGAAGTAATGTTACACCAGTTCTAGGTCAAGCCTATAAGTAGAATGGCAGTTTCTGCCTTGGTCTCTTGTGTATCAGCTGCTATTTAAACAGTTAGATTGCCTTAGAACCACTATGCTGTGAGAAGTTCAAGGCACATGGAGAGGCCCTGAAAAATGAGATTCCATGTGGAGAGAGAGGCCAGGGAGCATTGAGTGATTAGCTCTGTGAATGAAGAAACCCATTTGGAAGGTGGTCCTCTGGTTCCACCTGTCCCAGATGTCACCACATGGATCAGAGATGAGGTGTCCAGCCAAACTGTCTTGGAATTCCTGACTCTCACAATCATGAACAAAACAAAATGGTTGTTAATGGTAATAAAATGGTAATTAATGACTTAAGGTCACTAATACAATATAAACTGGAATAATGTTCAGAGGTTGAGCATTTTAAAGAGATGTAGATTATCATATTGTAAGCGGACAAAGACATGTATGTAAGGAGATTACCAGTGAAAACATAGGCACATTTACTTAGGCCAATGCTCAGATAGCATGTGTAAAGAAAGAGGATGCTATCAAGATTTAAAAACAGAGCAATTAAATGCAATCGTGAAATGAGAAAGAAAAATGTAGAAACTTCCTTTGAAGGTACAGGAGGAATTTGGGGGATAAATTAACCTTTCTCCTTCTTCGATGAGGGAATGTTTTGCTGAATGGGGCCCAGACATCTAGGATGTGTCCTGACTCACACCCAAGCAGGTGTGAGACGGTCTTTCAACTGCATGACTTGTTAAATTGCTATATGTGTTAGACTAGAGCTTCAGCTGTTACCACTCTGCTGGGAGAAAGAGTATGATAAAGAGGATGGAAATGCCACTCCCACCTTGAGCCATTTTGTGCCTTCATGATGTCACATGTAACCCTGCAGCACCAATTTTACTATCTCCCACCCTAGCAGCACCTCAGATATTGGGTTTAAGCCCTTTTTTCATTGCTTCTTTTCTCACCTACCACCCCTAAAGGAAAACAATTTTAAACTTTCTAAATTTTAATATAGTGAATAATTATGTAAACTTTTCTGATTGATATAAGCAAGAAAACATTATGAATTGAATAAAAGTGTGTTTATTATTTGCCTGAACTTTTTGAAGGACTGTTTTCATATAACACTGATTCCATAAAACTGTAAAGGCTAGCTGACATAATTTTGGCTAAAATATATATTATAAAAGATTTGGAAAGTTGTATTTGATAGTATAAAATGTCAGATCAAACAAAATAGAATTTCAAAGGAATATATGCAAAGCTGACACTTAGGCTCAACAAACCAATTGCTCGCCTTCTGGAAGCCACAGGTATGGCTCCGGAGTGTCGGTGGAGTCTGATAATCTGGGTCTGCCTTATGATGTAATTGCCCAGACCACTCACAATGATCTTGAGCCACATGCAAAAGTATAATGTTAAGAAGAGGGAGGCATAAATTCTGTTTCACTCTTCACTGAACAGACCACAACCTGGAGTAATATGTCCAGTGTAGGGCTGCCCTTTAAGAGGACAGTATCACACTTTACCCAGCGCTACACAAGATGCTGCAGGGCTTCTAAGTAATGTCATATGAGATTCTACTGAAGAAATTGAATTTCTTTGGCTGGAAGATGAGAAGATGGGGTAGATTAATTCTGAGGGGCATTCAAGCCACAGGCGAAAGTAACAAGAGACAGGGGAAAGTTCATGTGGATTTTTTTTTTCAAGATTTGAAGGATCCAATAAAAGAGCTTCCAAAGTGTGAATTTTTGGCCTCTGAAGGTCTCAAGCAGCAGTTGGAGATTGTTCTGGAAGTTTAGGTATTAAAAAAATAAGTAGGCCGGGCGCGGTGGCTCACTCCTGTAATCCTAGGACTTTGGGAGGCTGAGGTGGGAGGATCATGAGGTCAGGAGATTGAGACCATCCTGGCCAACTTGGTGAAACCCCATCTCTACCAAAAACACAAAAATTAGCTGGGCATGGTGGCATGTGCCTGTAATCTCAGCTACTCGGGAGACTGAGGCAGGAGAATTGCTTGAACCAGGGAGTCGGAGGTTGCAGTGAGCAGAGATCTTGCCACTGGACTCCAGCCTGGCGACAGAGTGAGACTCTGTCTCAAAAATAAAAATAAAAAATAGTAATTAAACTAGATAACTCCCAAGGTTCTGAAGAATCACATCAGTAGCAAGGATGTATTTGATTATCTGAAAATTAATTCAAACTAAGGTGTTGACAACCAATTCTGCTTTTCCCAAGAAAATTTTTTCTTTTAATAGGGTGTTCTAGGTTGACAATTCCATCAACATGCCCACATTCTGCGTCCACTGCAAACACTGCTGAACAGTCAATCCCAGTACCCTTTCTGGCTGGACTGGGACCACACCTCAGAAACAAACAACATTCTGTGCCGCCAGTATCATCAATCAGGTTGGCACAACAGCAGGAGATCTATTTGTTATCCCTGCAAAGGAAAGGAAGGAATGTCTGATACAGGAGTACATTACCTAAAGGTAACTTGTCTTGGAAAAACCTCACTTAAAATGAGTCCCTTGATCAGGAGCTAACATTTCCTAGTTAATAGAAACAGAAAAAGGGGGTGAATGAAATATCTTGAAAATGAAACTAAATATTCACTCATTAATTTTATTCCACAAATATTTATTGCATAGCTACCTTGGTAGACACTATTGTTGACCGTGGGGTTATAGTAGTGAATGAGACCCAAAAGTCTTTTTACTCAAAGAGCTTAACCAGGGCTGTCCAATCTTTTGGCTTCCCTGGGTCACATTGGAAGAAGAGTTGTGTTGGGCCACAAATAAAATACACTAACACTAATGATAGCTAATGACTAAAAAATGACAAAAAAACTCAATGTTTTAAGAAAGTCTACCAATTTGTGTTGGAATGCATTCAGAGCAGTCCTGGACCCCAGGTTGCACAAGCTTGGCTTACATTGTAGTGGAGGGTGAAAGTATACAACAAATAGAGAAATAGCTATTAAATATACGATAGGGACAGATCCTATGAAGAAAATAAAGCAGAATAGAGTGATAGGAGAAACTAATTTAGGGAGGGTGGTCAGGGAAGTTTTCCCCAAGGGAGGACATTTTTGCATATTACTGGTGGTGTTCCCAGAAAAGGGAACAGCAAGTGCAAAGGTCCTAAGGCAGGATCAGGTGCACCTGTTATAATGACAGGGGAGAGGCCAGTGTTTTGGACATAAGTTCAGTTGTCTCCAGGGCCTGAGCACATAGGGCCTGAGAGGCCATGGTTAAATGGTAAGGAATTTATAAAAATATTACTATTTTATATTCTGGGTATAATTCAAATAGTGAACCAATTCTTAGAAATTATAGAGACTAAATTTTACCCATTGGAGGGGTTATACATATTTTTCTCAAAAAAATAATAGCTCAAAGTGATAATCTTCACATCACATTTGATACTCATTACATTATTATAAAAAAAGGAAATTATAAAATTAATTAAGGGCTCCGTAAATTTTTCCAAGGACCACTCCAAATCCCTTGATAATTGACTAATTCCATTTGGAATTGGCATGTCAGCATCCTTGTCAATTTTTTATTCTTTGGTTGTTACTACCAAAAGTTCACTTGTCACTGGTTTTGAATGTGATTCAAGCCGTTCTGCAATATCACTTCCACTGGCTTCATGAAATCCTGACTCTTTTGTAAAAAATTGAAATTTCACTTATCAATCAATTTATATCGCATCTGCATTTTATTGTCAGATGAATCAGAGAGAGATTGCCAAAGATGGACTTGATGTACACTAGCATTAATTAGAGAGGGATGTTTGGATGAAGACCAATATCATAAACAGTCTGTCACTGGTACCTGATTTTGGTATCACAACTCTGCTTCCCTGGGCACCTTTGAATCTTCAAGAGCTCAGTTACTGACCACTCAGATAATGAGGACTCTTGCTATGCTGTCCTCATTGGAGCTGGTGAAGAAATAGATTAGGGGACAGGGAATCAGGAAGAAGTTTTTCTTTTTTCTTTTTTTTCTTTTTTTGTGGAAAAAAAATTATCTTTTCAGGCAAGAGTCCTCTCTTTCACCAGGAAGCCTGGTCATTCCCAAGGGTACTGACAGGAAGCTACAAGTCACTCTGTCCAGGCCAATAGAGTAGGCCTCTGTTGATTTCCTGGCATTGTAAAGATTCTGGCTTCTTGCCCCAGCATCTTGCAGAAAGTGATTTCTCAGAATTGTCTGTTCCTCCAGGGATGCACAAGTATTTTAAATCGAAGAGTTGTAAACTGAGCACAAAGTCAATCTGGATGAAGCCAATTTCATCCGGAGCAGCCCATCTGCATTTAGTAAAGTTTTAAATTTTATTATTCTTAAAAAAAAAAAGCTATGTAAACACTGTGCCATCATAGGAATTAGAAAGAAAATATCATCTGTAAGCCTACTATTCGAGCACAGTAGCATTGTTCATCTTACCTCAAACTTTGTTTATATATTCTTCTTTATTATAATAATACCAATGAAAATAAGGATAACTAGCAGCATTTATTTACTATTTTTAAAATTTGTCAGGCATGTCATTTAATTTAATCTTCATAAGAACCATAAAATAGGTCATTATTTTCTCTATTTTACACATGAGAAAATTGAGGCAAAAGAGGTTGTTCGTGTTTAAACTCTTAGTAAGTGGTGGGTCTTGAGTCTTGGCAAATCTGGAACTTTCTTTCTTGAACTCTACACTGTTGCTTTATATTTTGCATGTAGTCAAGTCAATACATTAGAATTAACAATTTTACAACTAAAATAAACTATTGGTATTAGATCTGATATTCAGATATTGGTCTTAAGAGCACTGATAGAAAAATCAGCAGTTAAAATTGAGCACTTTAACATGTAAGTGAGTTAACCATATTCAAATCTAGCATCTTCATTTTCCCTTTATTTTACTTATATTGTATAAAATAGAATTGTACATATACATTATATATTTTCCATATATAAATATGCAACATATTTACATTTAAAATGTTATGATGTCAGGGACTGTGTCTTATTCATAACTATGGGATAGTGATAAGCATGTAGAATCATTTGTTCATTCATTCATTTGTTCAATAAATACACCACTTAATTCCCTTTGCATTTTTTTCCTGATATACTCAGGAGTTATTTTCTGAAAATTCCTAGTTATACATGATGTTAATTGATGATATATTTAACAAAAAATCATTTTGGTCTTCAATTAATTTGAGGAACACTGGTTAAAAACAGATGGAAAACTTTTGTTTGCTGCCTAATGTGCATTGTGAATTTATAATATGCATATTTTCCAAAACTTAGTTTTGACCATGTAACTTTTACAACATTTTCCTGGATTTCCTGGAGACAAGAATTTCACTGCCACTTGGGAAATATGGCCTAGAACTTACTTCTTCATAAACTCAATATTAATTTTTCTGCTCTGCTTTTCAAACCCTCCTGGAATTGCTCTTTAGTAAAGCTGAGGGTCTCCAAAATAATCATGTGTTGTATGATATTTATCAGTATTGTCCTATTCCAAGTTGAACAGTACAAAACATCATAAAAGCCAGTTAAAAAGCCACTTATAAAGACAATTTCTAAACCTGATTTAAGATGAAAACAAATGCCATAAGAACTAGTTGAGAAGTAAAAATTAAAATGGTTGATTTTCTTATATACTGCCAAATAATTTTTTTCAGGGATGTTTTGGTTTTTATCCATAATCAACTGTATCAACCAGTTGTTTTCATTGTAGGTGAGTATTGCCTAAAACCTAATTTTAGTACTTACTATTCACAAGTTGCTGAGAATTCTTATTTCTTTTCCTTGGACATTATTGAATACTTGCATTTATTGGGTACATTTGTTATTTCCTTTTATTTTCAAAGGGCCCACTTCATTTCATAGAATGAAAAAAAAATAGTATTTGGCAGTATATAAGAAAATCAACCATTTAATTAAGGTTGTTCTTAATTAAATGTTCAAGTCCTATTTCAAATCAAAAGCATTGAACATTTCCATTATGAGTGGATCACTGGGAATATTTACAGGAGAAAAGTGTGATCTTTCTCTACACTGGAACACTTGGAATAAGCACCATAGTCAATGAGTACAAGGGATTTGTGGAAATTAACAACCATGTAATCTATGAAACCAAGAAGGCTGAATATAGACTTACCTTCATCAGTCTGAATAAACAAAGAACAGATCTCACTTTGAAATGGCTAAATAATGAATACAGTGAAGCAGCCATGTCTCTTACTCTTGAACCTAGCTCAAATGAAATAGTAGGTTGCTTCAGAACATATATGTACTGTATAGTTATACATACAGAGGATTAATATTTCTTAACTTATTTTAGTCCATAGAATTCAGTCTAAGACCATATTAGGTTTTTATTCAACTGATTTAAAAAATATTTGGAGAGAGGAAAGCAAAGTTGCAAAGAACCTTAATGAAACCTGTTTTTCTTTGAAAACTCAATTTTTATTTTTCAAGGTATAAATTTAAAAAGTTAAAATACAACTCTTATACAGACATAGGCAGGCAGCAGAGATCTATTCACTTATTAACGGGGAAAACTGTAAGATGAAGAAGCTGGTTCCAACAGCATTTTGAGGATCTGTGTATTTACAGGTATTTAGAAAGAAAGTTTGGTTAGATGCAAAATGATTGGTTAGATGCATAATTGGTCATCTTCCTATAGTGCAATAAAATCATAAACGCTGTGGTTATCTTTTTCTCTGGACAGGCTGAATAAAATGTGCAAGTTACCACGTAACTTCACTGTGGCTGGAATCTAATCAATAGTGAAGAGCAAAGCCAAACACAACTGGAGAATTAACTAGCCCCTGGGTGGACCTGTTAACCGATGTCTCGGTTTGACATTGAAAGGTCATGCTCTTCCCCATTATTTCCAAGTTTTGGTAAATTTTCTAATTACCCAATTAGAAAAACTATGAGTTTTTTTTTTTTTGTTGTTATGTTAACTCTTTAACTTTTATAGGTTTGGACTAAAAACCACTATCCCAGTTGCTTCTGGGAGTAGAAAAATTAAAAGGGGGGGTAGGAATCTTAGTTCAAAATTCAAAAAAATAATTCAAATTCAAATAAGAATCTTTAGTAGATGCTACATCCCATATCCAGGTCAATATGGCAGGAGAAATGAACAATACAAAGAGGGCAGGACAAATATTCACAAGGGAATGAAGCCAGTGGGGGGACTGACAGTCCTTCCTTTCCCTAACAGGGTTGCCTTTATGCAAAGGGATAGTGTTTGTGGATTCCGTCTCTCCATCCTTTTTTTTTTTTTTATTATACTTTAAGTTCTAGGGTACATGTGCATAACGTGCAGGTTTGTTACATATGTATACTTGTGCAATGTTGGTGTGCTGCACCCATCAACTCGTCAGCACCCATCAATTCTCTCCATCCTTTGTAAACGTGCTAGCTAGGAAGCCGAGCTCAAGCGGGCTGCTCTGGGCGTAGCAAGCCCCACCCCTTGCACGGTGTCCTAATCACCAGCTAACCCCTGGAATAAATTCTCCACTCGCCCTGCGTGGGTTCATTGACAGCTCTGTACTCCGGGGCTGGGCACTTCCTCTCTGGGACTGAAATAAGAGCGCTCTAGACAGATCAGGTGTGATGCAGCCAGCCCTGCTTCAGAGCCTATTCTTTTTCCTAGGCAACAAAAAACAACCTACACACAAAATAAAACACCAAACAGTGTTTTATTGTTCCCCTCCCCCTTCTTGTTCTCTCCTGACTTTTTCTGAACGATGGATGAATCTTTGCGAGCCTCCATCCCTGGGGGTGGGGTGGGAGTGTGGGGGGTTGGGGTGAGCTCTGTAAAATTGGTAGGAGACGTGTGGAAGAAAGCAAGTCTCCCGGGTATTTCAGCACTTCGGCAGAAACACTGAGGCAATCTCATTGCCAGCCTCGGGGGTGGCTGGCACAAACAGCCCAAGATTAAACGCGGCGCCTGGGCTGGCGAGGTCGGGGTCGTGAGGTAACTCTCCAGGTGCTCCTCGCTGGATCCCGGGGTCCCAGCCCCGCCGCCGCGCCCCGCCCAGCTCTGTCCCCGCAGCCTCGCGGGCTGCCGGGCTTTGTGGTTCGCCCGTGCCACTGGGCCCCTGCTGGGGGTGTCGTTACGAGCATGTGCAGACAGCAGCCCAAGGTAGAGCGAGCGTGCCGGGCGAGCCCGGAGACTTGCCTTGCAATGCCATGTTTGTGTGTATGCTCTAACTCCCGGAGAGCAATCAGGGAGACGGCTCCCCGGCCAGACTTGGCTGATGTTTTCTTGTTTCTGTTTCAGCCTTCAGGATAATTCCTTCAGCAGCACCGCTGTAACAGAGTAAGTGATTCTCACCATTAAAATCAGACTTGCATGCCTTTCTCTGGAAGCAACTATCGTGAAGGTATCCTTCACCGTTCCCAGCCGCTATTCGTTTTAGATGCATTGTCTCCCGGAATCTGGGGCTGTGAAGACTGCGAGACGTGCTGACTGATGGGGCCCAGGCATCTTTACAGGTTGAAACCAGCATTTTAGCAGCTTCGGGAGAGAAATTAAAACCAGTTGATTGCTTGCAGGAGCTCAGTGCTCCAAGATATGTGTTCTTGGAGCTCAGATTTTTAAAAATCCATTTGACGTGTTAGGAAGCTTTGTTGTATTTTGCCAACATTGGTGTCAGTTTTCATGGAGTGCACACTATATATATTTACAGCAATAGGAGATAGATGTGAAATGAGTTGAATTCCAGCATGTGGTAAACAGGCTAAACTTATCTTGGCCCTCTCTTGTCTACAGATTTTTAAGGCATATCAGAGTAAACTTTTTGTGCATGCCCTTTGTCATTTTCGTCTTCTGACTTCAGAGATGTGGCTGTAGGACGAATGAGTCACCTGGTCCTATGGTTAAAGCTGTTGATTAGGGCAACTAACACCCTTTAAATCTAGAATGAAGGAGTGTGAATGAAGGAGTGTGCCAGCAAGCACAGTGATTTTTTTAAAGATATTTATATGTTATAGTTTTAATTTTTGCCATCCTTAAATGTTTTCCTAATATTATACTATATTTGTTAAAAATTAACAGGTAGTGTATTTTGCTAATACTGTATGTAATTTATATATACATATGTATATAAATATGTACTTCATCTAGCATTCTTTCTCTAGGCTAATTCATGATATTTACTTCTGGGACCTTTGTGGAAGCCACTCTAAACAGCTTTTCAGGAAAAAGGCATCTTCAACTACAAGTAAAGTTGTATCTTCAACTACATTTAAAAAATGCTATGAGTTTGATATAGAAAGCCTAACTAACTGGGGAACTGTTTGCTAAAATTACCTAAAAAGCAAATAAATGTAGAAATAGGTATCTTTTGGCTTCCAAGTCCTGCCACTATCACAATGACTTGGTGAGGGAGGGGTAAGGTTTGCAGTGCTTCCTAGGCCCTCTTGTTTTCCACATTCTTTTGTTTCTCTCTTTCACTGTGCTGCTCCTTTAGTATCCAGTTTTGAGCACTTAAGTGGAGTCACTTAAAAAAAAAAAAAACAGGGTTGACTTTAGAAGAAGCAATGTAAAATACTCATTTGGACCCACATTCTGTTTATAAGATTGCTTGGTAACCTGTGCTGCAATGTTGCTCTTCTAAAGGCCTGAGAGAAGGGGAGAGAGGTGTGCCAAAGTGTGCATCTGCAGGCCAAAGATGAGGCCTGGACTTCCTGCTCCAGGTGCACAGGTACTGCTCTCCTTCCTTTGCTGTGCTTCAAGCACTAAGTGCTTTCTGGCCCCGATTCTCAGGAGCCCGGTGTGGCCAAATCCTCAGTCAGCCACAGGTATGGCAGGTTCAAAATGGAGACACTTAGCTCCAGATTTCACATAGACTTTTTTTTTTTTTTTCTGTAGAGGTTTTGTGGTTAAATGCTGGGGAGAGCCTGGTGCCTTGTCTTTGGACACTCCCCAAGGAGTTCTGATTGCATAAGATCATGTTTTTACTTTCAGAGGAGTGACAGTGATTTATTTTAAAAGGCACTGAGAGATAATTGGTATGCCATCTGGCTAATATAAAAATCTAAGGAGCCTATTGAAAACATACCAAAAGCTTCATAGGTGTAACACATCATTGACTAGGATTGTTTAAAACTAGTCATTGTCCACAATAACATTTTCCCCTCCCCTCAGTAATATGACCCATATTCCGTGCTTCTCTGGGCATGACCCCATAGCCCTCAGGACCAAGGTGCTATATCCTGAGACATAGACATAGCAGGTGCCCAGGAAATGTTTGGGTGTGGTCTTGTCCTATACAGAGGAGGGACTTTTCTCCCCTCTATGTTTTGGATACAAGAAAAGCTCGTCTGCCTCCTGTCCCCACCCTATTCCTACATCCTTCTACTCACACCTACTTATTTTCTTCGATGCCTGAAATTTCACCTAGAGATGATTTCTTTGGATGAAGGCCTCTGGTAGTGACCCTTATTAAAATGGAAATTCAAAGGTTTGTGCCCTTGGGAAGTGGATTCAAATTGTCATGAATACTTTCATATGAATTATTTTACATAACCTATTTTCTAATCTGTTATGGTTATGGTTATGGTTATGGTTATGGTTATGGTTATGCTTGGCCAGCTGGGAGTCTTAGAAGAGTCAAGGGGAAAGGAAAATTGGGAGGGACTCAAGGACAGATTTTATTTTCTTCTTGGTTTTTCCCAGGCATGGCACTATCTATGCAGCTCTGGACAAATTCAATTTCTTTTTCCACCCCAATGTTTTTGTCACAATGGCCTTGGCCTTTTCTTTCCTATCTGTGGCACCTTTTCATCTAATATTTTCCCATGGTCGATTGTGATGTTGCCCTGGCTAACTTGCTATTTTAAATGAAGCCTGCAATAATTCTGATTAGTTATCATTCAAACCAGCGGTTCTCAAAGCTAAATGATCATCAATATCAACTGGGGAAGAGGACTGGAGCTTGTGAAAATTGCAGTCTCCAAGGCTTTATCTCAAAGTGGGAACCCAGAACGGGTGATTGCATTGGTGTCAGGACAGTGCTGGTTTGGGGTTTGGAAACCTTTAGGTCAGTGTTTTTTAGAAACATAGCAGTTCTGTAAGTAGGCAGTGTCTTTTAAAAATCCACATTCCTGGGCTCTGCCCTCAGAGGGTTGATGTAGTGGGGCTGGAGACTTCTGTTTTGACCAGGTACTTCAGGTAGTGCTAATGCAAGTGGTTCAGGGGCCACATTTTGAGAAACCCCATAGGAGGCTGTACTTCTGCAACTTTGCCTTCAGGGAACATGGTACTACAGGGCAAGTGTAAATATCTTTATAGCACAACTACATTTTATCTAACTCTCAGTCTGAGTCCTCTCTTCTGTTTTAGGCAGCAAAGAGAACTTCTTGTGGGCACTTCTTTCACCAGCATTATTCTAAGAAATGGCATGCCCTGACTCTTGTGAGCCTCTGGCATATAGACTGAAGAGATTATTTGGTTCTTGCTTTTTGGGCTTAGTGTGGTGGAGTAGAAACAATCCAGGCTTCACTGATTTAGGCCTTGGGATCTTGACTTACAACTTAGCCCAGGTGCAAAGGTAATTTCTACCTCGGAACATTCTCAGGCTGAATTGCGATTATATGAAAGAGCAGGTGAGCTGTGAAATACCTCACAACTTTTTCTTGTTTGTAGTTGATTGAGGGGGCAAACGTTCAAATAGGAAAAACAGTAGCAACCCTGAGCATTTCACAAAGAAATAAGGGGTTTTAGGGAAAGGACCCAAATGATTTGTTAATTGAATAGAAGTTGATGGTCTTTACCAAGGTACATGAAAACTCAAATGAACTAAAAGAGGTTGTAAACGTGTGCCATGTAAGCCAGGAGGTAGCTCTATTTCAGTTGCTCTATCTGTGAGCTTGGAATTGTGTTCTTTGAGTGGCAACTGGAGTTGTTTAGTAGACATGAATGTTGGATCAACTAATCAGCTCCAGCTTCATACTTCAGAATCTTCTCCAACTTTGTATGTTCTGGTGCCAAGTTTCCATTTTTAACTGATTGTACTTTGAGGAGAAAGATTAATAAATCAAATGAGGGAGAAAAAAATAAGTTCTTGCCAGATCCCCAAACAATAGGTATTGTTGAGCTCCAGAATTGAAGCTCCAAAGCGCTCTGCTTAAGCCCTAGATCTTTGAAAGCAACAATTCTAGATTTGTTCTTCATTGATTTTGCTACTTTGCTATTGAAAAACATTTTTATCCACATTTCAAAGCCCAGGTGATCTATTAGCTAAATGCTGCTAATGAAGGAGAACAAAGCAATACTTGGGGATTTGTTTTCCATGAGATGGACAGAGTGGACTATTGGCAAGAAAGTAAGGAAGGTTGGTTTATTCTATTAAAAGTAGCTTTTTTTCCCCCCCAGACAGAGTCTCGCTCTGTTGCCCAGGCTAGAGTGCAGTGATATGGTCCCGGCTCACTACAGCCTCCATCTCCCAATTTCAAGTGATTCTTGTGCCTCAGCCTCCTGAGTAGCTGAGACTACAGACGTGTGCCACCACACCCAGCTAATTTTTGTATTTTTAGTAGAGATGGAGTTTCACCATGTTGGCCAGGCAGGTCTTGAACTTCCAACTCAGGCCCATCTTGGCCTCCCAGAGTTCTGGGATTACAGATGTGAGACACTGCACCAAGGCAACCAATTTTTTTAATTGCCAGAGGTAACAAAATATTTCAGTAGGTAGAAAGGGTTAGAGTCTGTGGGTGGCCTTTGTTTAACTCACTACGAAACTATAAATTAAAGATTTTAAGGGATGAGGACTGGATACCTTTTGTGGGTTAATTATACACCATTGCCAGTAAAGAATATTTTAAAATGTTAAATTATTTCATATAGTATAAACACTATATTATGGTTATATTTATGTATGCAGGTATTTATTTGCTTTATTTTTGTCTACTCATTACATTGTGAATTTCTTAGGGCAGGGTTCAGATCTTTTTCAAATTTTGTGTCCTTTAGAAGCAGTGCTACACAAATTGTGACTCTCCAAATTGTTTAAAGCATGTCTGAGACAAGAAAATAAAACAGAAATAGGGAGTAAGTATCTTATAACTTTAATAGGAATTTGGCATTGCTGTGACATTTTTACCAAAGTGTCTTTCCACAGTGGTGTGGAAATAAAAAACAAACCGGTCTGTCCTAAACCCTGAGAGTTTGTGAAGCACAGTTCCAATGTCTAATGCAGTGCCTGGATTCAGTAAATAAATACTGGTTAAATTATTTCAGAGACCAGACCTCTTAGGGAACAAAGTTAATATTTCAATTCAAGAATTTTTGAGTGTCTCTGGGGTACTCTGGCACTGTGGCAATATATCTAGGAAAAGAAATTATAGTTATTTCTACTCATGGAATTAATAACTAATCAAAAAGATCTCAGTGGTGCAAAGGATTACAAAGTGATGTGTGGTGAGATATAGTTGTTTACTAAAACCTCGGAATGAAGAGTAAATGTTTATGAATTAAGGTTAAAGTAGGAACTTGGCACATGTATTAGTCAGGGTTCTCTAAAGAGACAATTAATAGAATACGTGTGTATTTGAAGGGGAGTTTAGTAGGAAAATTGACTCACATGATCACAAGGTGAAGTCCTACAATAGTCTGTTTGCAAACTGAGGATGGAGGAAGCTAGTTTGAGTCCCAAAACCTCAAAAGTAGGGAAGCCAACAGTGCAGCCTTCAGTCTGTGGCAGAAAGCCCGAGAGCCCCTGGCAAATCACTGGTGTAAGTCCAAGAGTCCAAAAGCTGAAGAACTTAGAGTCTGATGTTCAAGGGCTGGAAGCATCCAGCACAAGAGGAAGATGAAGGCCAAAAGGCTCAGCAAGTCTGTTCTTTCCACCTTCTTCTGTCTGCTTTATTCTAGCCACACTGGCAGCTGATTAGATGGTGCCCACCCAGACTGAGGGTGGGTCTGCCTCTCCCGGTCCACTGACTCAAATGTTAATCTCCTTTGCCAACACCCTCACAGACACACCCAGGAACGATACTTTGCATCCTTCGATCAAATTAACACTCAATATTAACCATCATAGCACATGATTGAGAACATGGCACATGGATGAGCTTGGCTGGGAAGGTACAGAGCTGGGGAAACCGGACTTGGGCAGTGAAGGATGAGTAGGAGGTGATGGAAAAAGTATTCCAGGCTTGAATGGGGCTGGCTGGGAATGGTTGGGAACAGGAACAAAGGCTTCATCCTACACTAGAGTGAGAGGATGGTCCTACTCCAGGTTCCCCTAGGCAGGATGGAGCACTGGAGATTTTTCAATATGGAAGAGCCAGGAACTGTTCATAAAGTTAATCCAGAAGTTTTATGAAAAGGAACCCCTTCCTTTTCACAAGATCGAGAAAAATCTGAGACCAATAGAGTAAACTAAACGGAGGCTGGTTTAGTTTGGAACTGCCTGAAGCAGAAAAAAATGCAAAGAGACACATAGTGGAATGTCTTTTGAGCCATCAACAGGCTCCCAGTCTTGGTGTCCAATGTCCCCTCAAGTGCTGTGAACACTTAGGTCATTGCTAAGATCTTGTTAGTTTAGGTAACACAGGACAGTGGAGGCAAAAAGGAGAGTCACCTCTGGCTCTGAGCTTTTAAGATCACACGATATGACAACATTGGTTTCATAAACTGGGAGACATAGTAATCAGAACTTATTTGGGAGAGAATGATGAGGAGTGTTTCATCTTTTAGTTTTCCATGGTAATCTTGAGACAATTCTAGATTATTGCTGCTACTGCTATAGCAGACAGTTGCATCTGATGTGATTTTTCTTCCCTCTCTCCAGGTGTGACGAAGATCCAGTCTCTCTACATGAAGACGAGACTGATTGCTCCAGTCTCAGGTAAAAGCCACCATTGCTTGGTTCATATTTGTAAGAGACAGAAACCATCTAGTTGTGGTGGCTTTCCTTTGAATTCTAGTCTCTTCTTTGAATTCCAATTATTTGTTCTCATGTCTCCTCTCCTCTACCAGATTTTTACCTCTTGACAAATTTTTGTCTTTTCCACTTTTGGATACCACCCTCTTAGCAATCAGGACAGTACTTTACATTTGGGAACACTTGATAAATGCCTATTGAACTGAGTATTCATTAGCCTATCTCAATATTCTTATCACACACCCTAAAGCAAGAGGCTCATGTTATTGAGTGTCTGTAGTATCGTCTTTGTCATCAAGGGCTTATAGTATCGTGGCAAAACCTTCACTGCTAATCATTTCTCCTACATTTACTTTGTTCCAATACTTTCATCTACATTTTATTATATGATCTAAACTGAAAAGAAGTTGATATTTCTGTTCTCATCCTGTGGACAGAGAAACTGACACTTAGGAATGATAACTCATCCAAGATAACATGGCACTATGAGGCAGAATTTAGACCCAGTTCTTTCTGACTTTAAAGTCCACTTACTGGATAACAAATATTTATTGAAGGCCAATTTTGTGTGCCAGGAGCCAGTTAAGATTTGGGATGAAGAAAGACAAACCAATGTTGCTCCTAAGAATTCAGTTTGCTAGAGGAGATAGGCAAAAATATAGATGTGGATGCTACAGTGCATTAAGTACTACTATACTAGAGGTAAATAGTGGATTTACTTAGAAGAATCAAACAGCCCAGAGAGCTTTCTTGGACTGATTCCTGAAGAAAATTATACAAGGCATATGAATTTTTATTTATTATTGTTATTATTATCATTATTATTTTTGGTGAGGTCCAAGGCTAAGAAAAAGAGGATGCCACCAAGCAAAGGGAGCAGCTTACTGGAAAACCAATAGAGGGTAGAGAGAATTGTTTGAGTTGCAGAAACAGCAAGTGGTTCAGGATAATAGGAACCCTGGGAACCTAGTGGAGTGAGGAAGTAAGAGGTAAGATAAGATGTGAAGCTCTAACGGTAAACAAAGAACAGATTTCCTTGGGTTTGCGTTCCTTGCTAAGGAGTTCAGAATTATCTTGGAGGCATCAGAGAAACCAAAAAGAACTCTCTCTCTCTCTCTTTTTTTTCCTTTGCAAATAACCACATGACTAAGGCCCTGCCTGAGAGTAACAATAGCTTTCATTTATTGGGTTGCAGCCTCGGGTCAGCTTTCTATGGTAGGCATTTCAAAGAGACTGTACTATCTCTGTTAAGCAGATATTACATATATTTTATGAAGGAGGATCATGGAGGTGAAGTGATGTTGCCCAGGCCACACAACTAATAAGTGGGAGGATCTTTCAGACCCTGACGTTTTTCAGGACACCATGCTTATTCTCAGTCATGATTTATTCCAATAAGTAGTGGCATAAATTACATAACCTGTGCTTTTCTGTTTTGGAGATCCTGAGGA
Organism: Colobus angolensis palliatus; assembly: GCF_000951035.1. Classification (NCBI taxonomy): domain Eukaryota; kingdom Metazoa; phylum Chordata; class Mammalia; order Primates; family Cercopithecidae; genus Colobus; species Colobus angolensis. The sequence goes on from NW_012116944.1 coordinate 984,043, forward strand.
ACCAGTAATATGTGAGAAAATATGTTTCTAAATATGACTTTTGTAACCAGGTTTTACATTTGTGTAGTGCAAGAAAGATGCTTTTGGCCCCCTCTCCCCTTTCCTGGCTTTCCAAGTCAAGGAAGTAAATAAAATTACATTTCTAAATTTTGAGTGACTTCAAAACGTGATATAAAAGCAAAGTTCAGATATTATTTTGGGAATGAGTCTATCAAAAAAGTCATTTTAGATTTGGAAAGCTATTTTTTTTTTTTATCCTTGAGTGTTCTATAATCCTACTCGAATGAGAGCATTTAGGTAACTGTAAAGGCAGCTGTTCTTTCTTTTGTTTCTCATGCAGAATCATGGAGTGGATGGGTTTCTAGTGAGAAAAATGTACTTCAAATGAACTAGCATAGTTTCCAGTTCATGGTTTGATATTCATTTCCAAATCTATTAGTGACTTAGAATTTTTTTAATTGTAAATGATCTCACAGCAGGAATATTAACCAGTGTCATTGGCATTGATTTGTTTTTGCGTTACTAACATTGAATAATTATTTTAATTGTTGGGTTCTCCTTTACCAGATAGCACTACATTTGTCCTGGATTCAAGTTTTTCTATTTCACACAGTTTTATTTTTATACCTTGTCCAACTGCACCCTGGTCATGTTCCAGACCACCTATCTTGATATTTGCTTTGCTCTTTTCCCAAAGACTACATCCTCAGGGAGGATGAGTTCCGGCTCAGTGAACTTAATCTGCCTTTTATTTGTAAAAATGTGTCTTGAATGGTGGGCATTCCTTCTTTGCTGGTCTTGCCTCTTGGCTTTGTGTGTCCTTGAGCGGCTAGGAATTGCTTTCCAGGTGACTTTGCAAATGCTGTTTTATGGGTGCTTTTGGTAAGGGAGCATGAGGGAAAAACAACACCTGGAGGAAGTGGCCACTCCCCATGCATTTCATGTTCTAGTGACAGTGATTGTGGTAGATTAAGGTTAATGATATTGATTACATAGAGAAGGCCCCTTCTGGTTATGTCTGTGGTATTTGCTTGATACTTAGCAGAATGAAAAATAAAATGCATCTAGATTTAAGTGGGAAGAATGGCTTCAAATAAGAATGTTATCATGTCAGTATTTTTGAGAAAATTGAAACTGGAGGGGGGTAGGATATTGTACAGAATTTGATTATCGAACGAACAGAAGTGCCATCCCAGCCCCGAATATATGGAGATAACACCACCCTCTTCCATCTTCTTCAGAACCAGAACCTGGACATTGGGATGTTTGACTTTGCATTCAGGGCATTGTTCACAGGACCTGGTTGGGTAAAATTTGGTCCATGAGTTATATTTTACCCAGGCAACAGGTAGCTATCAAAAGAGATCCGGTTAAATTTCTAAGTACCTCTGAAAGTTTTAGGGGGATGATTATAAACTGACATTGCCATTGAAGAGGAAGCGTGATGCCTTGAACCAAGAACATAGGTGTGAATCTGGAGACCCACATGAGGCCTCTGGGTCTATGTGCATTAGTCCTTCCATTAGGCATGTGATTTAATGTCTTAGAGTCTTCATCTATAAAGTAGAGATGACGATATCTCACCTGAATATGTCACATTATTGTTGTGAGAGGAAAATATGATATATGTGAAAGTTTCTTAAAGTGAAAATTAAAAAAAAAATAATAATGATATGTGTATAGTTACAACTACACAAAGTATGTATCCATTGACAAAGATCAGAAGGGAAGGTGAAGTGATATAGAGTGAAATTCACATTTCTTTTAAGTTCTTGTTCATGCAAAATTGTCTAAGTGTAGGCTAAAAATTTTGCGAGGTATCTATCCTATAAATACAGCAGCAATGAATATCTCCAGCCCTCTTTCCTGCAGCAGTTTATTCATCTTTTTTTAAGTGCTTTCTAAATTGGGTCTTTCCTGTTTTAGAGATGAAAACAATAAAGAGAACTACCCCGACGCAGGGGCTCTGGTAGAGGAGCACGCACCACCCTCTTGGGAGCTGCAACAGCAGAATGTAGAGCAGACTGTGCTGGTGGACAGCGTATTGCGACCCAGCATGGGCAACTTCAAGTCCCGGAAGCCCAAGTCCATCTTCAAAGCCGAGAGCGGGAGGAGCCACGGAGAAAGTCAGGTAGCAGCTCTGTCTCCTCAGGCTTTTGCCTCCTCAGGCCTTTGCCAAGACGGGTGATTCTTAGGCTAGGGCACACGGTGCTGGCAGAGGATTTGAGTGCACTGTTTTGCAGAAGGGGATTGGCATGACTTGTCGTTGCGTGCTCTGCCAGCCTGAGACACGTGGAAACTCTTGCGGGTTAAAAGTTGGGTGCTCTGAGCCGGTTAATAATTTGGTGCCCCTTGAAACATGTTCTTAAATATTGGACTTTGATTTATTTTTAAATGTTTATTTATTTGTTTTTATTTTTGGAGACAGAGTTTTGTTCTATCCCCAGACTGGAGTGCAGTGGCGCCATCTCGGCTCACTGCAACCTCCACCTCCTGAGTTCAAACGATTCTCCTGTCTCAGCCTCCCGAGTATCTGTTACAGGCGCCTGCCACTATGCCCAGCTAATTTTTGTGTGTTTTTAGTAGAGACAGGGTTTCGCCATGTTGGCCAGGCTGGTCTCAAACTCCTGACCTCAGGTGATCCACCCGCCTCGGCCTCCCAAAGTGCTGGGAACAGGCGTGAGCCACCATGCCTGGCAACTGGACTTTGATTTAAAGGAACAGCTGCATTCTTTTGTGAGGAGGATGGAGGAGGATCTCTCTGTTTTCATTCATACAGGATGTTTTTCATTCCTCAGACGTGGAGAGTCTGCTCAGCAAAATCAGAAGTCTCAGTTTCATCCAGAGCTATTCTTTTAGGCTGAAGTTTAGCAGACCGGAATAAACATACAAGTATGTATGTGTGTGTAGTATCTGGTTTTCTGAGGTCAAAGGGAACATCTTTCCAATACATTTTGATAATTAATGGATATTTTATTAATTAAAACTTTTTTGTTAAGAATGCAGCAAAGACTATTAAAAATCCCTCATTTAATTTATTATGGTTTTTTAAAATTTATTTTTATTTATTTATTTTTTATTGAATCAGGGTCTCACTCTGTCAACCAGACTGGAGTGCAGTGGCACAATCTCAGGTCACTACAACCTCCACCGCTGGGTTCAAGCGATCCTCCCACCTCAGCCTCCTCTATTAGCTGGGACTACAGGTGTGCGCCACCATGCCCCGCTAATTTTTGTATTTTCTTTGTAGAGACGGGGTTTCACCATGTTGACCAGGCAAGTACTGACCTCAAGTGATCCACCTGCCTCAGCCTCCCAAAGTGCTCGGGTTATGAAAGTGAGCCACCACTCTTGGCCTTTCTGATGCTTTTAAAAGAGATTGAATTGATATAATCTACTTTAACTCTTACAAAGTGGTGAATATTTCCAACATTGAGATTTTACTTGTAATGCACGTAACATATTTTTGGGGACATGGAAGTTCCGTAAGTGTTAACTTTGCTTTTTTGTTAACATTGCTTTTTTGTTAACATTTAGATGTTAACTTTAAAAATAACGTGCAATAGGTTAATTTTGTAACAACTTTTAAGTCCAGTCCTATTTAGCAAATAGGCATCGGAATATCTTCCTGTTATAACAACTTTGGTTGGGCAGGTTTTTTAATCTCGCAATTTTGTAATTTGCCTTGTGATTTTTATCTTCCTTCTTCCTTGGCATTGCAACCTCTTATTTAGTCAGTTAATTTAGTAGTGAGATGAAAATGCCCTCTGCATTAACAAAGATGTGTTGTGATGATCTTAAACAGTGTAATCTTGTTGCAGTGATATGAGTGTGAAATACCATTTGAGTTACGATAAGCTTGAGATTATTACTGAATGCGCTCCAGCACCTAACTAATTAGGAGAGTTATGCTGGGGAGGGCACAGGTTTCCCAAAGGTTGCCCCCAGGTCTGACTGATCCCAGGGATGCTCTGACCTTGAATCTCCTACCAGGGGTCACCTATGACATAGTAAGGTTCAGGGTGACCAGCCATCTCTCCTCAGACTGCCCTCCTTCTTGTCATCCTGTAGTCTGGCCTCACAGAAATTACACAGTTGTCACTTGTAATAAGGTGCTAGTGGGGCATGTAATTCCCAACCTGTTGCTCATACACAGGTAGACTTCAGGGGAGAAATGTGCTTGTATAGCCTTTGCTTGTAATACAGCATGGGAATCCTGAACTGCAGGTAAAATTCCCACTGGAATTTAAGTGTCCTGTTCTATCTGATACAATGAGCTTCATTCTCAAATGCCTTCCATTCCAAGCAAGACATTTGTTGAATAATGGAATTTTCCAATTATATTGGGGTTAAAAGAAGACAGATTATTATTGAATGCATACAAATTATCCTATTGCCGTAAGAATGTAAGGACACTTTGTATGAGTTTCTGAACTCTGGGGATCAGTGAGACTGGGATACGATTTTTAAATGCTTTATTTCAGTTTATATTAGCAGCATCTACTCAATTGTTGTGGATTGCAGATAGTTGAAGTATAGAGAGGACTTCTTATATATTCAAAAATAGAACAATACAACAATAATATACCAAATAAATAACTAAAATAAAATTTTCCTTAGTAGTCCATTCAATCTTCTTCTTCTTATTATTATTTGAGACAAAGTCTCCCTCTGTCACTCAGACTGGAATATAGTGGTGTGATCATGGCTCACTGCAACCTCCGCTTCCCAGGCTCAAGGAATCGTCCTGCCTCAACTTCCCAAGTGATGGGGACTACAGGCACGTGCCACCATGCCCAACTAACTTTTTTGCATCTTTAGTAGAGACGGGGTTTCACCATGTTGGCCCAGGCTGGTCTCAAGTGATCTGCCCTCTTCAGCCTCCCAAAGTGCTGGGATTATAGGCATGAGCCACTACACCCAGCCTCAGCCAGTCTTGTGTAATTAATTCTTGTTCCTCTTGATTTTGGGCTAGTGGTATCATGAAGCTGTCTGCTTCTCCTCTAAAGTTCTACAAATCCCAACTCAGCCCACTGGTGTCATCAGATGCCTGTATCCAAGAGTCTGTCATTTGAAATGTCAATTGTTTAAAGTGTCTGGTCCTTTACTATGAAGCTTTCGAGATTTATCTTTGCCAAAGACACAAACTGTAGCCTAAAGCTGAATAAAACCTCAGGAAACCACTGGAGGAAAATGAAACTATCTATAGATGACAGAAATAGGAATCGCTGTGGTTAGTTTACTACCAATAATTTTAAAATATGAAAAGTCTGATGAGAGTTTATAATAAGCATAGCACATAATGTGACATGCAAAAGAAGACAGTAGAATCATTTCACCAAAATTAGAATGTCTTGAAGGATAATGAGTAAGCCAATTTTCAAAGAAGTCAGGAGATGTTATTTCTGATTTTATAAAAATGAATGAATACAGTTTTTACAAAGAAAAAAAAACCTCAAGATATAATACTCTTAAAAGATTCAGCCAGGCATGGTGGCTCACGCCTGTAATCCCAGCACTTTGGAAGACCGAGGCAGGTGGATCAGAAGGTCAAGAGTTTGAGACCAGCCTGGCCAACATAGTGAAGCCCCATCTCTGTTAAAAATACAAAAATCAGCCAGGCATGGTGGTGCATGCCTGTAGTCCCAGCTACTTGGGAGGCTGAGTCAGGAGAATCGCTTGAACCCGGGAGGCAGAGTTTGCAGTGAACTGAGATCGCGCCACTGCACTCCATCCTGGGCAACAGAGCAAGACTCCATCTCAAAGGAAAAAAAAAAAAAGATTCATTAAGTCTGGAGTAGGTCATTAAACTCAACGGGCAAGTCTCTTATGCATACCTGAGTGAAAACCAGTGGCCTAGATGTTGCTAGATTCAAATGAAAGAAATAAAGCTATGGATAAGTCGACATTCTAAATAATAACTACAGTTATCACTGATCAGTGTCATTCTCTAATACTAGGCAAAGCTCCACCAGGGCTTGGACAAATATGGGAAAATTTGATAGAACTATTTCATGAGAGTTTTGATTGCAGGGTAAATGTCACATTTATTAGGTTTACCATGCAGTATGGTTGAGAGAGTGGTTCTGTTTGTAAAGGTGGATTTATTTGGGACAACTTGGGCTTATGTTGCAGCTACAAGTCTTACCTGATGCTTGTTGCCATCATCAAAACACTGAGTTCTAACGAGTGTGCTATGGGATCATCATTCCCCAAAATCCCTTATAAAGGCCATATGGGCACAACTTTTGTAAATTTAAGAACAACCCTCTTTGAAACTGAAGAGCATCATCATAGATGTTGTGCTACTGCCATTTCAGGGTTCTTTTTTTCACAAAGTTTGGATGTAGGACCTCTGAGTGACTCTTTAGTCTGATCCTAACCAGGTTAAAAACAAAGGTGGAAATAATCCTACTATAAAGACACATGCACACGTATGTTTATTGCAGCACTATTCACAATAGCAAAGATTTGGAACCGACCGAAATGTCCATCAATAATAGACTGGATAAAGAAAATGTGGCACATATACACCATGGAATACTATGCAGCCATATAAAAGGATGAGTTCATGTCCTTTGCAGGGACATGGATGAAGCCAGAAACCATCCTTCTCAGCAAACTACCACAAGAACAGAACACCAAACACTGCACATTCTCACTCATAAGTGGGAATTGAACAATGAGATCACGTGGTCATAGGGAGGGGAACATCACACACTGGGGCCTGTTGGGGGGTGGGGGACTAGGGGAGGGATAACATTGGGAGAAATACCTAATATAGGTGATGGGTTGATGGGTGCAGCAAGCCACCAAGGCATGTGTATATCTATGTAACAAAACTGCACATTCTGCACGTGTACCCCAGAACTTAAAGTATAATAGTAAAAAAACTAAAAACAAAAAACAAGCAAAACAAAGGTGTGGGGCAGATGAAAGGAGCCAGATGATAACTGTTGAAAGTTTGGCCTAATGCTCCACTTTTCTTACCTTTATTCTGATCCCCAAAGTCAGAATCAGCAGTTCTACTTCTGGAGGATCAGATTCAAATTTTAGTTTGAGCAACTTTCCTTTAATGTTGGCAATGATCACTTATATGAGAATGAACCATGGGTGGGGAGGAGGAATCTGAGATTTTGTGGGTCTTCATAAATGAATGATTCCAGTTTTCTACCAACTTTGAGTGAAAAAATGAAAAGGGGAGAGATTTAGTTATAGTTACTGATGTAACAGAAAACCAGGAACTGGAAGGCAATGCAAGAATGCCCTCAAATATGTTAAGGTATTTAGAATAAGGAGAATGTTTATTTGAACTGGAATCAGTTTTCCTTTCTTCTTATTTATCACTTTCTTCCTTAGACAATAGGCTTTGCAAAAGAATGCCTTAAATAAGGACCATTTAATGATCTTTCTCCCAGAAAGACAGGTTTCAGGGATGTTATTGCTAGAGTTCATTGAGATAATGAATCCTGAATTTAGAAGATGTTGAGTTGGTTGGTGCTAAGCATAAATTCCTGATCAAAGTGGAATCCAGTGACAGTTTGCCCTTATGTAATATCTAATTAGATAGAAAACACCCTTTCCAAGAAGGAGAACTGATTTAAGGCATAGATTATATGTTGTAATATTTTGTGAAAAATTAACAATGATCCTGTATTGATCACCATGTAAGTCATAAAATTAATCCCTGACAACCAAATTTGGGGAGGATTAGACTTAACTAACAGAACCAACTTCCTGTAATGGACCTCATAACTGTCCAGAGGGCACTCATTTTTAGCAATGGTAGATGCAGTCTTGTCATCCCCACTCCATGCCATCTGGCATCATGCTATGCACTGTCCTGCTGCCCTCCCCTCTGGTGGCTATTTTAGCAGAAGACAAAAAGTAGGAGGCTATATAGAGCTTTTCTGCAGCGAGCTGTACACTGTGATCATACTGCTAATCCACTTCCTTGGGGAGACCAGCTGTTTGGTCTGGTGTATATCAGCATCAGGTTTCTTCCACTTGGCCATGTAGATGTGTTAAGAGGCTGAAGAGAAATCTAAGGCTGATTGTGAAATCTTCTTTTTATCTTTCTACAGACACAAAGCTCCCTAGACACGTTCAGGCAAAATAACCTAACTATAAAGTATTTACTATATTTCTGGTATTGGAGGGCATAGTTCTTATTCTTACTGTATTACACTCTAAATTAAAATAAGGACAATAGTTAATTCTGGGCCATTTCTCTTCTACCTTCTCCCACAAAAGAACTAAGATTACGTTTTTAATTATGGATGTACTTTATATGCATTTTTTCTTGATGTATTACTGATCCAGTGAGCAACTTCAAACAGTAAAAGCAAGAAAACCAGTACAGTTGATTGACTTTGAGAGCACTGGAAAGCTAAAATAAACCTCAAATAGAATTCCACTGGCTTTTCAGTGAGAGGAAGTCTTAGGTTCTAAATATGCCTTTGAGGGCTTGCTTCTTGCAGTGTGTCTAAAGCATGAATTCACCGAGATCCTAAAAATTGGTCTTAGTTAGACACTGTTTTGACACATTAGTTCGTGTTGTATTATTTCTCATGCATGATATATATAGCAGCTCCAGTTTATATGTTTTACTTCAGTTTTTGATTAGGTATGGGTTTGCTGGGAGATCTGTTACTGGTCAGGAAGAAAAGTGGTCCTCTGGGTTTATCTTCCAAGTTCTCCTTCACTCTTCCAAGATAAAATGGTGAAGATTCAGGGGGACAGGGCTCTGAGAAATGCAAGGTCCTTGAAAGTGAGATTAGCTGAGTCAAATGTTTGGGTTTACTGGTTTCTTGTGGTCTATCAGATTCTGATTCTCCTCTTTGAATTAACAAGCCTGTTGTTAAGGCTTAATGATTAAGCTGATGAAAAATGGTATTTTTGGGGGGGGAACATGGGATGTCCGTAAAATCACTTTATCACTTGCTTTTTTAAGAAATATACAAATATATTCAACTTAAATACTGACCTGAAGGAATCTTTTTTTTTTTTTTTGAGACGAGTCTCGCTCTGTCGCCCAGGCTGGAGTACAGTGGCCGGATCTCAGCTCACTGCAAGCTCCGCCTCCCGGGTTTACGCCATTCTCCTGCCTCAGCCTCCCGAGTAGCTGGGACTACAGGTGCCCGCCACCTCGCCCAGCTAGTTTTTTGTATTTTTTTAGTAGAGACGGGGTTTCACCGTGTTAGCCAAGATGGTCTCGATCTTCTGACCTCGTGATCCGCCCGTCTTGGCCTCCCAAAGTGCTGGGATTACAGGCTTGAGCCACCGTGCCCGGCCCCGAAGGAATCTTAAAATGAAGTGATGTACTTAGTTTGCCTGGGCAATACATCTCAGAAATGGAAAATGCTAGTACTCAGACAGAATTTGCATTCAAAACAATGTAATTTATTTGAAACGTTTAAGTTAACCAATGGAGAATTTGATAATTTGGTATTGTAGCACTCAGGACCACATGACATAACTGATATTCCATCTGTGATGGAAGTTACAAAAGAATCCTCCTTAAAATAATAAACACGACGTTATCGATAGTGTTGGTTGAGCATAGCAATGGAGGATGGCACAGACTGATCTCTGCTTACACGCTGCTTGGAATATTAAACAGAGGTGCAGATGACTGCCATACAGGATGACTGTTAAAATTGTCCATTTGCCACTTCCTATGCATCTTTCGCATACTTAAATCAATTGTAATTTAAAGAATTTATAGTTTTTCCTATGTTGTTCCAAAGAGAGTGTCTAACATTATACAGCGATATAAATTCAGTCCAGTCAAGATCTACTGACACACGGAGAGAAGAGGAGCATCCATGGGGCACCTTTGTCCTGTTGGTACCTGTTGTCCCTCCACTGGGTTCCAAGACCTGCTGCCACTACTATGGAGAAGTTTCCTTTAATAAACTCCAGAGATAATAGTTGAGTAGCAGTTTAGTGATGTGGTAAGATGCATGGTCTATAGCTGCAGGTGGATATGAGTTCAAATTCCTTCTGCTACTTTCTTTCTGTGTGACTTTAAGCATCACTTACTAGCTCTTTGTATCACTTTTCCTATCTTTAAACTGGAGATGACAATTTTATCTACCTTAAGAGGTTGTTGAGGATTAAAGTTAATGATTATGTTTATATCATGATTATGATATAAACTTAAACATTCAAATTTTAGGGGATTAGAAGTAGTTTATAGAGGCCGGGCACAGTGGCTCACGCCTGTAATCCCAGCACTTTGGGAGGCTGAGGCAGGCGGATCACGAGGTCAGGAAATCGAGACCATCCTGGCTAACACGGTGAAACCCCGTCTCTACTAAAAACACAAAAAAATTAGCTGGACTTGGTGGCTGGTGCCTGTAGTCATAGCTACTCAGGAGGCTGAGGCAGGAGAATGGTGTGAACCCGGAAGGCGGAGCTTGGAGCTTGCAGTGAGCCGAGATGGTGCCACTGCGCTCCAGCCTGGGTGACAGAGCAAGACTCCGTCTCAGAAAAAAAAGAAAAAGAAAAAGAAAAGTAAGTAGTTTATAGAGTGTTTTATAGACTCATTTGGCTGGCACAAACATGAAAACCTCCTTAATTGCATATTTCATGAGTTGGCTTAGGCTGAACTCTGCTGCAATAACAAATAACCTAAATCTCTAGTGATTTAAACCAACAAAAGTGCATTTCTCACACAAGGTACATAACCATCATTGGTCACCAGTAGGTGTCTGTTCACGTCAGTCAACTAAGACTCAAGTAAACGAAACAGTTGCAGTCTTGACTGTTGCTGGTTTCCAAGTCAGACAGCAAGATTTCTTGAGGGTCCTGCACCAACTATTACAAGCTCCAGGCCTGAAGTAACACACAGCATTTCCATTCTCTACGAATTGGCCAGAACTGGTCATGTGCTTTGCCCTAACCATAACCCCATAACTCAATGGACCAGGAAGTACAATTCTACAATATGTCCTAAGGGGGAGAATGAAATATTGGACAATAGCACTAATGACTTCCACATCCCCTACTCAGAATAGCACATAATCCAAAGCAAGATGAAGTTAATTGGTCTTTTTTCTTTTCTAGCTCCTCCTACTACTGAAGTACTGATGTTATTAATGTCAAGGACTAAAAGAAGAAAAAGAATATTAATTAGGTTAATTAAGTATCACCAAAGGATATACGTGCTATTATATTATTGTTTTGAACAGGAACTAAAGTTTTGTAGAAGCATCCCTTCAGTGAAACATCTGCTTCATTATGACAGGGAACAAAGAAGTAGGTCTAGCATTGATTTCTTCCTTACTGCCAAATGAAACTTCAAGCTCATTAATTTTGCTATTTATTTAGGAATAATCGTGGTCTTGCTCTCACTAGAAGATTGGAGTGACTTTGGGTTATGCCAACTCAACCTGTGGTGCCATGATTTAGAGACATTTTAAAATGTGATTCAAAAATACTTTCTAAAGAAAGGGGATTTAACAATCTGGATATTGTCAGATATGGGAGCTGGGTTTCTGCACACACATACATATGCAAATGCACATCCTCGTGTTCTTTGTGATATTTATCCAAGAGCAGGGTGTTCTTTAGGCAAAGAAAACAGCTTATCAAGGACTTAGCCTGTTTTGGAGCTTAGAAGTAAAGCTGTTTGGAAAGTCTGGATAGCAGAAACAAAACGAACTGACATTTCGGGTAACTAAGAATTGCCCATCTTAACTTTATTAAACATGGTTAAATAACACTCAGGAATTGAGACATAACATATTAACCTCAAGTCTGCAATTTTGGGCCCCATAGTTTTCAAGAGATGTAGTTGCCAGATAAAATGTGGGATGCCCAGTTAAATTTGAATTTCAGATAAACAACAAAGAATAGTTTTAGATTAAGTATGTCCCAAATATTGCATGGGGCATACTTACGTAAATTACTTACTAAACATAAATTCATTATCTATCTGAAATTCAAATTTAACTGGGCATCCTGTGTTTTTATCTGATAACTCTGGGTGACCCTATCAAAAATGAATGGCATGAACATTTAATCAAACGCACTTTCTTCTCCTAAGGTAGAAATAACCAGTTGTATTCATGTGGTCTGAGAGCTGCCAGGATTTTTTTTTGTCTCATTTTGTTTTGTTCTTTTTTAGTTCAAACTTTAAAGGGTAGTTAAAGTCAGCATAGGAAAGGAAGTTAGCAGACTAAGTCTAGGAGGTTTGTTGTACTATTTATTTTATCTTTAGTGCTCAAACAGCATGAAACATCCTGGAAAAAGCTGCCCACTCTCTTGGGATAATAAAGCCTTGAAAATTTGATAGATGTTCTCAAAAAGTTTGAAAATCTGCCCTCAAAGTCTGCACACCACCTTCCCATAGGATACTGCTTGCCATGAGCAGAGGCTGTCATCAAGTTAGTAGGAAGGCTGACTTTCATGAGCCAGCTTCTGTGTTAAAATGATCAAAAGTGACATTGCTCCTGGCACAAACAGACAGAACAATGGTGCCATGTTTTGAGCATTAATCCTGTTGGAGATAAGCAGCCAGCCAGAACATTGTGGCTTTGAAAACTGCTGCTGTAGACTGAGGATACTGTCACAGGTGAGGATAAGTTAACTATTTTAAGAGTCATTTTATTATGTAGATGCCTTCAGGCACAGGTAACTGATATGCTTGAGTTATGAAGGAACTTTGCCTTCCCACCTAACAAAGCTCATTGTGTTTTGTTATTAATCTTTTTTATTTTAGCTGAACCCTCTATACCTCTACTGCTTAATCAGTTGTGGCCACAATTAGCGGATTTCTTTCTTCCTTTCTTTTTTTTTTGAGACGGAATTTTGCTCTTGTTGCCCAGGCTGAAGTGCAGTGGTGTGATCTCGGCTCACCGCAACCTCTGCCTCCGGGATTCAAGTGATTTTCCTGCCTCGGCCTCCTGCATAGCTGGGATTACAGGCATGCGCCACCACACCCAGCTAAGTTTTTGTATTCTTAGTAGACACGGGTTTTCTCCATGTTAGTCAGGCTGGTCTTGAACGCCTGACCTCAGGTGATCCACCCGCCTTGGCCTCCAAAAGTGCTGGGATTACAGGTGTGAGCCGCTGCGCCTGGCCGAAGATTTCTTACAGGAGCAAAGATGTTCAGCACTGCCTCTTTTGTTCTTTAACATGCTAAGCTACAATATTATGATTGCTTGACTTGGTAAAGTTGCTGTGTGTCAGAGAAATTTCCAATAGGAAAGGTCATTCTGGTGTTAGATTTTTAGGTTTTTCAGCTGTAGCTAACATGAAATAACCAAAGGGAGACCGTGAAGGTTTAAAGGTAAGTCGATTTGCCAGTGTGGTAGGGGCAGCAGCTGGCGTTTAGTGTGTTTAAATCCAGGAAACACTGACCTTACTAAAGGTGTGACCTACCAGATTTAAAAATCACCAAGAGAAAATCAGTGAATGTTGTGCTTGTGGGTCCACAGGAGGGCATTACGCCCTCCCACCGCTTCCCTCTGTCAGGTTTTTCCTCCCTGTTGCTTACTGTCTTCTCAGCTGTCTTGAAACTGACATTTGATTTAGGAACCCAGAGCCCAGATATTGCTATCTCTGAAAGACAAAAGGATGAAACAAAAATCTAAACTAGTTTAAATATTAGATTGGTGCAAAAGTAATTGCGGTTTTTGCCATTTCTTTT
>NW_012116944.1:997799-1007997 GCF_000951035.1 Colobus angolensis palliatus
TGCCATTTCTTTTCAATGGCAAAAACCGCAATTACTTTTGCACCAATCTAATATAAAATAGGCAAATACTAAAGGTTTAAGGCTATTTGCTTTTACATTTTATTTATTTATTTTTCACTGGTTACCCATAAAGACTTAGACAGCTGTGACCTTTTCTACTTGATGTGAAGCATCAAGATGAAAATAGAGGAAAAAAGTACAAAACACTATTATATATCTCTGAGTACCCCACTCCCACTTCATACTAAAAACCAGAATAGGGACTCAGTAGTTGGTTCTTGATGTAATGGAGAGTCTGAAGGAACAAGAGTCTGGGTGTTAGAGCCATTCTTGGGCCAAGTGCAAGGCAGAAATCTGGTGAACTACACTCTAGCCCATGCAGCTTTGCTGTCTCCAGGATTTGGGGGTGAGTGAGGAGCCCAGGCAAACAGTCCACCAAGAGGTAATCAACTCTATACTGAGATAGGGATGGGCTCAAGGTAGACATCAGGATGAGGGAGAAGCAGGGAGCTGGCACTAGAGGAGATAGGATTATAAATCTCTGGGCAATGGAGATAATATTCTGATTCAGAAAATAATAAAAGTCTTTGCAGACTCTTTTTTTTAAAAAGTTTTTTTTAATCAGAAAATTCAGTAACTTCAATAATTCTTGAGCATTGCTTTATTTTCCTATAATTGAAATGTTCATTATTTGGTTAAAATTTCAGAAACGACACACCTAGGGTTTATTACAGTATCTGATTGCAAGGCCATACCTGTGAACACATTTTGTTGTTGACTAAGATACCTTTGAAGTTGGTTTATTTTGGCTTTCTCTTACTTACTTGTGAACTAATTGCTAAATGTGATTTGTCTCAGAGCCTTTTAGTGTTGTGTTCTTTAGAAGGAAATGTTTCCATTGCAAACAAGACTAAAAAGCCTATCTTCAACACACACACACATAAAATAATCCTCTGCCTCCTTATTTTGGAATGGATGATTTTAATCAGTCACCTTTTTTTAGCTTTAGCTATGTTGGGACCTCTGTTATATTTTGAAAACAACCTGCCCTATGTACACTGAGCTGGCCTTTCCTTTCACTTCTCAGACTATCAATTTCACTAGCAATCGCTTTTGGGGCAAAACCATCAGTCAGTTTTGCTCAATTTGCCAAATTAGGTTTGATAACGTGGTGTTTCATCAGTGATGCTGGGTTGAGTGTGCCTAAGGGGGCCTTTGTTTTCCCTCTTGTAAGTTGAGGGGAGTAAAGACATGAGTGACAGTGGAATTCAAGAGCTGCCACCTAATTTATCATCCCTGTACTGTAGGATGTGGAAAGGATGGGATGATGGAAGCTAGACAGGAAGTTTGTAGGGGCTGGAATGTAAGGGTCTTGGATTCCATCCTAATGGGTTTTCTTATTCTGGTACTTTGCAAACATTTTTCTATTTCTATGTTCTAACAGGTGAGGAGACTGAACTTTTACCATGAGAGGGAATTTCTTTGAAATCTCCCTATAGGAAATATTTTCCCTCTTGATATGTTGAGGGGAGTAGTGGGTCGAGTAGTGTCTCCCTTCAAATTCATGTCAACTTGGAACCTCAGAATGTGACAATGTGACCTTAAAAGGAAATAGGGTCTTTGCAGATATAATTAATGTAAGAATTCAGATGAGATCATCTTGAGTATTTAGGGCAAGCCCTAAAGCCAACACCTGGTGTCCTTACAAGAAGAGGAGCAGACACAGAGAGACATGCAGGGAATAAGGCCATGTAAGGATGGAGGCAGAGGCTGGAGTGATGCTGCCACAAGCCAAGGAGTGCCAGGAGCCACCTGGAGCTGGAAAGGCAAGGAAGGATTTTTCCCCTAGAGCCTTTGGAGAGAGCATGGCCCTGCTGAAACCTTGATTTTGGACTTCTGGCCTCCACAACTGTGAGAGAATAAAGTTCTGCTGTTTTTAAGACAACAAATTATGGTAATCTGTCACTGTAACTCTAGGAAACTAATACAAGAAGGGACTTCCTGAAGTTAGAGTGGGCTGGCTCCTTGCTGGTCCAGGGGATCTGGCAGGAACTGATGGGATTCTGTTCCAGGAGTAGGTGAGGCACTAAGTAGACTGCCAGGGCGGAGACATACGGGCATAGAGCACTATGACTGGGATCCAGGGACTACACAATGGTATGGAGTGGGGACTTCTACCTTGAGGAAGCTGAGGCAGGTTGATGACTAGTCATTTAGGTTTAGTAGTTGTATCAAAGATGGAGAATTAGCTACAACGTGGCTGGTAACCAGGTAGAACATATGATCTTGTGGCCTGGCTTTCTCAAAGTCATAAATGTAGTTGACAGTTTGTACAGGATGTTAGTTTTACTATCAACTTTGGCACAGTTAGATGGCAAGATGCAGAGTTTATTGACTGTCAGTCCAGGTTTTGAACCAATAAAATGATTCAGGACCCTCTTTCTTCATTCCTTTAACAACCAACTTTGGAGGGTGCCTCTGCTTGAGAGGCCATGGACCTCTGTAGTTGTGGATGCAAAGAGAGATGGGCCCTGGTGTTTGGGTTTGTTATCTGTCGTGGGGAAACAGTGAGAGGAACAGACAGTGGAGTCCTTAGCATGCACTGGTAAGAGCACTGCCTCTGTTGTCATTATTTTCATTCTTGAATCTCAGTGAAGCACCTAAGGTTAACAATCTGAAAAATGAGGGATAATACGACCCACCTATAAGGTTGTTTGAAAGATTAAGTGAGATAATCCTTTTAAAGTATTTATTGTAATACATAGTACATAGTAAAAGCTCAATAAATGTTAGAATGTTAGCTATTAGTATGGTTATTGTATCCTAATACATTATGACAATAGTGAGAGTGAAAATGAAAAGTTCGGGCTGGGCGCGGTGTCTCGTGCCTGTAATCCCAGCACTTTGGGAGGCTGAGGTGGGTGGATTACCTGAGGTCAGAAATTCAAGACCAGCCTGGCCAATGCGGTGAAACCCCATCTCTACTAAAAATACAAAAATTAGCCAGGCATAGTGGTAGGTGTCTGTAATCCCACCTACTCGGGAGACCAAGGCAGGATAATAGCTTGAACCCGGGAGGTGGAGGTTGCAATGAGCGGCAATCATACCATTGCACTCCAGCCTGGGTGACAAGAGTGAAACGCCATTTCAGAAAAAAAAAGAAAAGAAAAAAAAAAAGAAAGAAAATGAAAAGTTCCTATCCTCTCTGGAAAAGACTGATTGTTCTGTGGCCACAGTGACCAGTAACCATCAGAATGTGTTTTGTACCTGTTTAACTGGGTCAATAACAACTTGCTTTGGCAATCATTTGTGCTTCTGTGAGCTAGCCAGTCACTTGCTTCTGAAAGCTAGCCAACAACACACACAGTTGTAAAGCCAGACAATTGGCAACAGCTAAACTCTAGTGCACATGCCCAGGCAAGTCAGCCAGTCAGCAACATTCTCATTCCAGCTTTACTTATGCAGCTAAAGGTCAGCTAATGCCTAAACATTCCAGCTTCTGGAAGTCTGCTAGGGCCTGCACTCTAAGGGTCTCCAAGCCCTAGAGAAGATAAACTCTCTCTGCTTTGCTCAGGGAGAATGCCTCTGAAAGTGCAGTTCTTCCTGGCTTTAGCAAGCAATGAATTCAGTTTTTTGTTCAGATATTGGGTAGGGACCTCTTTCTTCAATGATAGAATTACATGTAAAGTGCTAGAAGATCACAAAAAAGAGGGCTATATGGAAAAGTTCACAAAGAGACGATTCTTGGCCCAAGTTGTAAAATGGGAGTTATTTGAGTAGAGAAAATTCCAGGAGGAGGGAGGTTTTCTAAGCTGAGGAAACACACTGTGAGTGAAGACATGAGTGATAGTGGAACTCAAGAGCTGCCACCTAATTTGTCATCCGTGAACTGTAGGATGTGGAAAGGATGGGGTGATGGAAGCTTGACAGGAAGTTTGTAGAGGTTGGAATGTAAGGGCCTTGGATTCCATCCTAATGAGTTTTCTTATTCTGGTGCTTTGCAAACGTTTTTCTATTTCTAAGTTCTAACAGCTGAGGAGACTGAACTTTTACCATAAGAGGGAGTTTCTTTGAAATCTCCCTATAGAGGATATTTGTCATTCTGTTTTGGCTGCCAAGCATCTGAACTCTGTTCTTGTGCTTGGAGAATTTCCCATTGGAGGGAGAAAAGCAGAATGCTTTATTCACTGTAAAAGCTGAAAAGGCCACTATTTGTTTTTCCATCCTCCCTTTCAGCTAGCGAATGGACACAAATGGAGTGATACAAGTCAGAAGTACACACCCTAATCTTGGTTTGAGATGAGAAGCCGAGAAGGCAGCTCTAGGAGTGGAAGTGAATGCAGCAAGAAATGAGATCTGAGCTGTGAGCAGTGGTCATAGTGGTGGTTCCCATTGTTGAGTGCATGGTGTGAACATTGCATGCTGCAGAACTGACCTCTTTTCATCCATCCTAAGATTCACATATTTTCAACACTTTAATATCACTGAAGTCAGGATGCTCCTTATAATCAATGTTGTATAGAAGCTGATAGGCAGCATTATTATTATTTTTTTTCTTAAAAAAAAAACAACCAATGATCCTAGGGTCAGTGTCATTGAA
Organism: Colobus angolensis palliatus; assembly: GCF_000951035.1. NCBI lineage: Eukaryota > Metazoa > Chordata > Mammalia > Primates > Cercopithecidae > Colobus > Colobus angolensis. The sequence continues at coordinate 1,002,400 of NW_012116944.1, forward strand.
GATTTAGAATGCTTAGTGTGGCAGAAGAGTCCATGTTGGATTATTTTTGAGATCAATTTTACTGTGCTCTTGGCCTAGTAGTTCCTTGTCTGGTTTTCCAGCCATTTAAGTTATTCTGTAAGCTTCCAGATAAATTCATCCTTTGGTTAAGTTACTTAGAGTTTGTTTCTCTTGTTTGAAGCTAAGAACCCTAACTGGTATATGCTTGTCATCTTAAGAAGTCTTGAGCGTGCTGTAGTTTATTAAAATATCTGCTTTGATTCAAAAAAACTTTTCTCTCTAAATCGTCACTTAAGTTTGATGTCCCAGGATACTATGAGTTATGCTAATAACTCATTCAAAAATATTTATTGAGTCTCTCCATGTGAGATTACAGAGAATGGGTTCTATGAGAGAATGGCCTTCATGGAGCTTTCATTGCATTGTGTATCTGGTGGGCTTGCATCCTCCTGCAGACCATCTTGCCATTCCTATCCTCTGTGGACTTGGCCCCAGGTTAAGAAGCACAATGCAGGCCATAGAATGCTGATAGACACTTGAATTTAGGGAAGTGATGTTATTGCATCTGTTGTTAGGGACTGGTCCTTTCTTCCGTTATTCTCAACATCATTCACCTGGTGAAATCTTGTCTGCCTCCAGGGACTTCCTGCATCTTGAAGCTATATGGAAATTAGTTTGAGGAGTAGCACTGGTAGGGGGTGGGGTAGCCTTTGGGTTAGAGACATGGGATATCTATTGACCAAGCTGCAAGTGCCTTTGATTTCAATGTTCTAGGTATTAAGCTTTTCCTTTATTCTAGATATATGCTAGGTATCCAAATTAAAGACCTCCTCAAAGTGAATGGTGCTAAAAGTAATGTTTGGGTCTCATAGGTCCTTAGGGTTTTCCAAAGTCCACATAAAAACTTGCCATGTGTTATCTTTACATAGAATATTCAATTCAGTCTGAATGTATTGTCTGATCTTATTGCATAGAAGGAAGCATGCTTTCTAAAGGGAGATCACCTCTGGGGGAATATATTCTACTTGTGGCTGAAGAGTCTGATAAAATACTTAAAGAGATAAACAGCCCTAATGACTGTTAGTTGAGAAATGAGACATAGAAGCTATTTGAGCAGCCTTTGATATAATAAAGTTGGTCGCTGTAGAGTTGGTCCTGCTTTATGCTAACATTGTAGCTGGAGACCTTTTAAGAGGAGCTAATATTTTGTACTTTTGTGGAACCTGATTCCCCAAATCTAGCACCTTGGGTATTGCTGAGGGTATACTGGAGTGTTACTGTTTACCTAATATTAAAGTCTTGACATCTTTGAATTACTATTAAAATGCAAGTGAATCCTAGGCATTCACAAGATACCACTATTTTCAAAATGTTTCTTCTCTTTAGATATCTAAGAATAATTTTCTTGTCAGGATTTGCTTTATTATAGTTGTTAATTTGTTTTTAGTTTGAGATAGCACTGTACATAATATTCCGTTTCCTCCTTATTTTTATCCCAGTTTTTAAAAGTTTCTTAAATCGGTTTGCATGAAAGTGAAATCCATGTCAGCATTTCTGGTTTCTGAGACAATACTGTTTTCCTTCCTCATTCCCCCACCATCTCTTGACTCTCTCAAAAGAAAAAAAAAAAAAAAAAAAACCAAACAAACAAAATACAGAACCATGCATTCATTGTAAGATGGGAGAGCTCTGACGTTTCCACAATGTCTTTAAAAGGGGAATGTTGGAATGACATAATTCTCCTTTGTTAACTGTTCCACATTTTGTGAGAACAGTTGTACTTGCTCTAAAATTCTCAATGACTGTTTCAGCAGAAGGAAAGGCAGAGATGTCCCTTGTTGATACAAGAATATAAGGAGAGCCTAGTGTTGAAAGCTGTGGCAGTAGTGCAACAGCTTTAGTAGCTGAAGTAATATTTGTGATGGTAATTTTGGATTTTTCTCATGACTGCTTTGGAAATAGAAGAATAATTTGATTCTTGCTAAACTAAATAAAACAAGGGAGCTTGCAAAATGAAACTTTGAGGGATATTTGAAAGCAAAGAATAACAGACACAGTTTAATAATTTCAGAAAATAACATGGTAGAGATTCTGTATCAACAAGTTGTTTGCCTTCTCAGCCCCCCAAAAAGGAATAAAAGGTAGACTTTTCCCAGGAAGGTAGTGCTGTCTTTTAAGTAAGAGGGTTTTTATTTTTTTATTGTTTTTTGAGACGGAGTCTTGCTCTGTCACCCAGGCTGGAGTGCAGTGGCGTGATTTCGGCTCACTGCAACCTCCCTCTCACAGGTTCAGGTGATTCTTCTGCCTCTGCCTCCTCAGTAGCTGGGACTACAGGCATGTGCCACCATGCCCTGTTGATTTTTTTGTATTTTTAGTAGAGACAGGATTTCACCATGTTGGCCAGCTGGTCTCAAACTCCTGACCTCAGGTGATCCACACACCTTGGTCTCTCAAAGTGCAAGTAAGAGGCATTTAAGGGATCTTAAACCTCAACTCAGAGGGAGATGATTTAAATTATACATATTTTCTTAATCCATATTAAAATCACAAAAATTAAAGCCTCGCGTGGTAACGTATGTCTGTAGTCCTGGCTGTTTTGGAGGCTGAGACAGGAGGATCACTTGAGCCCAGCAGTTGGAGAGTCCAGCCTGGGCAACATAGTCAGACCTTGTCTCTTACCAGAAAAAAAAAAAAAAAAGAAAGAAAAGAAAAAAAAAAGTGACAACAGCAACAAAAATTTCCCCAGAAATTAACATTTCCTTTTTAAAATCGTAGTAACCCTTTGAAGTCTAAATAATTCACTAGCTTCTATACTAGACCTGAGAGGCCATGTGGCTGAGAAGTGAGGACAGACCTGACAAAGGGGCTTTCTTATCATACCTCTGCTCTGTGCATAGGACTAAGTTCTAGTAGAAAGGCTTAAGCTTGTGGTGCCATATTTATAGGTGCTGACTCACTGCTCCAGTTGTTCCATTTGGTTTGAAAATTGTATTCCTTTATTAAAGTTTAACACAAGTAGAACATAAGGAACAGTGGCACCTATTTTAAAGAACATCATTTATAACATCTCAAGACAGAAGTCATACTACTGAGTGTACTTTTACTAATATTTAATGTTTCTTTTGTTGTCTTACCCTGGTTTTCCTTATGGAGTTAAAATTCGTTAGCATTTTGTTGCAATATGAAACAAGTGGGTCAGGCAGTGAGCTTTCTTCTTGAAGATTCCATGACAACCCACTCTGCATTTTCTTCCTATTTCTCTTTCTTGGTCTTCTCTGCAGTATCCTTTCCATCTGCCTGTCCTTTGAATGTTTTAAAATTAAATATTCTTATTTTAAATTATAAAAGCAACACACACTCATTAAATAATTCAAGCAATTAAGTAACTTATCAATTATATCCCACATAAAAACCATAACTGCACAGTAGTAATACACACACACACACATACACAAACATATTGATCTACCCCTCCACCTCTCTATGGGTTCTTACTATATATACATTATTTTGCAGCTTGAGTTTTGATGTAAAAATATACCATCAGTGCTGTAAATATTAGCATTCTTCAGGGTTTTCTCCCAAGATTTTTCCTCCATCTCTGCCTACTCTGAATTGTGTTACCTGACTTGTGGTTTTGGTCACCCTCCTGATCATTCTCAAATATGTATTGCCAGCCCTAGTCTGTCTCTAAGATTCCAGCTCCTCTATTTATCATTGCCTACTTAGATGCTGCATGGGTTCCCCATACCCAACTCTCCCTGAATACTGTTTCTCTTCCTGTATCCATTTGAGGGAGCAGCAATAGCATTCACCCCATTTTCCCACATTGAGATTTGGCATCACCATCTGTCCTTCTTTTTCATTCAACCACATTCTGTCAATCACCAGGCTGGTTTTTTCTATCTTTTTAGTATCTTTTTAGCTAATTTGTTATTCTCCATACTGCCTACCACCTCTGTCATCCAAGTGACAGTCATCTCTTGCTTGGGATGCTCTAACTGTCTAACTATCCTTCTTTCTTTGATTCCTCCTCTTCACCTTCTAATCCATTTGCCACACAAGCCCAAGGTGATTTCTTCCAGTGCAAATCTGAACATGCCTTACTTATAATATTCAGTGGCTTGCCATTGCCAATGGAATAAAGCCCAAACTCTTCAAGACTAGTAGTCTTCATACTTAGAGGTTTCACATGATCTGGCTTCTGCCTGTGCTTCGCCTGCCTGGTTGTTCACCATCCCCACCTTTGACTGTCATTCTAAACATAGTCACTCATCCAGAGTTCCTTGAACATTCCATGCTCTCACTTACACGTTTGCCTTGATACATTCTGCCTCCCCCTCATGCTATTTCTTCCAGTTGATGTTCATTTATCCTTTAGGCTACTTCAGTGATACTTCTCCCAAGAGCTAGGCTTGGTGTCGTTCCTATATATTCTCAAAGCATCTCACACTTCGTCCTTATCCTGTTGTAGCATTGATCGTACTATACTGCAATTGCCTGTTTATAGTTTGTGTCTTGCCACCTCTTCCATCCCCCACCACCATTGCCACTACTAACTTGACTGTGAGCTCCCTGAGGGCAGGAACTAGGAAGAGCACAAAATGTAGCCCCTGAGAGGGACCAAATATTTGATGAATGAATGTCATCAGAAAACCAAGATCCCATAAAGCTGCAGAGATGACCAGTTTCTGAGTCCTAGGAGTTACAATGGTCAAGTCTAGTGCCATGAAGGAGTGAAGCAATGTGATCATAATCAGAAACTATTTGCCTTTTGCTTTCCTTCATGTTTTATGCTGTTTGAAGCCTTCTGTAGTCTTAGCAATGTGTTGTAACTGGAGAGTTGGAGACCTGTGCAAGACCTGACTCCTCAGTGGGGCAGGAGGAGAAATGCAAGGATTCCTAGAAAGGGAAAGCTAGATTTTGGTTAGCTGATTGTCAAAACACTCAAGGCAGCTATCTCACGTCTCACAACTGGTAAATCCTGCCTCCCTGCCTTCAATCTCAAGCTCATTAGAGAGAAGACTAGGTTTTTATGAATCTCCCTCACTTCAGAGTCCCTGTGTCCTTTAACCCACATGCTAGAGAGGAGAAAAAACAAATACTACTGAAAACCCGCCTGCCTCATTACTCTGTTTTCTACTCTTTTGTATACTCCATTGATTTTACACTTGAATACCACCCACTCCAGCTGTTACATTTTAACTGTGACTGTATTCACACTGACTTGCATAGGATACTTCTCAGTTCTATAGTAAGTATATATAGTAACATATAATGGAAAGAACTATGGATTTGGGTTTAGGAGATTGGGGTTAGGAACTGGGTGCTCTAGCTCAGTCATATGATCTGGTGTGGTCCTATTTTATATAATTTTGAATGAAGTATTGAATATAAAGTATTAAATCACCTATAAGGCAAACAACTTGAATTAATGCAATTCCTCCTAAATCGATCAGAAACTGTATGATATCAAAGCTGTTTGGGCCTATTGAATTATAAGCTGTATTGATTTTATTGAAATATTTCCACATTAGCTGATGAATGGAAATACCCAATAACTGCTGTCATGAGAATATAGTCTTTTTTTTTTTTTTT
>NW_012116944.1:1008187-1033394 GCF_000951035.1 Colobus angolensis palliatus
GTGTTAGCCAGGATGGTCTCGATCTCCTGACCTCGTGATCCACCCGTCTCGGCCTCCCAAAGTGCTGGGATTACAGGCTTGAGCCACCGTGCCCGGCCAGAATATAGTCTTAAAATACACAAATGTCAGTCAGACTTTGCAAGGTCTTCAGAAAGGCACCTCATGTATAAAAGGCAATCTTTCTGGCCTACGTAAGTCATCTGCCTTTTCTTCACTTCATTTTTCTCACTGGGGAAAACTGGGGGATTAAAACTTACTTCCCAGTAAATGAGAAAATGTACATAGAAGGTGCCTAGTTTAGTACCTGGTACAGAGCAAGCACTCAGCGCATGTTATCAGATTTGGAAAGTATATATGATAGACAGCATAATTGAATGTCTGTTTTCTAGTAGAAATTCTTACAACAAAGCAGTAAACTGGGTAATATATATTATAGCTTAAAAAATTAGAATCAGGCTGGGCGCAGTTGCTCACGACTGTTATCCCAGCACTTTGGAGGCCGAAGCAGGTGGATCACCTGAGGTCAGGAGTTTGAGACCAGCCGCCAACCTGGTGAAAACTCATCTCTACTAAAAATACAAAAATTAGCTGGGCATGGTGACAGGTGCCTGTAATCCCAGCTACTTGGGAGGCTGAGGCAGGAGAATCACTTCAATTTGGGAGGCAGAGGTTGCAGTGAGTCGAGATCATGCCATTGTGCTCTAGCCTGGGTGACAGAGAGAGATTCTGTCTCAAAAAAAAAAAAAAAAGAAAGAAAAGAAAAAAATAGAATCGGAGGACATCTTACTTCATGGATGTGTGTGGATTTTGAGCCTATGACTGCCTTTTCCTATGATTTATTTTCTTTGTTGAAATAATGAGTAAAATGGCCAGAAATAAGTTTTAAAAATAGATCTGAAGAAACTGTTCTCTTAGTTCCCTATTTCTTAAAAGGGCCAGAAAATTTTAAATAATAGACACACATTTTTGAAATGACATTTAAGTCAACTCGTACAGAACCTCTTTACCCTACTTATGACATGAATGTAATAGTCCAATAGTTTCTTTTATCAGGGTATAAACGTCTTTAAAATTCTCCAATTATTCAGAAGGACATCAAGTTACTTTCACAGACATGTGAAGGTTAAGAAAAAAGGGACTCTTGGGTGATGTAGGATAGGGTAGAGTTACACTTTCTCTTGTTCACCTTAAGAACTGAAAATACAAGATTTTCCAAACTATAGTGCTATCAGATATATTAATCATGTCTTAATTGGAGCTTAGGGGAAGTCCTTGCTCTCATAAATACAAGGCATTATTAACAATGAAGTGATTAGGCTACAGAACCGTTTAATTTAAAATCTAATCCACAGTTGAAGAAAATAAAGTTTTATCAATTTGGGGACAGAATGAACATAGAGAAAACCTCAAGTATGAGAAGATGAAGATTTGGTGTTTCGATTGACTACATCTTGGAGGGAAGATTTATAGGATGTATACATCCTTGAGGCCCAAAGTTACCTTTCTGACTTTCAGACAGAGAAGATGGACAAGATCTGGATTCGAATGGAAAATTGTTCTGTTTTGTTTTTCTTTATGGCCATGAATTTGTACAATGGAGGAATTTGGAAGGACCTGAAGCAATGGCCTTGCCATTTGATCAAAACTAGATGATCCCAAGTCCTACAAGAGTCAGCTGAACTCACTAAAATTGCAATGAGAACAAAATATCATATTTCCCCATTCTGGTTTAGAGGCAGCTAATTTTTCCTTAAGTAAGTTTGGGTTTTGAGCCTCTTGAGTTAATAGCTTTCCTTTTGCTATCATGCACACTCTGCTAGCCTCAGCACCTGGATCAGATAAATAGCCTAAATAATGTTTGTTTCATGGACAGCTTTCTTATGAACTATCTCAGAATGTAGTCAATTTGATGGTCCCTGCATTTGGCAGAGAACAAACAAATCACCCCACTGAGGTGGACTTGGGACATACTAGGGGTGAGGCGGAGGGTAGATGAAGATGGCTGGGAACAGGAAAAGATGTGGGATGCCTTTCCTTCCAGGTGCCCATCTGGGCTACACTTGGCCAGATGGCAGGAAGACCAAGCATGGGGCAGAGGATTTTGGCTTCTTCTCTCATTCCCCTTGGTCAGCTTGGATCTGACTATTTGACAGACACATTAACACAGAAGTAAAAAGTTAGAATCTGCTCTCTTACCCTTTAGTCTGTGTCAAACAGTAGATTTTAAAGTTCTTTGGGGGCAAGAATGTCTTATTCACTTCTCTATAACCCTCTCAACTATCAAAATGCTTGGTATATAGTAGTGATTTTTTTAGGTAAAAATATATCTTAGTTATTTCAGAATACATACTCTCCTTTAATGTTCTAGAATTTTTGAGCTGAATGTTACAGTCGATTCTAAGTGATGAAGCTTAAATGGGCAAAGGTAATCAAATGTGTTCTTTATTTCCTTTCTTGATGTTATCACCTTTTTTGGAGGTGGGAGATGGGGACAAACTGTTAACTCTCAATGTTTTACAAATACGTTATTTACTCTAAGGACTTTCTTTGTCAGCCCTAGTTAACGTTCACCAGATGGTGGAGTCCAACTGGAACAGAGAAACAGGCTTACCAAGGAAGTAAGCCTTGGCCTCTCATGAATCTGGTTAAATCTCTTATAGAGGCAGATACATTTGATTGAGTACTACTATTCTTGTTTTGTACTCTTTCCTTTATAACTTTATGAATAAATGACAGCTGGCAGCACAAGACCTTTGAAAGCTACTGTTCTATTAATTCAATAAGATGATATCCCCATTTCTTCTGTCTTCTTTCTTTAAGAGAAAATATGAAATTATGTTTTAAAGCTGGTGCAACTAAGACTTGGGTTTTCCTCGCCTTTTCCCTGTGAGGTACTTGTGTCAGGACTTCTTGTGTCGTTACATGCCAGGCTGTCCTGGGGATGCTCTGTAGTTCCTTAATGCCAGTGCACACATCTGTTCAGAATTTCACCTTTCTCATTTTTGGACATTTCTTAAAATTGATGGATGCATTTAATGTGACATTTTTTTCCCCTAAAAGACTGTTATGTAATCAAACCAATGATGGCTTATAATTGATGGTATCTTAGAATAGAGGAAAGGTAATGTGTTTTAGTTATCTATTGTTGCATAACAAATAACCACAAAACTTAAAATAGCAATAATCATATATTATCTTTCATGGCTTCTGTGGGTCAGGAACTCACCTAGGGCACACTAGGGAGGTCTGTGTGCTTCAGGCTCTCTGGGGTATCAGCTGGAAGACTTAAAGCCTAGAAATTAGAAGAATCTGAAGGTTCATTGATTCCCATGTGAACTTTGCTGGGGCTATTGGCCCACAAGTGGTCATTCCATAAGGAGATAATGGAGTGGAAGGAACTAAACTAAAAATCTTTGTTCCTTTTCTTATGAGTGAAATATTTTCCAAGATCGTAAGGATCTCTGGAAGGAAGAATAAATTCGGTATTTTCTAAGAAAGGCTGTACTTGGGTTTCTGATCTGAGCGGGGCTTGTAGATCCGAACTTTGAAACACGATCTAACTTTTGGTATTGCGAAGGGCAGCCTGTTATGACAATCACACATACATATCACATCAGAGCCTGTTTGATCCATCAGCATTCAGGATGATTTGTACCAGACTTCTTATTTAGTCTTCCCCAATTCTCCCTACCATCTTGAGGTTTGAAATTCTTGGTGGGGAAAAGAAACACAGGTGACAGTGACTCTCTTTTCCCCATTTGAATCAGGAACTTGATAGTCATCTGTGTCCAAATACTCCTTATCTTTCCATTTTAGAGAAGAGTTCTTCTCTTGAAATCCTTTGAGATTTCTGATCTAAGCATATTAAAGAGGCACTTTCTCTAAAGTTCTTGTTATTCATATCTAAGATACATCCTAGATCTAAGGGAATCCAACAGTGTTTGGCCTCTCTAACCCTTCTCAACTTTTGAAAGTTCAAATAGTTAGATAAAATATGATTTTTGAAAAAAAAAATCAAACACTACTCTTTCCTAAAAGGTTAAAGTTTTAATAAAATGGACATTTTTGGTTTAAACCTTTTAGAGTTCAGAGGGGCCATTTCTTAAGGCCTACATCAATTGAGGTTTCTAAATATAATGTTTAAAGTAATATTGCTATTAGTATAGAAATGTGAAATAAGCATTCCACCACAAAAATAGGTTTTCTTTTGCTAAACTCATTTGGGTTAATTCTACAAGGATTACCTGAGCACTAGGTTCAGAATACTGAGCTTTAAGAAAATGTTTGTAAAAGCAATATTGTTATCAGTAGTAGTTCATATCTGCTGTGTGCCTCCAATTGGCAGGCACTTGTGAAATTCATGGTATTATCCTCATTTTGCAGAAGAGGAAACTGAGCCCAGATAACTTATGTAATTTGGCCAAGGTCATACACTAAGCAAGTAGCAAGCAGAACTCTGTCTCACATGAAAACCATTGTGTGGGGGAATTTGACCAGTATTTGGGTAGCTGTAGAATTTTTCTCAAGCAACTAGTAAGTCTAGGGGACTAGTGTATACTAATGGAAACTTTTCATGTGGAGTGTCTTCTTACCTGAAGCTGGAGGCTTCAAAGAATTAAAGAGAGGATCTTGATAGGGCTAATGCTTTCCTTTCCCACAACTCTGCATGACTGTTCCTACTTTACCCCTTTCATATGAAGGCATTCATATAATTTTGTTGTAGAGGCTTGTGATGATGACTTCTTGGCAAAAAGCCTCACCATGTTGTTCTAGTGTGCTGGAAACATGATTTCTAAGACACCTGACACATTGACACTTGTACTGACTTCAACCTACACCCTTAATAGAGGAGCTGGGTCTCTATTGTGACCATAATATATTGCACCAGAAGACCCAAATTCACTGCATTCCTTGAATAATTTGCCTGTATAATGGTACCCATCAGGAGCTACTGAATTCCTCACAGATTTCATTTTAGTATCTCATTGATTAGGTTAAAGAAGGACTGTTTTATTCTAAAGAAAGTTTTTCAGTTAGAGATTTGACATGGCTCAAAGATGATAGTAGCGAAACTGTTGGATATATATAAATCTTTCATTTTTGGTATGTATGCATGTCTTTGTATTGAATCCAGATTAGTTTTAGTTTTGGTGTGTTTATTCTGTAGATTGTTTAGCACTCTGAAGTTTTTCTAAGTTAATGAGCAATTGCGTCATGGATAACCCACATTGTGGTTTCTTTAGATGCAGTGTGGCCAATGGCAATAGTGTGTGTGTATGAGGGGGTATGTATGAGTGTGTGTACGATAGTGTGTGGCAGGATGAGGGAAGAGATATCAAGGACTCTTGAGATCTGGAGTTTATAAAAATGATTTGTTCTTTAGTTTTCAGATTAACTTAAATTTTTCTCTTATTATAGAAATAATGTTTATTGTAGAAAACTTAGAAAATACATATGGGCTCCTAAAAATAAATAAACATGACATCTCAGAGTTAGTCACAGTTAAGATTTTGGTTCAGCTTATTCCAATCTCGTGTGTGTGTGGGGTGTGTGTTTGTGTGTGTGTGTGTTACTATGTGTGAACATTCATACATATGTTTATTCTTGCATAAATAAGCCTATACTATAAATATTCTTCTATGAATTATCTTTTCAGATGTATCCATTCATTCAATATTCTTCCATGATGTCATTTTTAATGTCTGTACAATTCTTGTTGTATGGCTATGCCATATCTTTCAGACATTAGATTTATTATTATTATTTTCTTTATTCTGTTTTCTTGCAGCAACTGACTGATAGAAGCTTTTAAAATTTTGGACCACTGAATTGGCTCCCTTCCCACACTACAATCAGCAGACTGTGTTATGCATTGCTGCTTCCCTGCCCTGAGACCCACTTCCGGCATAATAATGCTATGGAACTCATTGCTGTTGACAGCTCATCTACTTTTGCTGTTTCTTCTTGCAGGAGACAGAGCATGTGGTATCCAGCCAGTCAGAGGGTCAGGTGAGAGCAGGAACACCAGCTCATGAGAGTCCACAAAACAATGCCTTCAGGTGCCAAGAAACAGTGCAACTTCAACCAAGGTGGGCCCTTTGTTGTCAGAAGCTATTCTGTGCTTGTGGTTCCTTTCTCAGAAATGCCAACTGTGTGCTTGCCAACCCCACACAAGAGGCGAGACTTTCTGACTTTTGTTGGCATTCCTTATAGTCAGAAAAGCTGCTTAAAGGGGCCTAGAAGGAGAATCGCTGAGTGAGTTTAAGATAAATGTAAATGACCTACTTTCTCTGGCTTCAATTTGAAAGTAATCTGTCTTAAGTCTCATGGGGAAGTGGAGACAGGTTCAGCCCTTGGAGAGAAATGTTGATTTCATCCATTCTTATTCTTTATTCTATGCTAGAGGGAGTTAGATTTTCCTTTGTGATAGTGATAAATTTGTGATGACCATGTAGGCACCACACCAACTGATTTTTACATAGTCTCTCATTTAGCCTTCTCTACTTTCTCATAAAGCTGTGTACTCATAATCTGAAAGATATTAAGGCACTTGCCTACTGTTGAACAAGTGAAAAAGACTGAGCCAGAATTTGAACCCACAAATGTCTGATTGCAGCACGGCAGGTGCAGATTCTGTGCTGACCCAAGTGTCTTCCAGTGACCTTAGCCCTGACATAGCCCCAGGATGGCCTCTCTAGCCTGCTAGACCTGCTGGAGACAGCCCTGGATCCAGGGCAAGGATGTGGGTGGAAATCAGCCTGCAGAAAGGTTGGCATGACATTCTGATGGGAGCCTGGCATTGCAGCTGTCTGTGGAAAGTCTCTTCTGGAAATAAACAGAAGAAAGAATTCAACCGCTAGTTGTGTCAGCTGTCTTTGTAGGATCTTGTGTACAGTGTAATCATAGCCCTCACTCAGTGGAAAGGGAGGGCTGTGTTTCTGAGCCTGACCTTTAGAATTGTTTTTCTAAGGCAGCACAGTCTAAATCAACAACTACAGAGAAGATTGGCTATGCTATACAGTTGTACTTTTAAATATCCAATATACCAAATTTAAAGATTGGAGGGGACCTCAAAGATAAGGTACTTCTCTATCCAGGTGGATTCATGGCCATCTTTTATAACCCTTTTCACAAGCTGACTTCTTTTATGTGTTTATTCTTACCTGACCTCAGGTAATACCTGTTGGATTCAGCCTTGTAATTTCTCCACTAATCAAGACATTCTGCCTCCTATTTGAGGCATTATTGTAAGAAAGCTATTTTTTGGCTACTGGACCAGCCTGATGACTGTCTCCCTCAGCAAGAAAAAAGCCAACTATTATTCCCATGCATATTTCAAAATAGTATAAAAGCAAAACAATGCAAATAAAAACCCAAACAAAGTCATTCATGCTTGTGTATGGAATGTATGGTGGTCCTGTAGGGGTAGATATTTAACAGAGACAACAGGGGAAAATGGTATTAGCAATTAACCTTCTCAAAGATGCCAGATGTTCAGTAAACTTAAAACCATTGTGTATCCCATTTTGTATTTCTCTTCCTCTGCCCCTTAGCAAACCTTCATAGGATTCTAAATATCTTGTCTTTTTCTCCTCCCCGTCTCCCATATTTCATGTCCCACTTTCACAGAATTGAGCTTTCTGACCTAGCAACATTCCAGACTGTTCTGTGCACCGCTGTCAGCAATCGCAGGATCTGGTGCTAAGTCACATATCAGGAGTGCTGTGAGGGTAGTTATGTCTGTTAGTGCTGTTAGTTAAGTAACTTTTAAACTACAATTATTTATCACAACCATGGTGACATCACCAAGGGACATTCTAATGGAACTTTAAAAAAATCCATCTGAGAATATTACAGGGATTGTGAAATTTGATGAACTGGTGAAATGAGATCAGAGGCTAAAAACAACTTTTAATCAGGTAGCTCACATTGCTGATAACATTCCTCTTCTGTTTTAAGCCAGCATCTGGCCAGGTTTGGGTATATCATGCCAAATAGAATCTTGATAGAGACATGATACTGTAATGGGACACTCCAGACCTAGGTCTGGTTCAGAGTGAAGGAATAAGCCAGGCTAAGTCTCAGTGGGTGTAAAATGCCATCTTCTTTGGGGCAGTGGGTTGGGGGAGAATGCTATTAACATAATGAACACTGTAAAAAAAGGAAGAAAGATCTCTCTGTAGCAAGAAGCCACCTTACTCCTTGGGGTCACACATCATTTGGGTGAGATTCAAAGGAGTAGTCAGTCTTCAGAAAATGAATCCATCTTCATGGAGGTGAGATTTTGGAGCGGATTGAGGTCATGAGGTGGGCATTGATCTTTCCATGAATGCCAAATAATTTCATACCTACAGCTCTCAGAGTTCTCATGTTGTATATTGGGCTCTTTTGAGCACAAGGATCCTTTATGTATTTATGAGGATGAGATTCAGGAAGGTCTATGAACGTGTTTGCCCATGTTTCTGTGTGTATATACCTTATTGCTACTGTAATAACTGACCATGGCTTTAAACACAAATTTATTATCTAATAGTTCTGTAGGATAGAAGTTCAACATATGTCTCCCTGGGCAAAAAATAGAAATAAAAATAAATAAATAAAAAGGTGTTGGCAGGGCTCCATTCCTTTCTAGAGGCTCTAGGGAAGAATCTATCAATTTCCATGCCTTTTCCAGTTTCCAGAGGCTGCTCACATTCCATGGCTTATTGTCCCTTCCTCCATTTGCAAGCCACCAACATTGCATTTCTCTGATCATTCTTCCGTAGTCACATCTCCCTCTGATCATGGCTGGGAAACATTTTTTGATTTTAAGGATTCATGTGAATAGGTTGGGCTCACTCAGATAATTTCCCTATCTTGAGGTCCTTAATTACATTTTCACAGTCCTTTCTGTCACATAAGGTAAGGTGGCAGAGGAGGGACAAGGATGAAGACATGGCCATCTTTGGGGAGCTATTATTCTGTCCACTACATGTACGTTTATTTTTTTCTAGTGAAAATCTCTAAAACATTTATCAGACTCTCATATGGTACATATAACCCCAGAAAATATTTAGAACCCCTGTCCTAATGTCTGTCTACCTCCAAGTTTGAAAACACATGACTCCAGAGAAGATTCAGAACAGTTAAATGAAGGTTAGCCTAAAGCTGCCTCATTACATATTTTAAATTCAGCCTAAAGGTTTTTCTGTACATCGTGAACTATAACCTAAATGGAGTTGTATACAGACCGTAGCCTACTCTTGCGCCAATCACCAAGCTGTGGCCAAAGGTGGCCAGCTGTCCAAATAAGGCAAACACCGAGTTGTAATGAATCCAGCTGTTTCTGCACCTCACGTGTGTTTTCTCTATGTCACGTTCCTTTCTCTGTCCGTAACTCTTCTTCCACCATGTGGCTGCGCTGGAATCTCTGGGCCTACTCTGGCTGGGAAGGCTGCCTGATTCGTGAATTCTTCTTTGCTCAATTAAACTCTTTTAAATTTAATTCAGCTAAAGTTTTTCTTTTAACAGAACCCTTGTCCTAATGTATTTCTGCTTCCAAGCTGGCTTGTTCTTCTGATTTCCCTTATCAGAGCCAGTCTCAGATACAGTTAAAGCCACTTCCATCTTCTTTCACTGCACCCTTCCTCCCATTTGCCATGCCCTGCCCTTCCCTATATTATATTCCTTGGCCTTACAGTGCCACACATTAGAGGACACAAATTTGGTGTCCTACAGGTGTATCTGGTGTGGAGACATATTTGACTTGTACAAAATTAAACAATTTTGAATCAACATTTTAAAATCAAAAGTTTTTACAGATGTTTGGCTTTCTTTGGAAGAATCTGAAGGTAGGATAACCCAGGGCCTACATTCCTCCAAGGCAACAACTAGCTGGAGCTGAGGAGTAGCTTTTGATTTTTTTCACAATTCCTACCCAGCTCTCCTCATTTATTTATGCTCTTTGCTGAGCTTCTATAGGCATTTGATTTATAATGCCTGCTTCAATCCTTTTCTTCCTGGCAACTGCTGCTCCTGGGGACTCTGTAGCTCCCTGGAGCTGAGTCCTCCTGCAAGAAAATGTCTTATCATATGGTGATGGCTGATAGTGTCTTAATGCCATCTTTTCCCCAGATGACATGTTTTCATTTGAATATGGACTTTCAGAGCATGAGTGGAAGGGCTGGGTTACTATACTACTGTGGCATACTCCTCAATACCTGGTATTTTCAAAACATGTAAAATTAAAGAACTGTGGTTACTTAGAGCTGGAAGAAACCTTAGTAATCATTTAATACAACTCATATTTTCTTCTTTGACACCCAGTGAGGCCGTGATTTGCTCAAGTTCTCTCTCCCCTTGATAATAGAACCAAGATTAGTACCATCAATCTGTATTCAGTTGCTATTTAATGAATATGCATTAGTTTGACTGATTTTTAGAGCTAAAGCCAGTGCCAATCCTGTAAACCCTCAGATATGACAAAGGGAAATTTATGAATATAAGAGAATATTAATGCAGTTGGAGATTTCTTGCTAAGTAAATTTACTTTTGAGAATGACTAACTCACTTATGTTTAAAATATTGTATTAAAATTTATGACAGCATTAAACCTTTAATGTTGTTAAAGACCTTGTCTGTATAAACAGGAGCTATTCTGTAGCATTGTCTTACTGTTAATTAGGTTGGTAGTTACATTGTGAGCTCCAGTTGATTGGCCTCTTCATCCGGATTCCCACATTAGAGGAGGCTGAAGATCCTTAGCAAGGAAAATGGCCTTGGATGGCCTCCACTATTTTTTGACATTCCAGATGAAAGAGAAAGCTGGGGGCTTTGTTGCTTTATAGAAAGAGGAAGTTTTGTTGGCCACAACTTTTCTATGGGGGATAAATCCTTTCATCTTTTGTTTTTGAGATAGATAATGTGTGTGTGTGTGTGTGTGTGTGTGTGTGTGTTTGAATAGCTAATTGTTTCTTATTTAAATGTTTTTCATAGAAGTAAGCAGAGTCTTAATGAGTTCTGCTAAACAGAGAAAGAATGAGTAAGAGAATGAGCACTGAGATTTTTCATATTAATAATATAAAAGACATATCTCCCTTCTTGAACTGTACCTGATCTCTGCATATTTCTAGGATGTTCTTCTCCTCCCTCATTAGCGTCATCCTATGGTTTTGTTTTGTTTCTTTTTAAAAGGAGAGCAGGGATGAGGTAGAGATAAAAAAAATAGCTTGTCTTCACAGTGCTTTGAGACTCCCTGGTATACAGTTGGATAATGAGTGAGTATTGACCTAGCTCATGTTGACTATCCCACATAGAAAGGGAGCCAGATAGGAGGGCTCTCCTTCACTGCCCACACATACTGCCTCCCTCCGTGGACACAGAAACAACCTGGTGGAAGGAAAGAATTTTCAAACGAAGAGATCCAGGGTCTTATCTCACATCTATCAGGTGACCATGGTCATTTCACTCAAATTTCTGGGCCCCCTCCTCTAACGTAAGGAATTTGGGTCAAATGATTTCTAGAGCTTCTTCTGGCTCTAACGTTGAAAATGCTCAACACTCTAGATATTTAAAAGATTAGACACGGGAAGACTTTAGCTTAAGAATACAAGCTCCTGAAGATGCAGATGAAAATAATTCCCCCTCCCCTGCTGTAGAGCACAAAAATCCCACACCCAGTCCGTAAACTGCTGTTTGAAAAAAGAGCCCACACTTGATTATTTTGGAAATGAAATCCTTCTTTTTTGTTGTTTTTTAAAGGAGACTACCCTTGGTCATTTGATAAATTGTTAGCACCTTCACTAATAATTTGGCCTAAGCATAAAAGGGAAACTTAGAGACATTCTCTCATTCAAAATGCTACTACTACCACTGCTTCTAATAATAAAATAAGTGAAACACTGGAAAATATAGAAAATCGCAAGGATGTAAAAATGACTTGTTATCTTACCTCCCAGATATAACTGCTATTACCACTGTAGTGCACATTCTTATATTGTTACTATTGTTTTAATGTTGTCATAAAGAGAAATTGTGTATGCAAGGGGCTTCTGGATGCACTGGGCTTTAAATCTGCTAGAAGCACTATTTACTTCAAGCAGGTCCTAGAGTAGAAAGTTAGGTAAGAATGCATTATGATTATACAATAATCGTGTATAGCAGTGTGCTTTTCTACATAAGACCAGTAAGATGAGTAATAGAGTAGTAGGTTAATTATCACGAGATTGGTGAGTTCATTTATGGCTAAATTGAACAATTTAATTTTTTATAACAAATATTCTAACGTACAATTTCTATAAGAAACATGTTTACAAGCTTTAGTATCATTATAGCCCTTTGTTAGAAATGATATTTCAAGGAGACCAAACAGGAAACTTTGTCCTTAACATCTGAACGTCTTGGAAAGTTTCTTGGCTTAACATAAAATAGATTTAAGAGAAATTTCAATAATGATTATAGGAGACAGAGAATGTATAAATTTAAACCTAATTTAGAACTTTGACCAGCTGGTTAAGTGTCCAGTATTCCTGAGGCCACTAGAATGGGGCTAATCTTTAACTTACTCTTCATCTTCCCAGTGAAGCCATGGCTACTCCCATATTTCTGTTATAGTTATTTGTCAATGAGGTTATTCTTTTTCAAGCTTTACATTAAGTACTACAGACACACACATACACACACACGTTATGTATAGTGACATACACATACACACAGAGCTCCTTCCTACTCAACCCTCCATATGTTTTTTTTCTTATTTTCTTAATGCTAGATTAAAACATTTTTGGGATTAGAGAGATAGATAGATGTATATATACATACACATATATATCTCTCTCTCTAAGAATATATTATATATAATTACATTGCTTTATGTTACATTATAATATACATTGCTATATATTACATTATGTCATACATAATTATATTACATTGCTATGTAACTTGTTTATCCTGCTTAATATTATATTTTCCATATCATAAAATACACTGTAACATAGGTAATGGCTATAAAATATAGTCATGTACCACATAATAACGTTTCAGTTAACAGTGGACATGTATAATAGTGGTCCTGTAAGATTAAAATACCATATTTTTACTATACCTTTGTATGTTTAGATATGCAAATACCACTGTATTACAGTTGCCTACAGTCTTCAGTACAGTAACATGCTATTGAGGTTTACAGCCTAGAAACATTAGGCTATACCATATAGCCTAGGTGTGTAGTAGGCTATACCATCTAGGTTTCTGTAAGGATACTCTGTGATGTTTGCACGACAATGAAATAGCCTAAGGATGCATTTCTCAAAATATATCCCCATCACTAAGGGATAAATAGAGATGACTCTATTTCCTTTTACGGATATACCGTCATTTATTTAATGAAATCCAAAGTATTTGATATTGCAGTTACTTATAGGATTTATATTTGTATTTATTGCTGTAGTAAACATCTTAAAAACAATATCTTTGTGTGTATCCATTATAGTTTTCTTGGTTTGTGCTTAAAAGTCAAAGTTGTCTAGGCGTAGGATTTGGAGTAGCTAACTGAAATGAAACTTAAGATATAAATTTTTAGCTAGGCACACTGAGATTACAGTTCATGCTTGTAATCTCGGCACTTTGGGAGGCTGAGGCGGGCAGATCACTTGAGGTCAGGAGTTTGAGACCAGCCTGGCCAACATGGTGAAACCCCATCTGTACTAAAAATAAAATACAAAAGTTACCTGGGCGTGGCGGCACACACCTGTAATCCCAGCTACTTGGGAGACTGAGGCATGAGATTCACTTGAACCTGGGAGGCAGAGGTTGCAGTGAGCTGAGATCACGCCATTGTACTCCAGCCTGGATGACAGAGCAAGACTTTGTCTCAGAAAACAAAAAAAAGATATACAATTTTCAGTTATCTGATCATGGAAGAAGATAGGGATATAATAGACAACTAGTAACTTTGAGAGATAAAAGATAAAAGTCATGTGTGTGGATTTCTGTATGTGTTGGAATCATAGGATGGCGGCTCTGGGTGGAATGTTGGAGACAATCCAGTTTAATCGCTTCCCCCTTCCTTGTGTATTCACTAGGTATTTCTGTTTCATCCACTAGCCTTCATGGTTTTCTAGTTCGCATTGTGCTAAGGGCAAACTACTTCCGGCTTTAACATTCCCAGAGGACATTTGAAAGTCATGTGGGGGATGGAAAAATTCTTTGTTGTGTGGGATGCCTCATTCATGTCAGGGACTGACACCTTTGGCTCTAGCCCACAGAATGCCAGTAGACAACTCCAGCTTCAGTAATAATCACAAATAGCCCCCAGATTTTCTATGTGGCCCCTAGGGGACATACCATCACCCTGTGAAAACACAAAAACAAAAAAACCCCACTAAATTTCATGATAGATACATTATCTAAAATCATGTTTTATGTGGGTCTTTATTAACATGGGGACATGATCTATTTATAGGTGGAAAAAAGCAATTACATAACAGTGTCACAGATGTTCCTATTTTTGATTAATATATAATTATTTACAGAAACATATACTAGCAAGACATAAATCCATATTTTGGTGGTGGTAATTTTGAGGGGAGATGAATTACAGGTGATTAAAAAGATATTTTTTGTGTTTTCCTTTCCAAGTTTCCCCACTAGCAATCCCCTAGTAAGTTTGTGATTGGCAGAAAGTGATGTTTATGTTATTTGCAAGACAAATAATAGTACCTACTATTTCTCTGGCTTTATTTATTTAGTACTGATTGAATCTTACTTTGGGACAGACATGACTGTTAGGAGAATGTTAGGAGAGAACAGATTTATTTTTATTTTTGTTAACTGGGAAAACTTAAAATGACTTTTCAGTGACACTTGTGGCCTTTGTGGTTTAGGTCACTTGGGATCAGAAACCAAATACTACAGATGATTTTATAGGTTTAAATAATGTTTAAAACCATAATTTGTATCATAGGTGCCTCTTTTCTTCAGCATTTGCCACAGTAGAAAGTCTCTTCTTATACTCTTGAGCAGCATGCCAAGCTTCTCAGGGGTCCAGTAGCACAGAATTCTTACCAAGAGCACTCCAATGACCCTGCAGATGCAGGGACAAGGGAAATATCAAGACCCGTTTAAGTGGGGGTGAGGTCCAAGGGGAGAAAGATTGAGAAGGGGTAGATGCAGGAATAAGCCAGCTGTCGAAGTCTTCTTAGTGCCTTAAGTTTAGTACCAACACAAGAAAACAGTTTTGGCCAAACCCAGACTATTGAATAAATCGAAAAACACATAAGAGAGCCCCTGGGAAAGGCCTAGGAAATATGCAAGATACTGTAGTGTAAAGAGGAAAGGCATTGGCAGTATGCAGACCTGGATGCTAGTTCCAGCTTTGCTGCTTCCTTGGACAGATTCCCTAACTTCTCTGGGCTTTGATTTCTTCAGATGTGTGATGGAAATGAAAATATCTACTTCCCAGAGCTACTGTTGCAAGGATTAAATGAGACACTGCATGTTCAGCTTCATTCAGGGTCTGTCCCACAGCAAGGGCTCAGAAGATTAATGTTGTTGCTCCATAAGAGAGGAGATCCTTCCTTCATGAAGGTTTTTGCTTAGCTCCATGGTACTGATCTATGGCTTGCCAACACATCCATCTTGCTGCTAGTGTTCTCTCTTCTCTCCTCCATTTGTCTAAATTTTAATCTCATCTCAGAGCCCAGCTCACTCCCAGATTTTCATGCACCTTATCCTTTCTCAATAGTCCATGTTGATCTCTGTAGTTAGAACATGATCAGTGTAACTAGACACATGGGTACTATTGTTCAAAGAGTTTGGTTTATCTCTTCAAATAGGATATATATCTATTTTCTGTAATTCTTTTGAATATACAGTTTTCAGCACAGTGCTGAACTCATAGGTTCAGTAGTTTAGTAAAGTTTCTGCTTATTAGTTCTTAGGTAGGCAATCCCATGGAATTCTGGTTTGCCCTCCATAACCAGAGGAGAGGCCCTCCATGCCTCTCTTGGCCATATTTCATTATGGTCCTTTATATACGTGGCCCTTCACAAGCTCTAGTTTGCTTTTGTGTACACTGGCTGTGCTTCTTGTGCTTCCATATCCATCCTTCACAGAGCCCAGATTACCTTCATAGATCTGTTTTTCTGCACATCTTTAAGCTAGACCTTAGCTTCTCTCTAGTTGAAGCAAAATCTATGCATACCTTGGACCAGTTGGTTTCCCAATTCAATCTCAACTGAATTGCCAGTTGAGATTCCAGTGATTTGGACTCTCTTGCTCAACTTGGACATGTGATTCAGACAATTTCAAAAAGGTTTTTAAAGGGAATGTACATGGCAAAGTGGTCCTAGTTGACCATGAGTAGTCGTGGTTGGAAAAGTGGGGATCAAGAAAGTGGTCCTTTTCAATGTGTAATTACTGCCAACCTTGCTGATCTTGCTCGTGTGAAACAAAGGAGACCCAGGCTATTGCATGACAAGCAGTTGTTTCTTGGTAATGTGGTTGGTATTCTCTGCAAACAATGGAAACTAACTGTGTTTGATTCAGGCAAAGAAAGGGATCTAAATTAAGGCTATTGGTTAGCTTAAAAAATTGAACTAAGGGCAAACATGCTTTGGGAAGGGTAAGAATCAGGCCTAGTCCATGGATTTCTGGATTCACAATGATAGGGACATGTTTCTCTGAGGTGTTATCACTGGATGATTCCATGCTAATACAACAGCTTTTCATTCCTGCTCAAGTTTTGACTTCAGGGAGAAGGAACTAACTGGCCTAGTTCAGGCCATATGTTTACCCTTGCTTGTAGAATTGTGGAGAGCTAGTTTCCCAAGGGAAAGGGAGGTTGGTGTCAGAAGAAGTGGATTGGAGATGAAAAATGCTGAACAGATGAATTCAGTATAGTGTTGGGTGACTTGGGGGCATGGGAAGAACCTGGAGCTGTTGGAGGAAGAGAACTAAGAACCAATTTTACGGGTCAGAAAGGCTTGGTGTGGCTTGCCAAACTTAAGTGAGTCAAAGGCATGGAGAGACCAGGGCTCCTCCAACTTGCCTCCCTGATCATTAACTCACCCTTGCCCCTCAGACCCACACTGATTCAGGTTCTTTTCATCTTGTGCTAAGTCGCATCAGCAAAGGCAATTAAAGCTGGAGTGTACCGAACTGCAGAGAAAATGTGCCAGATGATGTCAGAAAGGTTGGTGGTGGACACACTACATGGAGCCTGGTAGCCTGCGTGTTGATTCTTGGATTTTGTCTAAGTCTAGAGGAAAACCACTGGAGTTTATAAACAGGAATGACAGAATCAGATTTACATAAAAAGACCACTCTGGGTACTGTGTGTTGTATACTGTACTGTGTGTTGTACGCAGGGGTACATCTTGGAAGCTAACATATCATCCCTGTGGGAGGTGCTGGTGACAATGAAGATGGAGGGAAGATGACAGGTGGAGGATACAGACTCGTGACTCTTTCCTTTTGGGAGAGAAAGAAAATCTTGAATAGGGAACAGGCAGCATTTAGGATTGATTAATATTAATGCCTACTCAAATCTCATGTGTCTTGAAAAATATTCTTCTGTTCCAAGAGCTAACCTGATTGATACTTTAAAAGTTAAAGTGTTGCTAGTCTGAGTATCAGTTGTAATATCAGAGGAGCCAGTATGATAAGTAGTTACAAATATTCATCAGCTATTCACCTGTCATTTAAATTCCGAGCCCTCCCCCAACGTGACCCATCACTTGTGACACTCTGTGCCCTTCACTTCATTGGTCCCTGATCTAAATCTTCATTCGCGTGATTAGGTTTTTCTCTTTCCCCCAACTGTAAGCTCCAAAAGACAGAGATTGTGTCTACTTTGTCACCACTTTCTTACTTGAGGTTCCTCTTGAAGGTGGATTCTGATAGATAGGAGGACCTGGGTACAGGAAGATGGCTCCAGGAAATAGGAACTAGGGAAGGAGGAAGAGCCCACAACAGGTGTGCAACTTGGTAGGTTGTCACTCTGAGCAACTGGGGTCTCTCTGAGGAACTGTGTAGACAGTATCTCAGACTTATCCCTCTGAAAGTTGAGGGGGGTGTCTGCAGCATTTATTCACACCCCCACTTCTTTTCTGGCTGCGGGCTGCTCCCAGGGGAGTTAAATCTGCCATACGTGCAGGCTGAGGGAATTAGTCCTGCCTGGCAAAAAGCCTTGAGGCAGAAGAATGAAGAAACTTGGCAGATGCTTGAGGTGGGATGAGGGGAGCAGGCAGAAGTGTCCTTGAAGCTGAAGTATTGGTTACAACCACTCTGTCTCCTGGGCTGAGCACTGCCTGGCACATAAATAATGAGCAGGTGTCTGATCATTATTTACTATGTGTATGGAATGAATGAGGTGACGCAAGCAAAGTGCCTTGTAGCCTGCTCAGCAAACCACATGCTGCTATAATTATTACTCCTAATAATGTCTTATTAGGGCTTCTGCTCTCACTCATTCACCAGGAAAAAAACCTGCTGGATCCTATGTCTTCAATATTCCATCCAAAATGTGTTCTTTATGGTTCACAGTGCCTTTTAAACCACACCCATGTCTACTTTACCTCCACTCTGCCAATTCTGAAGCTGGCTCTGTGCACCTGACTCACTGCTCACCCATTCTCTGGGCATTGGCTGCTTCTAGTCTCTGTTCCAGCTCGCCAAAGTGAGAAGTGGTACCTTTTCCAGGACAGCTGGGCTGCCCCGTATTTGAAGTTTTTCATGGTGTTTTGAGAGGCTCAGCCTTACCCTCTTTGGGAATGTGTTCCCTGGGGGACCAGGCCAGAAATACCATGTCACTCCTATACTCAAAGAAGTTCCTCCCTTGCTCCCTTTAGCCACTGGTGTCCTCCCAGGCTGTTGCACTTGGACTTTTAGGATAGTGTTCCCCAGTTAGAAATCCCCTAGAGTGCTTGTTAACTATATGTCGTCATCCCACTTTTCTGGAAATTCTGATTCAGTAGGTTTGGGTTGTGGCCCAGGAATCTCTGTTTTAGTAATACTGGCTGATTCTAATCTTCAGAGAAGTACAAGTTGTGAGGTGGTGGTTGGGGGAGTTGGCTTCTGGGAGGGTATACTGTTGGGGATCAGTGTTCTGTTTCCAGCCACAGCATCCTTGGGAGTTCATTGGCCTGGACAAGTGGATACATGGGTTAGGAAGTCAGTTTCTGAACATCCGTGGACTTCTAGTTTTGTTTTCTTTTAGTAGTCTCTCGGGGAATAATTTTAAACACTGTGGTTTGGTTTCTTTTTATCTTTGAAGTCGGCTGCTTAATATTTGACCTCAGTCCTTTCGCAGACATTTAGTAAGAACCAATAAGAGAATGTCTTCAATGTGGTTTTGACTCTCTAGAGAAAGGAACTTTCTATTTACTGGTATTAAGGGCTGTTATTGTTTCTAATAATATTACTGGAATTTATTGGCATCTTGTCTGTGTCTGCATATAGAGCTATTGTTTGTATATAAAGCATGTTTTGCTCAGAGGATTGTTCTCTTGGGATATACCTTTTGTTTTCAAAAGAGTTTCAGGAAACACCAGTCATACAGCCAGCCAGCAGTCATCCGGGTATACATTAGTGTATCCCAAGTATTGCTTTCTAATTAATTTTTTAATGCAGTAGAATATCCTGAATTCTGAAGATGTGATAGGAGTCAGCACTGCTCAGTCTAAGGCTCTGATTCTATGTGAAGTATACTGAAAAGTGTGTTGGATGCTCTCCTTTTACTCTTTCTGCCCAGGTTTTCTAGGTCATGGGTTCAAAAGCTACTAACTGATCTTTCATAGATCTCTTCAGGGAAGAAATGCATTTGTTATGGGAATGAGCGTCATTCCATCCTCCAGGCTCTGCTAGCATGCTGTAGATGGAGGAGGGAGCATCAGTTATAATTACTTTACAGACTCAGGAATATATAAGAATGGGCAGCTGCCCATAACCCTGGGATGAATACTTTATTTACAAACATATGAGTGCCTCTTGTGTGTCATATGCCAGGCTTGGCCCTAGAGATAAAATGTTAAGCAAGGCTCCTATGGTCCTTGCTCCACAGTGCTCACCATTGTGAGAAATAGACAATCAAATAATTATACAAATACATGATTAAGAACTAAGACCTGCTGCACAGCAGACGTAGAAGATCAGAATACAGTGAGAACATATATATGAAAGGGAGACCTGATTGGGAGCTATCTAGCATCCAAAGTATGAATGAGTTACTTAGGAAAGAAAGTGGAGAGGGAACAGCATTACAGGCACGTGTGAAGGCCTGCGCTGGAAAGGAGCATGGTGCAGCCACAAAACTGAAAGAATGCCAGTGTAGCTGGAGTTCAGAGAGGGAGTCTGATGCAAGCTAAGGTTGAAGAGTGGGCAGATGCTAAATTCTTCAGGGTGTCATAGGATACTCTCAGAATTTTGATTTTTATTTTAAGTATAGTGTGTAGAAGGGTAGTGAAAGATCTTGTGTGGATGGTGGCCTGAGGAGGGTAGAGGGGAGGTAGGGAGACCAGGGAGGAAACTACTGTCATTCAGGTAGTTCAAATGAGAGGTGCTGGTGGCTTGGCCCCAGATGGCTGTGGTAGAGATAGATGGGAGGGGACAGACACAACCATTATTTGGGATAAGAAATTGAGAGGCTTGTTAATAACTTGGTTATTGGGCTTAAGGGAAAGAAAAGTGTTAGATAACTGTCAGTTGTCTTCAATGAGCCATTGGCAAGATGGGGAAGCTTTTCACTGAAATAGGAAACACTTTCCTCTGCTAATTTAATTATAGATAGTTAAAACATTGGTATAAATATACAACTGTGAGCTGAAATGTGGCGTTTTCACAAATTATCACATCCTGCAGTTTGACACTGTCCTTAGGCCAAGAAAAATATCTTAATGCTTAGTTGGTTTTATTGTTTTGAATTCCAGTACACCTCCTGTGAGAAGGCCACTAGAAGATGACCCTACAGGCTGACTCAGCACGAGCTTTAGGGTTGCAGCAAAGTGGAAACATCAAATATTTTTAGAAAAGTTGTATTTCAGTGGGCTATCCACAAGTTTGCAGTTTGAATCCAGGTGAAAGCTCTTTTTGTATCAGCACACAATTAAGTTTTGCATTTCTCTGTTGAGAAGTATTTTTTAGTTTGAATTATATAGTGGTGGCAGCAGTAGTGGTGGCAGCAGTGGCAGTGGTGGTGCTGGTGGTGGTGATGGTGATGCTAGTTGGTGGTGCTGGTGCTGGTGGTGGGGGGTGATGATGGTGGTGGTGCTGGTGGGTGGTGGCAGTGGTGGTGGTGATGGTGGCAATGGTGATGGTGATGGTGATTGTGGAGGTGATGCAGCAGTTGTGGTGATGGTGGTGGTAATGGTGGCGGTGGTGGAAGGTGATGATGTTGGTGAATGGTGGTGATAGTCATGGTGGTAGTAGTGGTGGTGATGGTGATAGTGGTTATAGTTGGAGGTATCACATGCTTATCACTACTGAGGGCCGTAATTGGGCTCTGAGGAGTGCAGGCTGCATTTCTCATTGCCAGAACCTGGACTAGAGGACAAGATTACACTGGAGTTACTCTGACTGGCTGACTCATTGTGGTCCCCTTTAGAAGCATGCATTTGATATATATTTGCTTAGTTACTTTCCTATTATTGTTTTGGACACAGGCGGCAAGAGAATTGAAGGGAGTGTTCAGTGTGACCCAGTTTTTGTGTGTAGGCCACCTTCCAGGAAGGATTGTAAATGGTTCAAGCCGTATATTTAAGTATCTTAAAAAGAAGGGAGTTTGAGATGGCTAGCTACTGTTCCAGTTCTCCTTCATCCATTGCTAAACTTCTCCAGTGAGAAGCTTCATTTATTTTTCCTCTTCTACTATAATCTTTATCGTTTTCAATCCAGTGGCCTTTTCTTTTCTCCCCTTCTGTTTCTCATTATCTCTAGGTGACTTTGACACTTTGTAGCAGTGTGAGCCTGGGCCATTCTCCTGCATGTCCTGTTCTTCTTGCCTTGCTTTCTTTTTCTCCATAATACTTAGCATCTGGTGCATAATAATCACTGGTTTATTTCTTTTTGTTCTCCTCCTCCCGTGAGAATATAAGTTCCACAAGGGCAGACTTTATTTTATCCACTGCTTTGTTCCCAACACCTGCAACAGTACCTAGCACATAGTTGGTGTTTAAAAAATATTTGTTGACTGAATGGATGAAGTATTTAAATACTACCCTTTCTCCTATTAGGTCAAATAGATATAATAATGCTAGTCTCATACGGTGACCTTGAAGATTAAATAAAATAATGTAAGTAAACTGCCTGGAAGACCCACCCTGGGGTAGTAAGGGCTGGTGAATTGAAGTCATTCTTGGGTCTAGTTCTTTCTCTAATTTATCCGTCTCTTGAAAAGGTATATACTGAGAAGGTGCTAGGTTCTTTGCCTAGCATATAATGAAGGAAAAAGTGATGCAGAATGTGCCCATATGACCTTACCTGTGGCCACTGTACACCATCGAAATTATCATCACCCTCTTCCTCTGCTGAACACACTTAGAGTGCCCAGTCCTAGGGTGAACCCTGGCCAGACATTTTTACTTCTCTATTTCAGCCTCACTTCAAATGTCTAAATCTGAACTCATGAATTGCCTCTCTTTATGAAAAACGTTACATGTTTTTCTGACTTCATTAACAAAAAAACCTCCCATTTTCCTTGTCACACAGACTCAAAAGTTTGTAATAATTTTGATTACCCCATCTCTTTCACTCCATACTTTGAATCCACACCCAAGACTTCTTGATTGCCTTTATCATTGAAAAATGTCTTTTATCTGTCTCTACCTCTCCAGTTTCTCACCACCATTCTTCTTTTTTGTTTGTTTGTTTTAGAGATGGAGTTTTGCTCTGTCACCAAGGCTGGAGTGCAGTGGCACGAAATCAACTCACTGCAACCTCTGCCTCCCGGGTTCAAGCAATTGTCCTGCCTCAGCCTCCTGAGTAGCTGGGACTACAGGTGCATGCCGCCACACCCGGCTAATCTTTTGTATTTTAGTAGAGATGGGGTTTCACTCTGTTGCCCAGGCTGGTCTAGAACTCCTGAGCTCAGGCAATCCACCCGCCTCAGCCTCCCAAAGTGCTAGGATTACAGGCATGAGCCACCACACCTGGCCTCTCACCTCCATTCTAACATCATTTGCCCTGATCCTTGATTTGCTGAAGTGGCTTCAAGACTCAGTGTTCATTAGCTTTATCATCATTTAATATTTTACTAGATTCTAAGTCTCCTTAAGGAACTGCCTCTGATTGTCTATTATTGTTTCCCCAACACTGGACCAGGCACACAGTAGACATTCAGATGGTTAGTAAATTAAATTGTCTTTGATGCTCTAGACTACAGTTCTCAAACTTGTTCTGGAGGTTTACCTAATGGTTAAGAGTAGTTTCCTTGGAAGATCATGTGAGTATATTCCACATAGGCTCTTCTCTATATCTCACTAATATATACCATATATTTTTAACAAAGTATATTTCTGTTTCTTTCCATGAATGTTTGCTACTTGGTTATTTGTTTTACCATCTGTCACTCATCAACAGGGAGCTTGCACCAAAGCCCTAGAAAAATTTGTATTTGAAGAGTGTAAACCGGTAAATATTTTTTCTGTTAGAGAGTACCACTCTTCCATTTTGCTGGTGCTCCTCTGTAGAAACATAGTTGGAGAACTATTGAGGGTTACAAAGAAACTACGAGCCATTCAAAGTGTTAGATGTTCCTGAGTACGGTGGGTGGATTAACCCCTGTCTCCAAGACTGCTTTTGCCTATTTTGTGGGAAAGAGCTATTTTGTATTTTCTGATGCACTGAAATCACTGTCTGTGGCTCAGGGGATTGATGGATATAAGATGTGTGAGCCGGCAGTCTTCCTCCTCACCCTCTTTTTCCCCTTGAGCTGTCTATGCCTGAGCGCATGGTTGGGAGCCTTAGCCTCTCTCCCACCCAGGAGGGAAATGCTGGTTTGTTCAGGCATGGAGTACATTAGTTTGACCTTCACAATTTTCTTCTGATACCATCTCCTGAACTTTTCTCTTTAGAAATTGTTTGCACAGTAAGCAAAGCTTGTAGAGTAAAAAAAAAAATTGTATTCTTAAGAATACTTAAGAATATTTTAAAGAAGTTAGGCTCCTGGTATTTCTAAATGTGCATTATGACATTTAGATATTGACCTTGTTGCCCATTTAGAGGACATATATGCTTTCTTCAGGATTCAAATTGGAGCAGAATAGTAACTGTAAATAATTAGATCCCCAAAGAAATCTTTTTATAAATGTTAACACTGAAAAATCTCTTATTCATTAAGATAACTGTCCTTTTCATAAGGATAATAACTATAAGTTAATATGTTTATTATATAATAGTATTCAGACTGTTTCAGAAAAACTTGAATTCTATTTAACAGATGATATTGGACCATAGAATTTAACAAATCATGATTTGGACCTAAGGATCTTTCAACAGTGGAGTTTTGTGTATTTTGTTTTTGTTTGTAAGCTAAAGAAAATTGACTTACTGCTGGGTGCGGTGGCTCAAGCCTGTAATCCCAGCACTTTGGGAGGCCGAGATGGGTGGATCACGAGGTCAGGAGATCGAGACCATCCTGGCTAACATGGTGAAACCCCGTCTCTACTAAAAAATACAAAAAAACTAGCCGTGCGAGGTGGCGGGTCCCTGTAGTCCCAGCTACTCGGGAGGCTGAGGCAGGAGAATGGCGTGAACCCGGGAGGCGGAGCTTGCAGTGAGCTGAGATCCGGCCACTGCACTCCAGCCTGGGCGACAGAGCGAGACTCCGTCTCAAAAAAAGAAAATTGACTTACTGTAGGTAGATATGCCTAAAGTTCGTTTTCATCTGTTGTCAGCTATGTAGTGGCAAAACCCAGCTTTGCCATGTGTCTCAGTCAATTTAGTGTTGGTATTGCAGAATACCTGAGGCTGCATAATTTATAAGGAAAAGAAATTTATTTGGCCCGCAATAATGGTCACTGAAAAGGCTAAGATTGGGTGGCTGCACCTGGTGTGGCCCTCGGGCTGCTTCCACCCATGGCAGAAAGCAAAGGGGAGTTGACTTGAACAGAGATCATATAGTGAGAGAGGAAGCAAGAGAGTGAAACCAAGGAAGCCAGACTCTTTGCAACAAGCTGTCCTCTAGGGAACCAACGTCTTCCCTTCCCTTCCCTTCCCTTCCCTTCCCTTCCCT
>NW_012116944.1:1034172-1050640 GCF_000951035.1 Colobus angolensis palliatus
TGTGATCTCAGATTATTGCAACCTCCGCCTCCTAGGTTCAATCAAGTGATTCTCCTGCTTTAGCCTCCCAAGTAGCTGGGACTACAGGCGCCTGCCACCACGTCCCACTAATTTTTGTATTTTTAGTACAGACAGGATTTCACCATATTGGCTAGGCTGGTCGCAAACTCCTGACCTTGTGATCTGCGCGCCTCAGCCTCCCAAAGTGCTGGGATTACTGCCATGAGCCACTGCGCCCAGCCAAACAGACAGTTTTCAAAAGAAGACATACATGGGGCCAAAAAACAAATGGAAAAAAGCTCACATCACTGATCATTAGAGAAGTGCAAATCAAAACCACAATGGGAACAAATTTATTTCTGAGTAAGAACTAACTTCCATATCCCTCCCTTGTCACAGATCCCATGACCCAAACCCCTCCCACTAGGCCCCACCTCCCAACACTGACACACTGGGGATCATATTTCAACATGAGTTTTGGTGGGAACAAACCACATCCAAACTATTGCACCGTGGTACCCAGCAAATATTATAACATTTATTGTGTAAGTTAAGAGATAGGATGAAATTTCCATAAGCTGTCTTCAGTAGACAAATGGTATCTTTCTGCAACTGTATCACATCACATTCATTCAATCAAAAAGAATTACTGAATTTTTAATAGGTGAGATTTTAGCAGTATAGAAAATAAACATAATCAATACATCCTTGGAGCTCACACTTTACTGTGAACATGCAAATAATTGAATAATTTAAATAGGAAGTGCTAAGAAGAAAACGTATAGGACAGTATGCTAGAGAGTGAGGGTGAGGGCATGTCTAGTTAGGGAGGCCTCCTTGGGGTGGTGCCATGTGAGCTGAGCTGATGCATACATGGTGATAAAAGTGAATTGTATGCAGATCCCAGGGGAGAGCAGTCTGGGCTCAGGCACAGTAAGTGTGAAGGTTTGAACAGGGAGCAAGCACTACATGTTCAAGGAACAGAGAGAAGGCCAGGGTGGTTGGAGTATGGTGAACAAGGATGAGAGTGGTAGCAGAGGGGGCCAGGAAGGTTGTCAGGGTTCAAGTGCTATAATGTGCTACAGGCCATTGTAAGGAGTCTGTATTTTATTCTACAGGCAGTGGGACACCACCAAGGGTTTTTTATCAGGGGTACAGCCAGATTTGTAGCCACCAGCTTCACATGTACATCATTGAAAAGTCTTTTTTAAATGGAAATAATTTTTCTTTGTATTTTATAGAATAGACCAGAGGACTGTCATTTGGCCAAAGGATGCTTTTGAAACTCGGCAGGACTTAAATGAGGTAGGTGCAATCATTACTGGTTATAAGAACATTAATTAGCCAATCATGAGTTTTACCATTCTTTTTCACAGTACTAGGAATTTGTTCTGATGAAAACTTAGTATTTTTGCTTTTAAGTGAACTTGTAATACTTATAGTTCTTTGTTCAATTGGTAATGTTTTTCCTTCTTCTGGAGCAAACATATTTAAAATATTGTTTGTGAGATGGCTCACGATGTCTTGGCCCTAACCCAAGTCCGGCAGTCATTTTGTTACACTCTTTTCAGCTTTTCTTCAGGATTATATAACCATGGCCGTGACAGTTAACATTAGTAAAATTTTCTCTTAATTTTATTTTGTCTACATCTCTGTTTTTCCTAACGGCTTCTGCAGTTTCAAACATAATCATGCTTACTGTTTATCCACTGAGGATGATATAGTTTGGTGTTTGCAATGTGATTTTCTTAGTAGACTTTGAGACGTGAAGCCATATTTTCCAATCCAAATGATTTCCCACCAAACTGGACATCATGATGTTAATTAGCTTGTTCTGGATTTTCTTTGGAATATGTAATTGAATTCTCCTGTATGAAATTAATGTAACATAATTATGATATCTATTATTATGAATGCCTTTGCTAAAGACATTGGTTTGGAATACTCTGTCTGGCTCTTCTTGTCTTCATTGTAAATTAAGTAGTAGTGGGTGGTATTTAGTATGTCTGATTAGGGTCATAGCAAAGAGAACGAAAAGATCTGATGATCAGATGCCAAAAAGAGAAATGATGGGCTTTAGGCAAATTGTTTATTTGATGTTTTGAAGATGCATCGCTTCCTCCTCTTCCTTTCCCACTGCACAAAAAGGGTATTTCACTAAATTTACGTGATTTTCTTTTTCTTTTCTTTCTTTTGGTTAGAACTTGGTAGAAAAAAATAGCTAAAAGTAAACCAGCTGCTTGGTTAAGCCAAGTTAAATAGCTAAAGTGGTAAAAAATGTCCTAAAGATAAGGACACAGAATTGTTATTTTTGTGTGCGTGCATACAGACAGGCTCCAAATTCTAATCTTCCTCATGGTAATGAGTGAGAAAGAGTTTAAGAGAAAAGAGGCAAGAGCCTAAATCAGTGAATGCAGCTGTCCACCCCACTGTGAACAAGCAAAATGTTAGCTGTAAAGGAGCAAAGGTTTGTTTTGACATAAGTGACTAGAAAAATTAGGTGACTGTAAGAGTCAACTCATGACAACTTTCGAGTATTTGGGAGAAACTGTTTCTTGAGCTGCAAACCCATAAGGATGCTGAGATCACTTGAGCATTCCCAAATCGCAGTTGTGAAAAGCTATATTTGAAAATCTGCTTTTCCATATTCCTTCACTACATTGTATTTGCAAATGACATGAAGTGTGTGCCAGCTTACTGCGCTGATTGCCTGGGCGTAAGAGCGCTGGATAGAGAGGTCCATCTAAAACAGCAGGCAGCACCATATTTTAAATGTGCACACTTCCATACAGAGGTGACGCTGCTGACCCAGACTGGTTGAATACATTATGTGCTGACGGTTTTCTTCCACCAGGGAGTGAACTATATAGATTGACCCACATTCTTTCACGCAGTTTCTGTTGTGGCCAAAATTTGGGAGACCAGAAAAAAGCCTTGGGGAAACTTGAAGGAGGTGCAGTATGAATGGGTCAGAGACCATCAAGGAGGGTGGATGTGTTCCCACTCATGGATTGAAATGTCCTATGTCATTCCCAGCATTTCTCAACTTATTGAACACCAAACTCTTTTACAGAAGAACCACCTAAGCACATTTCTTTAGGCGACAGAGTCCCTATGGAACACAAATGGGAAACATTGCTATAATATTTTTAATGGGGATATAATATATATACAGAAAAGTACACAGGTCATAGGTATACAGCTGAATGAATTCTTAAAAAGTATGCAATCAGCACATAAATCAAGAAACAAAATATTACCAGCATCCCAGATGCCTCTCTGTAATTCCTTCCAGTCACTACTCTCCTATGAAGATAACTAGTATTTTTTAGTGTTTTATTCATGGATACACTCTTTTGTGTCTGGCTTTATTTGCTCCATGTTACGTTCATGAGGGTCATTCATGTTTGGTACATAGTCATAGTTTTCATTTGCTTTGCTGTAACTTATTGTATACGTGTTTCTAGTTGTTGATTATTAAGAGCTGTTGTTATCTATCGTATATATTTTTATTACTATGAGCTGTTTTCTGGCCTCTTTGTACAGCTGACTTTTTACAGGAGTATGCCTCCCATCTCTAAATAAACATATAAGGTAGAACTTTTTGTTATGTTAGCTCTCTTCATTGGTTTTTGTTCCTTTATTTTACTTATTCACCACCTGCCCACACATCCTTATAAAGAACCTACCAGTTCTGTAACTGCACTCTGTTCCATACCAACTTACAAGTCTAAAACCAAAAAAGAGTTTCTTGAGCCTCATGAGAATCATGGTCCACAAATTTTTTCCAGATGTTTCCATATGTTGTACCTAAGTAATAATTACAAGATGCTACATACGTACCTTATATATTCCTCAAATTTTACATCAGATATTTCACTGATGTACTATTTGTACTTCTTTGTCCACTTGCTCTGTGACTGACAGATGGGACTGTCAGTCAGCTTGGGACTCAGCTTGATTCCAGAGCTGGCACTTGACCCGAGGTCTTCTCTTCCTGGCACGGTGATACATGGTGTAGCGTATCTGCGTATGTTGTCTCTGTGTGTGTTTCTCATACTTTCCTACTGGGCTGAAGAGCTCACTAACTTCTTGTTTCCACTTGGCCTGAGTATAGATTTGACACCTGCCAGTCTCATTTTTCTTCTGTCAGCCTGGAGCTCCCAGTTTTTGACTTTGAGTCTCTTGATAGGAATTGCATTTTTTATTTCACAGTTTTTGGTATCTCTGGGACTAGGATATAGGAGTTTTTTCCAGTAAAAAGTCTGATTAAATCTCCCTACTGACATTCACCTGAGCTGTATGACTCTATCTCTATAAGACATCAGATTCTGGGGGTTAGGATCTTTTGAATCCTGACAGGAAAATTTTGTAGACTTGAGATCTGTCAGTGTCTCATCCACCTTAATCCTTGGTCTTAGTCAGTCTGCCAGTCCGTGTAATTCACAAGCATTCAATAGATCAGAAAAGTACTTGAAAGATAAAATGAAGAAGAATGATTGTTTTACTCTCTGTATGCTTGTAGATCACATTCCTTGATTCAGTTCCAATTAAGAAAAATAATATATTTATAAAGAAAACTAATGAATCTCTCCTTCCCTGGAAAAAAAAAAAAGCCATATTGGGTTCTCAAACTACTGTTTCCAACTCCCAGACTATATATGAAATAGCACCACATCAACTTCTTTTAGTTTTCATTTGTAAACTAAAACTACCAAGAAAAAATTGGTAGACTCAACAGTGAGGGTCAAAAGGGGATGATAATCTATTCTTCCCACCTTGCTTCCCCACTTCTAACTCTGTAGGAAGTTTTGAACTGGGCTAAGTCTAGGTGTCCTTTCGGAGATTTTTTAAAGTTTAATTAGATTTTTAAATGACAAATAATAATTTTACATTTGTATATATTTATGGGATACAACGTGATGTTTTGATAAATGTGTACATTGTAGAATGAATAAATCAGGTGAATTTGCATATTCAACACTTTGAATATGTATCAGTTCTTTGTGATGAGAACATTTAAGATCCTCTATTTCAGCTAATATGCAATATATTGTTATTAACTATAGTCACTGTGTGGTGCAGTAAAACACCAAAACTGATTTATCCTGTCTAACTGAAACTTTATACCCTTTCACTAATGTCTCCTCTTTCCCTGTCCACCTCCTCCCCACCAGCCTCTATTAACCCTATTTTACTCTCTACTAAAAGTTTGACTTTTTTAGATTCCACTTATAAGTGAGATCATATATTGAAAGTGAGGCCTTTCAATTTTAACATTCATTGATTCTACCCCTTTTCCATTTTCCCAGTGCTTTCAGAATGTAGCCATAGCTTCCCATCAGGGATGGAATAAGGAAAACTAAGTGACTCATGGTTAAGGCCTCCTCCTGGCCAACCCACCATCTGAAGCCTTACTGGGGAGTGAATAGTAAGTAGTGCAATGGAAGTGATATATGTGCTTAGCACAGTTATTTATCAGTCTCACACAAGAGAGAGACCACATTATTGTAAGTGAAGAATTGTGATCAACTGGGGATCTGGGGTGGCATGGCTGGAGGAGGCGGAAGCTCTGGGTCACCATGGGCCTTCTTTTCTTCTTTATGATACTCACCCAACCCAGGTCCTATGCCATATCATACAGAAAGAAGCGGTCACCTCAAAAACTGATGGCCTCTGTGCTCAGGAAGAACACTTTATTTTCTTGTCTGATAGATACTTTGAAGGTATTCTGCATTTACCTTTTGGATAAAACAATGTCAGTTGAGTGAATATGAGTTTGTTTTCATTTTACTTCTTACCTGGAATTTCAAGGCCATATAGATAAGGTCAGCCACAAGCCAATTGACCTTGAAGGAGAAGCTTTGGTGACCTTACATGGATTACATATTTCCCTTGTCTTTGAGGCTTATTGGCCATGAAACTGTCTTGTGCTGGCATTGACCGTCACTATTGTTTATCCTCTCCAGGCCTAAGAAGGCAGCTTAGAAATCTGAAAAAATAAAACAATCTTGTTATGGGTTAATGGGTTTACCCAAGAGAGATGTGTTGAGCACAAAGAAGCAGATGCTAAATCCTGGAATGTGAAAATAGATAAATGTTGCATCAGTCTTTTGCACACCAATAAACTCTATACCTCCAATGGTGAGGATTTCAAGGTAGCTAAGACTTAAGGCATCAGTGGGAGAAATACTTCTAGGTGGGTATACTGACTTTTTTTTTTTGTCCCCAGAATCAAACCATAGAGACAGCTGTCTGTCTCTCCCATGCATGTTTCTCACATGGTAAGGAGTCTAAGTGGGATGCCTCATTGTAGGAACATAGAAAAACGTAAAACCTTAATAGAATTAGGAGGACAGAATAAGTTCAGTTGCAGGGAGTGAACGAGATAGAGGGGATGGGGACTATGTTTAGAAGGTTTGAGATTCTGAAATTTATGGCAACTTGCTGAGGTGGCCAGCCATAGTGAAGTGGAAGGAACACTGGAATTGAGGAGGTTGAGGAATTATGAAGCCAGACATTAGCCTGATTGTCAGCCTGGACATTGAAGTAACTGAATATGTCAGGGACCACTGATGGAGAGTAAGAAACCAACCCAGATGGAAGTTGCTGAGTCCTGTAATATCCAGGTCATGGAATGGGAAAGGATGGTGTTGTCTTTTGTAGGGGAGAAGAAATTGGTAGACTCAACAGTGAGGGTCAAAAGGGGATGATAATCTATTCTTCCTACCTTGCTTCCCCATTTCTAACTCTGTGAGGTAGAGAGTAGGAAAGAGAAATGATTTTTCAAGGTGGAGAAATTTCAGTCATGTTGTTACTTCAGGAGGAATGTTAACACCGTCACACTGGCTAAGCCATTTCACCTGGTAACTAGCAGAACCTAAAGCATCTGAAAAAGGCAAGCACAAGTTCTCTGGTACTGCATTGTGCTCCCTTTATGAGTGCTTAGCCCATTTATGGCCAAGGTTGCAATGTTTTGAATTTTTGCAATCAGACCTTGGCGATGACCTTGAGCAGTAGGATATAAATAACTCCCACATGCTGAGCATTCCAACAATGGAACACTAGGCATAAATGGATTAGAGTGAGAGGATAATAGCATCTCTTTAATCGAAAGAATATTACTGTAACTTATTCTGAAGAATTCGTTATAAGTGCTCTTTGTGTTTATAGAATAAGGTAGAAATATTTTTGCTGTTAATTGACCCTACAGGGCATTCTAAAGGTGTGTTCTGCCTCTGTTACTGCTTTGAAATTTAGTATTGACTTTATCAAAAATAGGAGATTTCCAGATTTGTGTTTGTCATCGTCACCTTCACTGGTTATTGAGGAACCAGAGGAAGAGAAGATGCTCACAATGGGCATGGATTCAGACTTGTGCTGTGCTATATTCTGACTGTGGTTCTACCATAAGAGGACAAATTCCTTAGGAATACCATTAGAATCTAGAGGAAGAGGCTATCTTATAAGAAACAAATGTAATAAATTACTAGCATGCAACAGATGTGCAATAATGACCTAATATCAATATTAAGAAGTTTAACCTTGAATCTGTAATTGCAGTCTTATTCTACAAAAGAGATACCTATTTTTATTTAGCTTGGTATGAAAGAGATGACTTATTTACCTGAAATCAATATGAAAAATTAATTTTTCTTCATATACTACTGTTAACTCGTATCTGTTCAATTATGCTGGTCATAATAACTAAACTTTAGCCTCAATGTCAAAGATATCTATGAAGAATCCTTTAATATGTTAATTTTGTTAAAAGTAGGACAATTTACACACATGCGGTGTCCCTCTTTGAGTCAGTATGCACGTTTCTATGTCTTTGTGTATCTCCATGTGAAAGACTAGATTGTGTTTTTATTAGCATCCACAGTTTAACATATAGGTATTTTGGCATCAAGCCATATCAGGCCTCAAGATGGTACGTATTGTTTTGTTCAGGATGTGTTTCTTCCTCAAAATTGTGTTAATTTTGTGAAAATGGTCAAGAAAGAGGCTTCTTAGGCCTTTAACATTCTTGAGCTGACTGAATAGTATTATTTCTGTAAGAATAGGCAGCTGTATTTTTGTATTCAAATACAAACCCAGTCTGCAGGGTTAGGCCTTAATTCAGGATTGACTGAGGATGTTTGACAAAGTATCTGGGATTCTTTCTGTGTGACTGAACGTCAATTCAACTTGGTTTTAATAAGAACAGGATGTTATTGATATATATCTGAAAACTTAGGATCAGGATAGGCTGTATGCATGGCTAGGTCCAGGGATGAAAACTCATCATGGAGATGCCATCTATTCCTATCTCTCGGTTCTTCTTTTTCTATATTGGCTTCATCTTTATTTAGGTCAGCCCCTCTCTAGAGACAAATTATTTAGTCACGAATTCCAGTGTATATTAGTTTTCTATTAATGGGTAGTAAATTACCAAGAACTTAGTGGCTTCAAACATGTATTTATTAGCTCACAGTTATGCAGGTCAGAAATGTGGGTGGACTCAACTGGGTTTTCTACTTAAGATTTCATGAAATTGAAATCTAGGCACTGGCTGGGTAGTTTCTTATCTGGAGGATCTGGAGAAGAGCCTCCGTCCCAGCTTCTGCAGATTGTTGCCTGAATTTAGTTCCTTGTAGTTGTGCAACTATGTGTCCTGCTTCCTTGCTGGGTGTCACCTGAGGGCAGCTCTCAGCTTCTAGAGGCTGTCACACTCCCCCTCCTCACCCTTTATCTTGGAGTCGGCAACAGCGTGGCAAATCCTTGTGCTTTGAATTTCTCTGATGTTGTCTTTTGCTACCAACTGGAAGAAATGCTGTGCATTTTAAAGGCCTCCCCTGATTGGTCCAGGCTCAGCCAAGTAATCTGTATCTTTGGTCAGCTGAGTTAAAGCTTTAATTACATTTGCAAATCTCTTCATAGAAGTACCTAGATTAGTGTTTGATTATGTTATCAGGGTATAGGAATCTTGATGGCTACCTTTAGGATTCTGCCTACCACATAGTGAAATAACAGCCTCTCCTTCCTAGTTCTAAAAAGTCCCATATTTGAGTCTCATTTATCTGGCTTGGGGCATGTGCCCATTTCTGAATCAGTCCCTGTGATGATGGCGTTTGGAATAAGCTGATTTGTTAGACTTGGGCCATATTTCCCACTTAGGATCTAGGAGTGCTGTTCTCAGAAGATGAGTAATTAGATGCTGGGCTGCATAATGTTGGTCTCTGGAAGCATGAACTCCAAAGTAGTTTTCCTCTCTGCTGGACCCCTGCAGGATGTCACTTGGCGTTTTTCTGGTATGGTTTTTTGAGTTGAGGTAGAGTCACCTATCTCCCCTACCAAGGTTTGTTCCTCAGCTGGAACAGTATCCTATGATTCATTTAATTTTAGACAACTTTTGTTATCAGTGTCAATGAGCACATCCTGTAGCCAACATGGTCACGGTGTGAACACTAGTTCTCATTCCCAGTTAAATGAACTGCATGGCAAAAAAGCTCTCAACTACTTCCAGGTCTGGTTTATTCTGCCCCATTGTTCAGATGCAACTATCCAGCCTGCCTTCTTGTCTCCAGGGAAACCAGATCTGTGGGCCTCACCCTCAGGGGAATCCTTAGTGTGGTGTTGGCAGAAAAAGTGGAAGCCATGTCAGCAGCTGCCTCTAGTTTTCCTTGTCTGGGAACTGCCTCGGAGAAGCATCATGGACTGAGCAGAGGCATTGAGGCAGGACTTGCCTAGTTGACCCACCTGTGCTGCCTTTTGCCTGGTAGCCTACCCATCACCCCAGCTCCCCTGCAACTTTGCCCCATTGGCTCCTCCTGTTTTCTCTGGCATGACATCTTGATCCTTTTTCTTGTTGCTCACTCTTTCAGCTATTTCTCTTCATACTACGAATTTCCTACTCTCTCATGGAAGGCTGGAAGGAACTGTATCCATTTCAGTGGCTCCTAGGGGCCAGCCTGTGCTATAGTTTTTATTGCTTTTTGGTGAAAGTATAAATATAAGATAAATGAATATAGTGAGTTTTTTTTTAATAAAGTCTATGAACAACCTTTCACTTAGAAATTGTTCTTAAAATTTTCATTTTGTGAAGAAATGATGGGGAGGGGATTTGTTTGTTTTCTTTCTCACATGCTCTCACTTGGTGAAATATAAAGTTGACAGTTTTCATAAATATATTCTGCTCCACCTACCCCTGCTAACTTTTAGAAAATATTTCTGCTGATCTGAAGACCAAATTTTTCCTGAGAACTGTGTCCTTTGAGACGTTTTCTTCTAAGGGTAATTCATTCTTTCAGCAGGATTTGTTGAGAAGCGAATGTGTACCCAGCTTTGGGTCTGGTACAGGGGTGAGGTGCAAGAGCTGCAGTACAAGAATGGACTTCGTTGTCCTCACTTCCCAGAGGTTTACAGGGACACACATCAAGTCCAGACATCTGGCCTTCCTAGCCTTGGCACCTATTGTCTTTTTTAGGACATTTTTGGCCTTCTGAAGATTATAAAACTCAAGTTTATAGAGAGACAAGAGCTGAATTTTTTTATTTTCTTACAAAATATTAGATTTGAAAACCTAAGTGTCTATCAACAGAGAAATGGATAAAGAAAATATGGTACTTATATACAATGGAATATTTTCCAGTCAGAAAAAAGAATGAAATACTGTCATTCACAGCAACATGGGTGATCCTGGAGAAAATTATGTTAAATGAAATAAGCCAGTCACAGAAAGATAAACACTGCATGTTCTCGCTCTTGTGTGAATGCTAAAAAAGTTGATCTTGGCTGGGCGAGGTGGCTCACGCCTGTAATCCCAGCACCTTGGGAGGCCAAGGCGGGTGGATCATGAGGTCAGGAGATCAAGACCATCCTGGCTAACACGGTGAAACCTCATCTCTACTAAAAATACAAAAAAAAAAATTAGCTGGACATGGTGGTGGGTGTCTGTAGTCCCAGCTACTTGGGAGGCTGAGGCAGGAGAATGGTGTGAACCCGGGAGGCGGAGCTTGCAGTGAGCTAAGATCACGCCACTGCACTCCAGCCTGGGTGACAGAGCAAGACTCCATCTCAAAAAAAAAAAAAAAAAAAAATTATCTCATAGAAATAGAGAGTAGAATAGTGGTTACTAGATGCTGGGATGGGTAAGGGGGAGAGAGAGATAGGGAGGGATTGGTTAAAGGATATAAAATCATAGCTAGATAAAAGGAATAAGTTCTAGTATTCTACAGCATTGTAGTGTGACTCTCATCAACAATAATTTACTACGGGTTTTCAAATAACTAGGAGGGAAGATTGTGAATGTTCCCAACACGAGCAAATGGTAAATATTTGAGGTGGTGAATAATCTCATTATTGTGATTTGATCACTATATATGTATCAAAACTCACCATGTGCCCTATAAATATGTATAATTACTATGTGTCAATTCAAAATTTAAAAATATATAACTTAAAAATTAGTATTTGAGGAAATGGCCATGCTTTCCAATGTGACCTGCCATCTTTAAAGGCATAGATATATGTTCTTTCATATGGCATGTGATTTTATGATTTTCAGTGAACACTTACTGATTTCTAATATTCATAGAATTTTAGAAATTGAAGGAGTTAAGGTAGTGTTATCAGAAAAAGTACAGGGCCCATGAGCCAGCATCATTTGGTGGTTTGCCCTGTGACACAGAATGAGCCAGATTAAGGGCCCAGTGGGCCATCTCCTGTGCTCTCATCTTACTAAGTTTAGTTTTGAAGGCAAATATTTTTCAGGGCTAAAATAAATGGAAACAAAGCCACAAAGAAGCAACCATGTGGGTTACAACCCAGACTAGCTTTGGACTTTAGTCCTTGGGATTTAATTAATGTTCTGGGAAAAATGACTAGTTAGAGGCTTTTCCATCTTAAGACCTGTGCTTTTGGATAGTTAAAGTACTAGTAATTCCATTGAGAAACTATTGAAGTTCATTCCATGAGTTGTAAGTGAGACAAATTGTATTTTCAGAAAAATCAGTCTTACTATCTAGAAAAGCTCAGAGTTCTGCTTTAAAGTGAGAGTTGATAAAATGGTATTATTCTCTCCCAAACATCTTGTTCTTATTATTCATTGAATAAAATGAACATAACAAGGATATCACAATCAGGTGAAATCAAGTACAGGATTCCCCCTTTCCAGGTTGAAGTCATTTAGCTGAAGGGAAATGTGGGTTTTATTATTGTGTATTGTGGCTAGGTTGTCCTTGTTTAAAAAGAATTGCTGATAGGAGCCGAATAAGACCTGGATCTTCTTGTCAACAGAAGGCTTCTTAAGGTGAATAGCTTGTTCTCCTACATCGAATTTCTCCTTTGGGAGGTGCCGGGGAGTGAGGGCTGAGCTCCTGAACAAAGGGAAGCTGGGCCGGGCTAAGCTGAGGTGTGCTGTGCTGCAAACCATGCTCAGACACGAGTGACGCTGTCCCCAGAGGGATTCACCAAAAGTCCAATGTGTTTACTTTAGGGGAGGGATAAATTTGGCTTTGTCTTGTAATGGTCGACATTGGGAGAAGTCCCACTTTGTTGGCAAGAACATCAAGAAGTTCAGGAAGCAATACCTTCTTGCTTCTGAGCACTTCACACTTTATACATCGTGGTGGGGGTGGGAGCAGCTCTCAAGGGAACCAACCGAAAGATAAAAAGGCAATGAGGTAGTCAGAGGGCTGGGACTCAGAGAAAAGCTTTTGGCCCTGGGGCAAGTAGAACTAAGTGGGCAACTGAGACATTTATAGTGTGTCAAGGCCCCAGGGAATAGGGACCTTGGACTTCTTGTGTTGAAAGACCCTGCCTCAGACCTACTGAACCAGAATCTCTGGAATGGGCATGTCCTGGGAGCGCACATCTTTCGTAAACTCCCCTGTGATTTTTAAGCACTTTAAGGTTTCTAAACCAGGGTAGTAGGAGGGCTCAATATTGGATACTCAGAGATCCCCGCCCCTCCCTGCAAACACTGGCCAAAGGACCCAGAAAAACAAAGTTCAGATACAATGGCAGTCTTTTTATTGATTGGCTCTTTTCTACACACTGTGCTAGGATGCAGCAGTAAACAATGGAGGCACGGTGCTAGTTCTTATGGAGCCGAAAAGAGCCAATAAACAATACACAAAATTACAAATTGTGGCGAGCCTTGTGAAGGAAATAAACGAGATGCTAAAAGAGACATTAGGGGCCCCCTGCTGAGATAAGATAATCAGAACTGGCTCAATAATTTGATGGGATTTTGGCTGAGAAACAACCAGAGCTGAGTAGGGTCTGGAGAGGAGGGGGCAGAGAGCAGGTGAATCAGCAGATGGAAAGGAAGGGTGTTGTATATATGTGGGTGGGCATATATTCGAGAAACATTGAAATTCAAGGAAGAAGAGTGATAAGTAAGAATGGAGATATTTGGAGACCCAGTCATGTCCCCAGTTTTGAGCAGATTTCCAACTTGATTTGCTTCATATCATCATAGGGAATCTATATGCAATTCTTGGATAGATAAAAGAATGGGGAGGAGGACTAAACCCTTTCATACGAACTAAATGTAAGTGGTGCCTGCTCTGGAACTGGTGAATTGCAGACAAAGGCACCCTAAAATAGTATTTAACCATCCAGCCTGTGTGGGTGTTCTCTATTTCAACCCAACTAAAGTGGGACCTGAGTAATTGTAGAGGAGAGAAAATGAGTAGAGTATTTTCTAAAACAAGTAGCATATTCTCCATTATGTAAACGGAAAAAATTAGCTTTTTAAAGAAAACCACACCTACGTTTCACAGACTTCTCTCTGGCTTCTTTCTTAACCAGATAGGATAGTTGGAGCAGCAGAGGTGGTCATTGTTCTTTACCGGGCCTGTTAGCCCTTACTCAACTTTCTTGCAGATTCTA
The DNA here is from genome assembly GCF_000951035.1 of Colobus angolensis palliatus. Taxonomy (NCBI): domain Eukaryota; kingdom Metazoa; phylum Chordata; class Mammalia; order Primates; family Cercopithecidae; genus Colobus; species Colobus angolensis. Next base: position 1,048,051 of record NW_012116944.1, read on the forward strand.
GACATTTGTATGAGGAGACTTTGGATATAAACCAGGAAAAGTACTAGCAGGCTGGCCCTAAGTGATGGGCTTGGGGAGCCAGGGGAGCCAGGGGAGCCAGGGGAGTAGAAGTCCTATCAGAGATGGCTGGGTTGAGGTGGCACTAGGACCGTAGGGGTTTATTAAGACCCAGAATGAAGGGTCCTGCATCTTTCTGTAGAGGGAAAAGCATGTTCCTGCATTAAAGGTTACTAAGTCAGGCATGATAGAAGTGAAATGGGTGGTTAGTCACTCACTCCCTGGGCTTGCTGTTTCTTTCCTCCATAGCCCTGTGACAATAATAACTGTCATGATTGATTTGTTTACTTGCTTGTTAGTGATCTCCCCACTAGACTGGAAGCCACACAGGAAGGGGCTGCTAATAGCCTCATACTGCAGAGCCTAGTGCAGCTGTTGCATGGAAAGCTGCCTGGCTTTCCATGTGGAGCTGGATATGTGGCATCATGCCTGCAAGGTGGACACAAACTCTGTATGTGCACTGTAAGCTGTCCTGAAGCCTTCTTGGGGTGGCTCTGCAGGGCACAGACGTGGTAGGACAGATCACCCATCCACTGGAAGGACATGTATGTGACAGTGGTGTAGATCAGGGGTCTCCAACCCCGGAGCCATGGACCAGTACCGGCCTGTAGCCTGTTAGGAACTGGGCTGCACAGCCAGAGAAGATGAGCCGTGGACAGCGAGCTTTACTGCCTGAGCTTCACCTCCTGTCAGATCAGCAGTGGCATTAGATTCTCAGGAGTATGCACCCTATTGTGAACTGTGCATGCGAGGAATCTATGTTGCACACTCCTTATGAGGATCTAATACCTCATGATCTGAGGTGGACCAGTTTCATCCCAAAACAATCCCCGTTCCCAAGTCTATGGAAAAATTGTCTTCTGCAAAACCAGTCCCTGGTGCTAAAAAGGTTGAGACTGCTAATGTAGATTACTCATAGACAAATCTCCCTGCCCCCTTGTCCTGGGTTCCTTGATCCTCAGAACAACTATCTCTTCATGGACCCATCCCATACAGTGTGTCCAAGTCCCCACCCTCTGTTCAGGAAGAGTTATGACTGGCCCATGGTGCCAAAAGGCAGACTGTCCTCAGGTAGTGGGTCAGTGAAGGGTGGGAAGGAATATTACTGAGGACAGCTGGTCTGCAGAGTTTCTTCCACTTTGCTGCCTTGTCCTCCATTTACAACAGTTCGTTTTCCCTTCTACTTGGGGATCTGCTTGTTTCTCCAGATCTTCATCTTTTGTCTCGTCTTCCATTTGCCACTTAATTTCTTCCCCATTACTCTAAGCTTAGTCCTATCTTATAGCTAAAGAAGGAATAAACCAGCCGTACAACTAGATCTCCTTTGACACTCAGAGTCTTGCTTAGTGTGAGTACAGTGAGGGAGAAAGTGAAAGAGGAAGATGGATGAGAACAACCGATGGATGCTGCTGCTTTTTTTTCCGCCTGTTGCCCAGTCTGGATTGCAATGGCATGATCTTGGCTCACTGCACCCTCCACCTCCTGGGTTCAAGCAATTCTCGTGCTACAGCCACCCAAGTAGCTGGGATTACAGGAGTGTGCCACCATGCCTGGCAAAGGTTTTATATTTTTAGTAGACACAGGGTTTCACCATGTTGGCTAGGTTGGTCTTGAACTCCTGACCTCAAATGATCCACCCACCTTGGCCTCCCAAAGTACTGGGATTACAGGGGTTAGTCACTGTGCCCAGCCACCAGTGGATACTTCTAGCCATAACTGGGTCATGGCATTAAACCTCTGTTCCTATGGGAGACCAGGGATCTCTGAATGTGAACTCCTGTGCAGTGAAATTCTTTGAAACCTATTTGTGTTGTCTGGACATTTGGTTCCATTCCAAACACAGTGTCTAAGCACCCACTCCATGCCAGATTCTGTGCATCCATCTCCAGTCCATGTGCCTGTTTGCTTTTCTCTCCTTTTAAGTTGTAAGGGGACTTAGAAGTCATGTAGCCTAAGGACCTTGCTAGGCAGGTGCAGAAATAAGACCCTGGGGGGGTAAAGTGATGAGTCAAGGCCTCAGTGTCAGTGTGGAGTACAGCCTTGCCACATGGCCAGAGCTCTGTCCGGCAGCCTTTGGGGTTTGGAGATAGTCATACTAAAAACAGAATCCAGTCCTTGAGTGTTTGCCACATGCTGGTGCTCTGCAAAGTACTTTCCAGCTTTCCATGATTTCCCTTGTGTAATTCTGAGAGCATCCCTTAGAGCAGGTACCATTGTTGCTGCTACCACTGCCCCTTTTTTAGAGAGGACATTAAGGCCCAGAATAATTAGGATGCTTGGCCAAAGTCAGACACATGGTATGTAGCAAAGCTGACATTCTCTCTCATTCTGTGGGAACCTGAAGTCTATGCCCTCTTCTGCTTTGCAGAATATACAAGAGCACTTATAAATTTGAGACAGGCAGCTGGTTCTACAATTTAAAAAAAAGAATGAAAGGTAAAGTTAAAGAAAGAAAGAATACCAGTCTTTCTTTTTACTTTCCTTTCATTCACTTTTAAAAATTTATCATTTAATTTTTTTTTTTTTTTTGAAA